>NW_027491601.1:0-378649 GCF_021521415.1 Bidens hawaiensis | reverse complement strand
ATATAGATATAAAAAATGATAAAAACTAATCTCAAATAACATTAACATACTAAATTTTTTATAAAAAACGTTAGTTTTCATAGGTTCCTTCAATTTCTTAAATAATTTTATAGTTCTGTAATGATACTCATCCTATATATATATATATAATAATATATAATATATATATATATACTATATATATATATATATATATATATATATATAATAAGTGTGTGTGTGTGGGGGGGGGGGGATCTAGAGATTATAATATGATGTGCACACATGTCCCATGTAAACGAATATATATACGGCATAAGGTGTTATACTTTCTTATGATCCAACCTCTAACCACCACACTAGCAATAATCAATGGAAACCCACCAAAACCCCAACTTATGTCTACTAGAGAAATTGAAGAGATGATCAAAAACACTTCCCTCAACACACTCACAGCTGGTTAGATGCCAAGGGAATCTTGTATAAGTATCAAGACGTTTGGTACATCCGGGAATTCCTTTTAGGAGGAATTGTAGCACGACAAAGCTTCAAGGCTCGACCGAATGATGTATTTTTGTGCGGATTATCCCAAAAGCGGCACAACATGGCTAAAAGGCCTTGACTTATGCCATCATAACCCGAGAAAAGTTTGATGAATCCAACACTCCTTTGCTTACAACCACGCCTCATAAGTGCATTCCCACTCTTGAGAGAGAGATTGAACGAATTCTAGAAAACCACCCCGAACACACACCTATAGCCACACACCTTCCTTACAACCACTTTGCCATAATCAATCCTAAACGTCGAAATGCAAGATGGTTTACATATATCGAAACACAAAAGATGTCATAGTTTCTTATTACCATTTGTCAGACAAATAGAGAAAGTACACGTGGAAGATGCCCCGTTTAAGGAGGCATTTAACGACTTTCTGTCAGGTGCGTTTCATTTGTTGGGCCATATTGGGATTATATCTCGGGATACTCGCAAGCAAGCTTGGAGAGGCCCGAGACCATTCTTCTCTTGAAATATGAAAGATGTGAAAAAGGATCCTACAAGCAACGCCAAGAGACTTGCGGAGTTCATTGGATATCCCTTTACGACACAAGAAGAGAAAGAAGGTGTGATAGAAAGCATTGTGAAGATGTGTAGTTTTTGAGAATTTGAAGCAAACCTCGAAGTTAAACAAAAGTGGTGTTGATGGAGTAGAACAATGTTTTTTCAATTGAAAACAAACTCTACTTCAGGAAAGGCTAAGGACGGAGATTGGCAGAACTACTCATCACGGATGAGATGATCGAAAAGATTGACAAACTGATTGATGAGAAACTGGGTGCCACTGGTTTAGTTTTAAAATGAAAGGCTCGACTCGGCTCTTGATTTCAGTCTTTGCTTTTAAGTTTATGGTTTTGAATAAGTGACGGATATGTCATTGTTGGATGAATACGTTCCATCTATCGTACGTTGCGTGATGTTCTTTCGTTGGATGGAATATTTTCCATTTATCGTACGTTGTGTGATATTCTTTCGTTGGATGAATATTTTCCATCTAGTGTACGTTGTGTGATGTTCTTCTTTCGTTGGATGGACACTTTCCATCTATTGTACGTTGTATGATGTTCTTTCGTATGATGGATACTTTCCATTTATTGTACGTTGTGTGATGTCCTTTCATTCGTATAAAAAACTATGTTGTTTTTTTGTCTACAAATAATGATATAGTTTCTATTTCTATGCTTTTTTGGAAAAAATTGTTAAATTCCACTAGATGCACTATTAAAACTTTAAAAAACTTTTGATAATTTCTAAAACCAAATAATGTGCTATCTATTACCATGATAAACTATTAAAGGATTGTTAGCCTAGTGACATTAAGTGTAAAATCAGTAAAAGAAGAAGCTAACACGAAATGTAGAAAACAAAAGCACAAATAGTACGAACAATAACACTATCCATCAAAGGTACATTCAAAGTAGCACAAAACAAAACATTCAGTAATGAGCGATTAACATGTAATCTTTGTCTAAATCAATATATGTATGTTACTTCGACCAATTCTGAGTAAGTTGGTCTTTCTTTTGAAGGCTGATGTGTGAAATTATATATGTAAATTAATAATAAGAACTTATTAATAACTAAGGTTTAAAAACGGAAAAATCTTTACACCTCACACAACGACAAGTGTACCGATCATGTATAGTAAAGAAAAGCAAGTACGGATATCGAACTTGAAGACATGTGGAAGAAGAAGAAGAGAAAACGTTATAAACCGTTTAAAGAAAATGGGTTGCGTCTAACCCGGCTGAGACTAAAACGGGCTAAATCAATGAGAGACCACCATTTAGAAATCAAGCAATCTGGCGGCTCTAGGATGGGTGGGGAGCGACACCTATGATTTTATGGTAAACAATTATATAAATAGTTAGATAGTTAGATAAATAGGGGCAAACAAACTCTCCCCAAATTTACAAAAAAATCATTATTTTTTTTCCTTCACTCACAACCACTATTAGCCCGACAACAACTGTGTAGTCAACTACTGTTAAACCCTTGTCACTCCTCTCAAGACAAATTACTCGATTTCAACCGGTTATTAAACCAAAAGCTTTGATATCACCCACCACACTCGTTACTTGAGCCGGCTTGTTACTAAAATCATCTCGTCCTCGCTTCTCCCATCAAAGACCATAAAGTAACAAGACAAATCGTCAAATCATCAAATGGTTCTTTGGAGGGTCAACGGACCCCTATGACCCATGGGTGGTTTTTGACCGGCTCAAACTTATGATAAAACAATATTAAAAAATTGAGGTCTAAAGTCAAACGCAATGGAAAAATCACATATAGACTACACTCATCGGTTTAACTCAACTTAGCCCTATTACAATCCATCATGACTTCCTTAAATCATGATTGGAATCCAGTTTTGTTCTACCATGAGCGGCTTAATGTCTGGTCAAGCTAAAGTTTTACTTCAAAAAAAATTTTCGTATACTTTTTTATAAATTAATAAATCTAGTTGATCTGATACAAATCATTCTAAATAGTTATATTTCGTCTCATTTGATCAAGAAAGAAAGGTGGGTGAAAGAAAAATTGATATAAGGAAAAAAAATGTTGAACTAAAGAAAATGTTTTCAAAACAATTCTCTTTAATATTATTTTTTAAGTCTTTCATTACAATTATGCCTAACTAGAGTTTTACCCAGCAGGTTGGTAAAATCCAAGTGTCGTTGGTTCCGGCGTTGAGGGCGATAAGTCGACCTCAAATTCGATCGGTTTCGGTGTCGTGTGTTAGGATATCGGAACTAAAACCTAAAACATAAAACAAAAAATATAAAAAATGTGGTAAATTAATGGGTGGTATAGGCAAGGCCGTCTCCGAGAATTTAAATACCATTGAAAATAACCTTATTTTTAACACAAAAAAAACATATATATGTGTAATATGTATAAAAAAAGTTTGTGCCCCCAGAAACTTATGTGTCCCCGGCCGATTGTGTGGCTCGCACCACCCTCCGAGCCTCCCTGGGTACAGGTCAGTAAAACGCGGATGTTGGGAAGACCCCGAGTGTTGTTGATCTCGGCGTTGAGACGGTGAGTGTACGCAAATTTCGACCGGTTTCCGCCGACAAAAAAAAGCACATTGGCATTCGGTTGGTTTTCTTTATGTTTGTTACGGTACCAGATTTAAAACAAAATGCGGTGAGTACGTGAATTTCGGTCAGTCTTCCGTGACATTCGTTAGGATACAAGAAAGAAATTTCTAGTCAATCAGTTTTCGTTACGGGTAACAAGAGCGAAAAAAACGGATAATATAAATATTGAGGTGCACGAATCGGTGGTGTCCATCGGTAAACTTGGGCGTTGGTAAAACTCGAGCGTTGTCGGTATCAGGACGTTGAGGCGATGAGTCTATGCGGAATGATCAGTCGGTTTCTATCACGTTTTGTTACGCTAACCATAAGTCAATCAAATAAAAACCATAAAATTGAAGTTTTTCTGAATTATGTTATTTCGCTACGATACTAGAACTAAAAACAATAAAAACAAAAAGCAAAAAGAAACTTAAAAAAAACAATTGACAAGTATGGTGTCCTCAACGGCACCAAACTTGTCAATTGTTATATACAATAATGCTCTATGATCTATTTAATATGAATAATAGAATGAATGAGTAAATGGAATGTACAAATGAAAAGAAACTGACAAGAGAATAGAAACAAAATTACCATTATCTTGTGTGTTTGATAGAAAAAATAAAAATGAAAGAATGAAATACAAATGACAAAAATACATCCGACTAAATTTTTTTTTTTTTTTTTACCAAGAGTGATGATGGTGGTGGTGTCAAGAATGTAAGGGGAAAATATAATGATAAAAAGCGGCAAGAATGTGAATAAATTCCATTAACTAACTAAACATCTTGTTTTTCATTTCTCACAAGTGTTCATTACATTATGCCTATCATTTCGTAAATCAAAAACAACCTAGGTTTTTTAATAAGCTATAGATCCAACCATACACTTAACTTGGTTACGCGTGAACTAGTTATAAATAACAGTATACATGTAACATCCTTACAGGTAACCTTCACACCAAACGTCTAGATTTAAGCATTAATATTATTAAACAACAAAACCCTCTAGCAATGAAAAGATGACTCTTAAAAGTATTAAAGGGCGTGGGGCAAGCCATTAACATGATTAATCTTTTTCATGTTATCATGTATTGGTGTATAACTCATTTTTGTGATTTATTTTTATTTTGTGATTTATTTTTAATTAAGATAACACATAAAATCGCTTAATTTGTACGAGAAAAGACAACGGGTGTTTATTTAAGAAAATTATAAAGGTTTAATTAGATTAAGTCTAACTGATTGTCGTATTTTGTTATATTTTTAACAAATAGAAAAAAAGTTATTGATAATAAATAATTAAAGCATAAACATGAACCCGTCACCCCTTAGGCCATGTGTTATGGGGAGCCAATGAGGGCATGTTTCCGCCATCTTAGCACACACTAGCACTAAACACTATGACATAGGTGGCACCAAAGGTGCACAAGGCATGGTGATTAGGGTAGCGGGTGTAACTCGTGAGGGGGGCTAGTTTTTTGTTTTTTTTTTTTACTTTATTTTAAAAAATTAATTAATATATGAACCAATCATTCATCTAAATCAGACACATAACCATATTTCACCTCACCATAACGCGCTTAGTGTTAGCCTTTAGGTTAGATGAGTACATCATTTACCACCCGAAAATCCTCTTTGGAAACACTTTTTCCAACACATAAGTTCTTGAAAAAGAAAACTAAACTCTATACTTGTTTTTGTTTATCTTTTTCCAAAACATGTCAACCGTAATCTCCTACATTAAATGCTGCTTTAATCATTGCTTTCCGTGTTATATCGATGGCACATAGTTTGCATTATTTACGAACATAGTTTTTAGGTGAGTCATGTTAGGCTATGCGTTGTTGTACATGTGAGGGCTAGTTCGTAATCTATGCATCATTGTTTATCTAGTTTTTGTTATGTTACATCCTCCGTGGTATTGTATAATTTATGACTTTATAATTAACGATGAAATATTATGTGTTTTGTCATAATACATTTTTTTTATCGCCGTGACACAAACATGGATTAATTGTATAGAGTTCGCAACAGAAAATTATGATTTAGATTTCGACTCAACTAATTTTTCCGGTTACTCTCCTTTGAATACATCTCTTAAGTGATAAAAGTTATAACCTACTATATAACTTTCTAAATAAAATGAAACGTATAAAAAATTAATAAGTTAATAAATCCAAACTAAAATAAAGTGATAAATAATAGAACTGTTTAAAGGTAAGACACGACCCCTTTTAAGGAAAACACGTGGATCCGAGACCCTAACCCTCTAAACAATAAAAGGGTCGGATATAAATAAGGGTTTCAAGGGTCCAACCATTTACCCTTTAAGGCGGTAATCGCATCTCATTTTCTAGTTAAATATCTTATATATGAATTTAATATATGAATCATAAAACAATTATACTTTCATTTAATAACATAGTAAAATCTAACTTCAAAAGTTTATCAACCATTTGAACTGATGCAAATAATATTCACATTTACAAATTACATGTAGAGAACAATTAAGTGATTCCCATATATGTATCCTTCCCTTTATTTTTATTTTTCTTAGTAGTTGGGAAATTTCGAATGAATCATATATGAAATACAAATATCTCCTAAATTTCAAATTAATCGTGAATCTGATGCATGTCTATCTAGAAACTAGTAAACGGGTCAAGGGGTTAAAAAGGGCCGGACCCTTTAAACCCTTTTACCCTATAAACCATTTTACCCTATAAGGTGAAATTTAAATATTCTTAACCTGACCCATATTATATATTCAGGTCTAATTACGGGTTTTGTGAGTCGGGTAACCGGGTTTTAAGGGTCCGATCCTTATCTTGCTCACCCCTAATAAATAATAAGGTAGATGATTCGAATAAAAAGTCAGACAAACTATGTTTCTTAACAGATTAAAAAAGATAATAAATCGTTTTAATCACAAAAATACGTATAGTCTACTTCAGGTTTAAGTGTTGCATACAAGTTTCAAATAAAAAGTCACCGTCACTTCCAACTACATTCTTTAAAAAAAAAAAAAGGTTTTCAAGTGAGCTAGCTTTGATTTTAAAAATCCCTCTTCACAATAGGAAAGAGATTATTAGCTTCGTGTCTAATGTCTTGACATCAAGTAGCCAGAGCAACTCCGGCTAACATCGTTGACCCATTGGAAGCATATCAACACTCAGACTAGCTGACATTTAAGTCTTTAAATAAAATAAAGGAGAATATGTTTGTATAGCAGTATAGATTAACATGGATTTTCCATCTTGTGGGTTTGGGTAGTAGTGCTTTCACGGTGGGTCAAGCTACGTTAAAAGTTGCTTAATACAAAGTGACAAACATGGGAACACATGTTTTGACGACTAGCACGTGTTTATATCATTTGCATTTGATATATTTAGTTTCCTTGCGCATGAGGTTTTGAAACTATCTAGTCGAGTCAAATGATCATGGATAGTAATGTTACGACCCACCATCTATACATGTAATTTTTAAAAAACTTAGTTTTCCTATTAAAAATGGTTAACAATGTAGCTTGTTCGTTTACCTTCTATCTCGATGTAAACCGTCAAGTTGGTTAATAATATAAAAAAAAACTTAATGAACTAAAAACAACAGATATTATATTAGGACACCATCCTCCTGGTGTTTATCGAGACTTACACAACTAGTATAAGCCTATACGGGTCGAATAGACATTGCGTGCATGATAATGGAAATGGTATGGATGTGTCATATATGCAAGATATGCAGGTTGACATGTTAATTCGACTCGTATAGGCCTACACAAGTCATACAAATCCTATTTGCTTCGTATAGTTCTTCGTGGATATATGAACTAGCGTATAGGGTACAACTCATATAGTTCTTTGTTGATTAACCATATGCCTCATATAGGCCACAATGTTCCATTATTGTTCAATTTTTTTTAGAATTTCACACTCATTTGTATGCACATTATAGACTCTTGTAGGCTTTTGTCACCATTATATGACACCTATACGGCTCGTATAACTATACGAGTCGTATAAGGGTCCGAAGGGTATCTGGATTTAGTGACCAGATGCCTCATGCCAAACAATCATTCACACCACATTTATAAGGAATTAAAGTTGTGTAAAAGAAATGGGTATAATATTCTTTCGCATGTATTTTTTTAGCGACTAATGGTTACATTCTACACCCCTTAACATCATATTCTACACCCAAGTCATCTTACCACCTCCATCAAAATGAAATGGCTCGTTTGCCCATATTAGTAAGAGAAAAGAAATTTATAATAAAGAAAAATGTATTTAAAGAAATTTGCTTTAGTAAAACATTTTCTTTTCATCATTATTTGTTGGTCTTAAACATGTAACATTTTCAATACCCCCCCCCCCCTTAACCGTTTTTTTTTGCATAGCAGTTTGTCCGCTTTTGGTCGAAAATATTAATACGTGGTGTAAATTTTTTCGTTTTCATCCGAAAATTTTGGCCCGCCCCTTGGTTTTTCATCCAAGGGCTCCGTCAATACGTATGATATTTTTTTAAAAAAAGGGGTGCGACTTAGTTGTGATCTATTGACAGGAAAGAAAAAAAGAGCGGTATAATTTCCAATCATAATAACATAAGTACATATGCAACCATAGTGGTCAATAACATAGACAATTTCCTTAGAAAGTTAAAACCTTCACACACCAAACGTCTAAAAAACAAAGAACTATTGTGATGGGAAAAACGACATGTAGAAATATTAAAACAGGTGGGGCAAAACATTAACCATTTAAGCCATTTGAAAGAGGACCATTACAATAATTATATACAATGACCCCCAAATTTTCTCAACTCCCAACCATTTCTTTCCCCTCCCAACGTCATTTTTGCTTCCATTTGATCCATTACCTTCATAAAAGAAAAAAAATAAATTAAATGATAATAATAAAAATCTTCGTATTATTCAATCGGCTCAAAATTCTTCTGGTTACATCGTCTCTCTACTTTACTCAGTAAAAGATACATTTAGCATATAGAAGAGATACACGCATACAATGTTAGAATCATACAAATTATATTGTTCTTAAAGAGAAATTGGAAGACTGATTATGTTTAGATATATTTAGACGTTAGTGTACATATCAGACGTGTTTTTTATATAATCATGAAACACAATACACTATTTTGTGGTCCTAGTTTTCATTTGCACCGGAAGGGTGTATGAAAACAAATCCCCTAAATTATATATATGAATAATCTTTGACATAGTGTTCATCATAAATGTATTGGAATTGACCAATTTTTACGAATTCATTTATTTATACGGTATACCTACTTTTTTTTGTGTCAACATTTTTTCCATTAAAGAAAAACATTACAACACATTATAGATTTTTTGTAATCAGTACTTTACTTTTGTTAATATTAGTACTTTGTTTTATTATTCTCTCTTTTTAAAAAAAAAAAAAAAATTCCTTGTGTGACATTATATACTTTTGTGACACTGTGATACTATATAATGTCAAGAAAAGGTTCTCGGAGCTAGAGTCGTAACGGAAGCCACCTCTTATTTGACAGGATAGAGGAAAGGTTTTCCCTATTCTGAGACCCTAAACAATGACTTTGCTATAAAATAAATTTGTTAGTATGCTTGCTTGTATGTTTGTAGATATATAATTTAGTTCCACATGTTTGATTAGTGACATATAACTGAACTCTCAAATAATTATGTTTATTAATGAACTTGCATAATGTGTGCAAGAAAAGACAAGGGGTGCATTATTTTTTTTTATATAAAAAGAAGTTCAATTGTTTAATGGTTGCATTTATTAAACTTTACTTCAACAATTTCTTTTAAGCCGTTTAATTTAAACAATTTTTTTAATGTATACAATATTTGTACTTTCTCTATATGAAAAGACAAATCTTTATCTAACACTTTAATAGGTAAAAATAAAGGTAATATTGTATTTTTTTTAACAAATAGAAACATAAATGAATTATTGATAACTAATAATCAAAGTAATAAGGCTGGGTGTAGTGAGGTGAGTAAATGAGCGACAAATTAGAGAAACACCCCCCCCCCCCGCCAATAAGAGGGGCCACCCGGGGGAGGGGGGGTCGCTGGTGTTTGTTTTGTGTTTTTTATTTTTATATTATATGCGTGTTTGATACACACACACACACCCATATATATATATATATGGGAGATTTCAATTAAGAACGAGTTTTAAGAACTCAATGTAATGATTTTTTTTTCGAATATTTTTTTACACATGTGTAATATATGTAAGTTATATACACGTAAAAAAATTACAGAATTTTTTACGCACCGAGTCGACTTTTTACACATGTGTAACAGGCGTAAAAGTTAGTGTAACCACTTACATATTTATTCTCTCTCCTACTTTGACTTTTTTGCCAGATTTAATCTCAACCACATATTCCAATTCATTTAATTAAATATGTGGCCTAGAATTGAGTTCTCAAGTTCTTAAAACTCAACATGGTTCTCAAAATATCCCTCTCCTATATATATATATATATATAGAGAGAGAGAGAGAGAGAGACTACAACGCCATTACACCTTTAAAATGAAAATTCCTCATTTACTGACTGAGCGTTAAATGATATAAATCGTTCCATTTCGTAGCCCCTCCACTACACATAGCCTAAATATGTAAGTGATAGTACAATTGTTTTTGTATATTTTGCAATTTGCATGCTCCATAGTTAATATATTACGTCAGCCAGTCCATAAATAGAAAAATAAACAAAGTAAACTTGTCTAAAACTAGCATAGCCATAAATTCTAAATTTTCTAATAATAAAAAATTTGCTCTTTTATACTAACGTTATGTTTATCAAGTAATATACTATCATTATGATTTTTGTGAAACATAAAAGGTGATTCGATCATTTAAATCATCCAAGATGGAACTTTCAAAAAATAAAATAAAAATAAAAAATATTTGTTACCCGATGGAGTTACGGTGGTGATGTTGCTGTTCTTGATTGTTTTACCATAATCTTCAAAAATCTTAGCTTCTGGGGAGTTGGCTGGCAAGTTCATGAGCTCTGAAAACGATAAAATGATAATATGTTAAAAACTGTAAAAACCATTTGAATCCTTATACTATTTATTATATAAACTAAATAAAATGCATGTAGATTTGGATGAATGAAAAAATAAGATAGATAAACATGTAACAACATACACACAACTAAAAATGGTGTACGCCACCATCAGGCGTCCCCCACCGACAGAAGAAAGGTAAACAACGTGTCCCAGAGTAAATAGAGATATGAACATGGTATAATATAACTTACTAGGACACTCGGTGATGTTAGAAGGCAAATGACATGAATCGGGTAAGCTTAACGCAAGGGTGCCGTTGATCTTGACACCTAGACCAGGTTCATTGCGGTCCTTGACCAATATACACAAGCAAACTCGGTTCTCGTCCAAGATGGGTTTGAGCTTAGCACAACAGTCCATGGTTGGAGCCTTGGCTTGACCACCAACATAAGGGAGGCAAGTGGCTAACCCGACAAGCGACTCCGCGCACCGATCTTTGTCTTTTTCGAAGTCTCCATTGGATAAACCTAGTAACACCATCGTTATGGCTAACAATGGAAGAAATCTTATTGACATGTTTTTTGAAACCATTTTGAAATGATGAGTGGTGAGGTGGTGTTCAAAGATGGATGCTTGTTTGGATGTCCTTTTATGCTGTGATTGGATATTTGGATGTGCTAATAAATAATTATTGAAGCATTTACTAACTTATACACTATTTTTTTTGGAACGAACAACTAAATAACGTCGGGTACTACATACGCGGCCCCTATTGGCTAAAGGTAGTCCGAGCCGGCCACGAGTCCAAACGGACAGAGCCCCTTAAATAAAGAGATGTCTATGAGAATTGTTAAAATTTTTTGGTAATGCAAGAAAGCATTTGAGCCTTAAGTAATTTTTTTAAATAATTAAATTGTAAATGGGCTTACTTAAGACTTGGTTGTGTAATTAAATTTTTATTTTTTTATTAGGTTTAAACAATTTTTTTTTTAAAAATACATATTTTAAAAATATATAAATATTTTTAAAAATCCCTACCAAGGTAATCCGACCCCCCCCCCTCCCCCGCCCCTCTCACAAAGCCGGCACTGACTATCTAAAATTTATACTTCATTATTTTTTTAACAACAGTTTAATCTACTATTAATAATAGTACACCAATGTCCACCCTGAAACTTGAACCATCGACCTCTAAGGGGAAGCATGTTGTAACAAACTATGATACCGTTGGACCAATATTTTATAATTTAATACGCATCAACTGTTTACGGTATTTCATAAATTCTCACTCTCACGCATTAAAATACGAGCGCGTACCTAACAACGACCTGATCAATACATCATTAATGTTTTCAATTACCAGACCGGATTTTGATTCAAGCGTCTTTCCGGTTCACTGACTGAACCAATCAAACCTATTTCAAAAGCCGGATTACACCATCAACAATTTAAAAGTTAAAAATTATTTTATTTTTAGTTTTAAATTAGTTATATATTTACATGGAGAAGTTAACGTATAAATGAAATTAACGTTCTAACTGTAAGAATCAAGTAGAGTAATTATATATACAAGTAGAGTAATTATGTAATTACATCATAGAGTAATTACATAATTACTCTATGATGTAATTACATAATTACTCAACTTGATTATCACAATTAACATGTTAATTTCATTTGTATTTGATCCAAACCTTATATTTACATATTAACTTATTGATGGTGTAATCAGGCTTTTGAAATGGATTTGACCGGTCTAATTAGTGAATTGATATGACATCTGATTCGACAATTGATCTAGTTATGAAAACATTAATTAGTGGTGTATATCAGGTCGGTGTTAGGTACGCGGTCAATATTTAATATGTGAGAGCGAGAATTTATGGAATATCGTAAACAATTGATATGTATTAATTGTAAGTATATAACATATGATATGATGATTTGCAATTTTAAATTACCGTTAGAATATATTTAACATTTGTTTTTTCAATAGTTTTCATTGAAAAGAGATGATTAGGGCACCCGTGATGGGAAAAGAGGCATTGTTGTCTTGTTATGTAGATGTCTTTGGCCCCGTGATTATATTGTCATTTATGTCCCTAACTATATTTTTAGTTGGAATATTTAATAAACCATTTTAATGTACCTAATCTTATAATTAACCAATGTGTTTGTTTGTCCTACTCTTTATTATACATAATTGATAATATATTAAAACGGATCTAGATCCATTTAGAATGCCCATATTAAAGTTGATATTCAAATATACCCAATAAAATTTTTTATTTTTTGAATTGTAAGTGAGAAGAACATTGAATTTTGGTTGGGATGTTACTAAATTATAAGAAATAAAAGCAGGGTAATTTTGTTTATGGATATCTTCACATCAAGGATAGAGTCATTGATGATAGTGTGTCAATCGTTGAGGAAGCTTGGAATAACAAAAATTTGTCATACAAAGAGTGAAAGCCATTGTGCTAACTAAGTTTTCTTGTTAGGGCTAGCGCTTGTAGTGTCCCCGACCGCCTGCTTTCAGCCTTAGCATTCCAAAGAACCAGTAGTGTGAGTGAGATGTGTTCAAAACAACCGAAGATTCTACCGACAACTCATGGGCCCCCCTAACATCGGACAAAAGGGACTAGTGCTATCACGACGAGTGGCGTGGTCCTAACAACCTACCATGGTAACCACAACTCGTAGTGGTCCTAACTACTAGGAGCAACCACTACGGCAAGCACTACACTGACAATAACGCTAGTGTATGAGGAGTTATGGTTAAGTGAGTCATTTAGGAATGCAACCTTTAGAATGTTTATTCGGAAAATCTAAATGCATTGAATATATACGTGACAATGTTTAAGAAATACAACATTTACCATTAGAACATTTATTATGAATATAAAAAAATGATTAATCTATCTGGTTAGATAAGTCATTAATTTTGTACATTCCTTTAGAGACGTAAAAAAGAGGAATCCTATTAAAATTTTCGGACACGAGATAATAAGCCTGTACAAAATGTGACCTAACCAATCTTCTTGTCAAGATATATTTTCTAATCATCAAATGTAACGGGGAGAAATGATAACTCAATAAATTGAAAGACATAATATTGACTTTACATATGAACGAGGGTTAGTATGTACAACCAAATACAAGTGGGTGAATCGAATTAAGAGTTTAAAGATAGAGAAAAATTAAAGAATAAGTTAAATGGTTATTTATTGTTAAAGTTAGAGCTAAAGTATAAAAGTTATTTTAGGGGGTGTTTGGTATTCCTTATTTTGCCTCCTTATAACTTTTCATTAAGTTAATAAGTTACAACATTGTAGCTTATGAAACTTTTCCTCTCACAATATAAACAATCTCAAACACCTTATTACTTTTCAAAAAGTTTATAAGTTATAAGTTGATGAAAATAAGCAATCCCAAACACCCCCTTATTATGTGTGTTGAGAATTATTAGGAATTAAAGTTGGAGTCAAACAAATTGTTAGTATGTTAATACTGAAAAGAGTCAAACAAATTGTTCAAATATCGTTTGCTTTGTGTTCGGGGTTTGAGGTCTTATTTCCAGTTACATAAATGTCTGTTTATGAAAACTTTTTAATTTCGAGTAATTGTGATTTGTGAGTCAACTCTAGGCCTTTGTCTCAAACTTCATGGGTTGGTTTATGGGCTTCTAGGCTGGCACTTTTGTACCTATTAGGGCTCAGTCTTGTGCCTAGCTCTACCAGACTTAAGCGGGCTTTTTTCTGTTTGTTTTTTCTTTTGGTATTTTTTGCTTCTCCTTGGACTTGTGTATATAAACTACTAGTTTGAACCCCGTGTATTACATGAAAAATTGATAAAAATTATAAAATTTGAACACTAATCAAAATACAATCGACAACACAATTATTATATATTGTTAATAAAATTACAATTTATATTAAAATTATAGGAATTACTAAAGAAACATTACGCAAATATTTACTTATAAGAAGATATTTCCTTGTACACTACGTTTGCGGTTGTGTCTGCCAATATACCTAATAATCAAAATTTTTAGTCAATGTCTGCTTGTAAATCTTGACAAAGTGACGTATAGATTTCCGTGTGAAAACACGAGGTCTTTCAAGTACAAGCCAACCATAAATAATAAAACAAGATTATGTATTAAATCTTAATCTTAAATATATATAAACGAAACATCCTTAAATTCTCTCAAGCCATCAAATTGCTTTATTTGTTAAAGGTTTCTCATGCATTTAAACTGAATTCACGAGTATGGGTCTCACCAAACTCAGATAGCCTTTTAAACGGGTTATAACATCTCATTATATTAAAAATTGATTTCATCAAATATTTTATATGAAAATCCTATAAAACAAGGATATACTAAAAATTAGTATATGGATTTTTATAAAATATTATTTATAATTCAAAAACTGAGAGTGGGTCATGGGTCTTACCAAACCCATATAGCCTCTAAACCGGGTTATAACATCTAATATATTTGTGAAACACTTTAATCATCAAATCCTAAGTATATTAATAACTTCATTACAATAAATAAAATTAAAATCCAAAAAAATATATTAAAATTAGAAACTAATAATATAAAACACCTCCGTATTACAGAAAATAAAAGCTAGTTATATATATATATATATATGATAGTTAAGAAAAGAACTTCATGATTCTAGTTTTTCAAAATAAACCAAGAATAAATATAAATGGTTAGTATGTCGATAAACAAATTTATGAGAATGTGTCAATGTATATAATGAAATTTTTTTAAGAAATAAAGTATTTTAATTGACTTTTATATTATATACCTGAAAATACTAAAAAATTAATAATAAAGCAATGTTCTGACCACTTCAATCCCACTTGGCATGCTCTTTTTCTATAGCTAAATTATTTTATTTTATTATTTAAGGATAAACATGACGTTAAATATGAAAAGAAAAAAATAAATAAATAAACATTAACACACTTGCTTTATATATACTATTTAGGGTTGGGTTGGCCCACATAGGATTCAAATAACAAAATGAGTTTAAAAAATGTGAAAATGGCTTAAAGAATGACAAATGGTAGTATTATTTTATTAGAGTAGTAGATTTTTAGTGATAATAACATTAAACTTTAATCCGAAGGATATGTTTACATTTCAAACATCAAGAATAGTTACAAAGCTTAATTTGATGCCAGTACCTAATAAATCTTACAGTTATTATATAACTTGATATGTTTCAGATTGATTATATAAAAAAACAAAATAGTAATATGGATAGCATTTTGGGTCAATACATGCATATACACTACATGCAATAACACGTTGTTATGCTTAAAAAAGACAAAATTCAAACGAGCGTAGATAAAAAATAGCGGGTAGAGAAATGATTTTTACGTTTAAATTTTACTGTATGTATATCCTTACACTGTGTTCCCGAGTTTCATTTAATTGAGGAAAGGGAAGGAAAAGGAGGGATGGAAAAAATATGTTGTGTTCCCGAGTTTTATTTAAGAAAGGAAAAGGAAGGAAAATTTAAAAGAGGTGTTCTCGAGTTTCATTTAAAGAAAGAAAAGGAGGGGAGATAAGAGAAAATGATTAGTAAAATAAAAGAAATTGTATCTTTCCAAATTGGAACTATTTGGAAGGAAAATAAGTTGAAGCAAAGGAAAAGATACCTAAAGAAAAGATAAGAAAAAAAAATTCCTTGCTTTTCTTTTCTTAAATGAACTCGGAAACACATTATGTTGTTTGGTTACTCTTTGTAACATAAGATAAAAAATGCTCTAGGTAATTTGGTTAAAGCATAATTGAATCTTCATTGTTTGTTAGTCGACATCAATTAGGGTTCCAATCGGACATGTATCTTCTTTTTTATTTTGATAAAAACTAAGGAAAAACACTTGGTTGAAAGCCTAGCAACTAGAAAAAAGAGTCTCATGCATCCTTTAGTCAACAACCATTATTAGTAAAGAATATGATCAGACCAAGTGCGAGATTGGATAAAAAATAACGTTTAGAAAAGATTTGCAACAGAGAGCTTCAACATAGCTCTTAACTCACACTTTTTGCTAGCGAATGCTATGAAATATTCCATTCTTGTAAACCACTTCGGATCTTGCTCCCTCTGCAATTTCGCGCTCCATATTCTAGCTATGCCATGGGGGAATATTTCCGCGATCATGGAATGCACACGTTAATAATCTATGATGATCTGAGTAAGCAGGCAATGGTATATCAACAAATTTCATTATTGTTACGCTGAGATCCAAGAAAATAGGGATATTGACTTTCACTAGTTACCAAATAAGACTTGAACCAAATGAACTTTACAACTTTTTAATTTATTTAATAAATTTCACATTTCAATTCCTATACCTTAGAAAAATATGTATTTTTATTTTAACCTTTCTCATCATCTATGACTATAGAAAAGTTATGAAGTTACGTTAGCAAATTAATATTATTTTTTACAGTAACAATGCTTGTGTCCTCCTCATAACCATCTATATCATAATCACTGTCATCCTACAAATCAAAACACAAAAATACAATAAGTATATATTGCTAGTTATGAACAATAAGTCATGCCTAAAAGAACGAAAAACCTCGATTCGAAGACATGTTGGCCATTACCTTCATCATCAGAATCTCCGATATCATCATCTAATTCTGGTGGAACTACATCTCTTTGCTTATGAACTGAAAAGAAAATAATTAAAAAAAATGATAAGGAACATGGGGAAGCGGTGGAAAGGTAGTTATCACGTGCAAAACCAAAGAGCCCTTAAGAACTTGTACCCCACGCTTAAAAAACGATAGCACTACAACAATAGCTAAATGTGAGTAAACCGTAACTTTCAAGTTATTAATATAGCCAAGCCATTGCCTCCTATCAGAATATTGATTATTATCTATAATAATATCAACTTTTATTAACAATCCAATACTCTAAAAAAAAAGAAAAAAAAGCCTTTATTTTGTTAGATTGAATCCAACGGTTTAAATATTTTTTTTACATTTCTCACAAAACTTTTACTTTAACTTTTATATCTAACCTTTCTTTTATATATACATACACAGAGAGAAACTATTAACAAAAAATTGTAGTTAGTGTGGTGGTAAGGGTGTTCGGTTGTTAAACAAACCACTCGAGTTAAAATCTTGTAGTGATCTAAATCTAACAAACTATAGTGGTTGTTAGATTTTTTTTTCTTTTATAATTTATGACATTAATAAAATTTCAAATTAAAACACGTTAGTCTTAAAAAAATTTACTTTGTTGTCTTTAACCTTTTATTTTGCTTTGTTGTCTTGCTAACAAAAAACTTACACCTAATCCTGCCGCGTTTACGTAGTTAAAGGATTGATGAGGACTTGAGGAGTACTTGGTAGACTTTTACAAACAATGGCCTCCACTTATAACAGATTTTGAATTATTATCTTTTTTATGTAGTATGAACCGTTCATTTTATAAAAATTAAAAATAAAAATATAAAAAGCTTGACCTAGCAAGTTGCTAGATTAAAGAAGTTACACGAAAGTTTTTTTTAGCTTTTCAAAGAAGGTACACGAAAAACTTAAGTCAACGACGGTCCGACAGTACCTACCATGTATTAATTGTAATCTCCTTGGTTGTTGTTTTTTTCCATTATTATTATTATATTTTTCTTTTTAAAATTTTTGAAACTGCCTATGGTTAGTTTGCTAATATCTACTTTATCACAAATTCAACTCTTCCTCTATTTTCATCTTGGCAAGACAAAATCAAATTAATAGGAAACACTAATATTGACAATGAGTTTTATCTAAGCTGATATCGAAGGAGAAGTGAAATTTGGGCATGAGACTACAAGGTCTCAAGTTTGAATCCAATCTCAACCAGGTTTTATCGCAGTGGGCCTTAGGGCAACGAGTTTCTCCCGAAACAAAAAATGATGGACATAGGGTCGCTTTTTGTTACGGGGTTACCCCGTTTGCTGTTTAAAAAAAATAGGAAACATTAAATCAATCAATTTGTGTGGGTGAAGGTTATTATAACTTACAAGAAATACATGGCTGGCATTAGCTTGACTATGTCTACGATAACATAAATGCTAAAACCGATTATAAAATCCTTTGTGATATCAGTCAAATAATTCACCAAAATGAATTCAAAATGAATTCAAAAAAACCAAATATTTGCTTATCATCTTCCTCTCATGTTGATTTTCTCTTTTATACGCTCATTTTATTTCTAACTTGTACCACCACCTCATCTTCATATATCGGCGGAAATGAAACCGATCAGCATGCTTTGTTAAAGATCAAGTCAATGATCACTCACGATCCATACAGAGTTCTAACATCATGGAACGATTCCCTTCATTTCTGTGATTGGACCGGTGTTACATGTGGGAAGCGGCACAAAAGAGTGACTCGTATATTATTACAGAATCAAGGTCTAGGAGGCTCTTTATCTCCTCATGTAGGGAACCTCAGCTTCCTTCGTGAGCTCTTTTTACAAAACAACACTTTCTAAGGACCTATTCCTCATGAAGTTGGCCGTCTTTCCAGACTACGTTTCCTTAGAGTTGCGCTTAACAATTTCAGTGGGATCATCCCAACTAACATATCTGGATGTTCTCGTCTTCAATGGCTTGCTGTCGGACGTAACAAACTCGGTGGAAGCATACCTAAGGAGATTAGTTTTCTCTCGAAACTTACTTTTCTTTCACTTTATGATAATAACTTAATTTGCGGAATCCCATCATTCCTTGGGAATATTACAACAATGGAAAGGTTCTCCGTTACTAGAAATCCGTTGGCTGGGACAATCCCACATACCTTAGGCAATTGGAAAAATTTAAAAGAAATTTACTGTGGGGCTTGTAACTTAACCGGAGCCATCCCTCATTCTATTTACAATCTTTCACTCCTAACTTATCTTTCATGTCCTGCAAATCAACTGAACGGCAGTCTTCCTCAAGCCATAGGTACAATGCTCCCATATCTTGTCGAACTTCAGTTACAGGATAACCAACTCACCGGACCTCTTCCATCCTCAATATCTAATTGTTCAATATTAAGCATCTTAGAAATGGCTAACAACAAGTTTAGTGGGAGGTTGACAGTCGACTTTTCTCAACTAAGAGAGATTAGTTATCTATCCTTAAGTGATAACAACTTTGGAAGCATTGAAGCTGAGGAAATAAATTTTATCGATTCGTTACAAAATTGCACCATATTAAAGACTTTGGATCTCTCTCGTTGTAAGTTTCAAGGAGTGCTCCCCACATCAATAGGTAATCTTTCCAATCAACTCCAACATCTGTATTTGGAACAAAATCAGTTGCATGGAAACCTTCCTAGTTCAACTGGTAATCTTGTTGGCTTGACCAGTTTATATTTACAAGGTAACCAATTCATAGGAAACATCCCGGTAACCATTGATAACCTGCAAAAGCTAGAAGTTTTTCTCTTAGATGGAAACCAACTTTCAGGGCATATTCCCGATGCCATCGGGAACTTATCATTACTCATAACACTTATGCTAACTTCAAACATGTTCGAAGGCCATATCCCATCAAGTCTAGGAAATTGTCATAGCTTATTAGAGCTGTACCTCGATGACAATAAACTTAATGGGAAGATGCCTACACAAATTTTACAACTTCCATATATATCCATAGCACTAGATCTTTCTCGAAATAACCTCGCTGGTTCACTTCCAACCGAGGTTGGAGACCTCAAAATGTTGAGTGTTCTCGCTTTATCTGATAATAAATTATCAGGTAACATTCCTAGTAGCCTTGGTGGCTGTGCTAGCCTTACGGGGTTGTACCTCAAAGGTAACTTATTTCAAGGTACAATACCACCATCATTAAGTTCTTTGAAAGGACTGATGGAACTCGATATTTCTCAAAATAATTTATCTGGCCAAGTTCCTCAATTCTTGGAAGGGTTTTCATTAGCATATTTGAATTTATCATATAATGATTTCGTGGGTAAAGTACCAACATCAGGAGTGTTTGCTAATGTAAGTGCATTCTCTATTTTGGGGAATGATAGGCTTTGTGGTGGCGTTGTAGAACTTGGGTTACCAAAATGTAATGATTCAAACAAACATAAAAATAAGATTCCTCTTTTTTTAATAGTCATTTTGATTCCATCCACACTTTTCACCATAACATGTTTCTCATGTGTTTGGTGGAAGAAGAAAAGCAAGAGCAAAGAATCTCAATCATCAATAAAGGATCAATTGATGAAAGTTTCATACAATCAACTTCTCAAAGCTACAGATGGGTTCTCTGAAGCCAATTTGATTGGAAAGGACGGGTTCAGTTCTGTTTATAAAGGAATCCTTGATGAAGATGATAATAGAATTGTTGCAATAAAAGTATTGCATCTTCAAAATCAAGGAGCTCAAAGAAGCTTTGCGAGGGAGTGCGAGGCATTCGACACCGAAATCTGTTGAAAATAATAACTTCATGTTCAAGTATTGACTTTGAAGGAAATGATTTCAAAGCTTTAGTTTATAAGTTTATGCCCAAAGGAAGTCTACATGATTGGTTGCATTCGAGTGAATGTACATCAAGATTAACCCTTGTTCAGATAATAAATATTCTTATGGATGTAGCATCTGCGCTTGATTATATTCACAATCATTGTGTACCACCTATGGTTCACGGCGACTTGAAACCTAGCAACATTCTACTCGATGAAGATTTGGTGGCTCATGTTGGAGATTTTGGTTTGGCTCGATTTCTTGGAACTTCATACACAAATAGCTCAACTGGGATTAGAGGAACAATTGGTTACGCCGCTCCAGGTGAAGATTGTCATATTTACTCGCTTGTAGTATTACCTAGGGGTGCTCGTTATTCAAATCGGACTTTCAACTTCTATTTGGTTCGTTAATTGAAAAACTTATAACTTGTTTTTATCCATATTCAAATCTCAAGGTTCGACTTCGATTTGGTTCGTCAATTGAATACTGAACGAATATGAATTTATGATTTTTTTTTAGTTCGTATTCAAATAGTGCGTTTTATTTTTTATTAATTAAAGAAGTTTTTAAGTTCTAAAGACTAAAAACTGAATTCATAACTTTGGTTATTAATTCATAGTACTTTTACTTTGAATATGCAATTGAATATTATCAATTTGAATATTTGGATGCTATAACTTCGAATAGTTTATTTGTTTTATAGAGTTGTGTTTTTTTGTTTTTAAAGAACTTAAATTTGTAGTGATTTTGAAATTATAATTAAAATATATTTTTTTACTGAATTCGAATTTAAACTCGTATCAAGACAAATTTCGAACCAGCTATTTTGAATACAAATCACATTTTTTGATTATATTCCAACTTTAAATTCGATTCAAATACTTTGAATATTCAAAATTGGATTTGTTGAACGCCCCTATACCTTTATTCCAAAATAATTGCTTGCGAATTACAGAGTATGGTCTTGGAAATGAGATGACAAGTAGCGGGGACGTATATAGTTATGGAATATTATTACTAGAGGCGATGACAGGAAAAAGACCAACTAACGACATCTTTAACGAAGACCTTAGCCTTCATGAACTTGCATCCAAGGCCTTGCCGGACAATATAATGGATATTGTTGATGTTTAACATTCAAATGTTTTTCAAGAGGGTAAAACTTTTATTCAAAACAATGAAGAGAATGTGAAGAAAATTGTGGAATGTTTGACTTCGACAGTCAAGATTGGAGTATCATGCACTATGGATTCTCCACAAGAAAGAATGAATATGAGAAAGATTGTACATGAGATGCAGCATATTATGGATAAACTTAAAAGTATTTGAGGTAAAGTAGGATCAAATTACATATACAAGATGATGCATTGCTTGTCATCTTTGTTAATTTGTCAAGACATATTTGTTATGTTGCACAATTTCGTATTGATATACAGTTTCTTGGTGTAATAGTTAATGAAATATTATGTTGTCTTCAGGCATTTTATAACACAGCTTACTCCTTTCAGATGTTGGTATTATTCTACAATAACAATATACATATTCAAACATTTAGCCTTGGAGTGATAAAAAAAGAACTTTCACATCATATGCTCATCCACAATACAATCTCATGCATTCACTAATTCACTCACAAAAGTAAAAAGTAAAAAACATTTTTCAACTCTAAGATGAAACCATGACATTCTATCGGTTTCATTGTTTCCTGTTAGATCTGAACTGAACAGTGGACATGTTTGCCAAAGAAAGACTACCTTGTACAACATTACAAGTTTACAACTACAGTTAATGAACTCTAGTTATTACCGGGCACGGGGAAATGGGTACTTTCGATATTAATTCGGTACCCACTTTTTAAGGTTTCGCTACATATAATATTTATCTATCACAATTTTTATTTAGCCATTTGTATTATAATTATAAGGCGCGTTCTTAGCCTCTCACATATTCTACTGTAGCAAGCAATGTTGTAAAAGTAGGTTTCCAAGGCCGAATACTCCCCGAGTACTTGCTACAAGGTATGTCGCTGATGCGAGTTTCTTTAATTCCGCCTAGTTACTAGGAATTGATCAACCTTAGTCAAAATCGCAACTAGTCGAGGAACTTGAGTCGACGTTGGCTTAAAAAAATAAAACATAACTCGTATTTTCTTTAATATTAAACAAATAAATCATTTTCTAACGTAATGACTAACAATTTTTAAATTAATTTATTATTTAAAAATGTATTTCTCTTATATATATTGATCTTTACCTATTTTGTTGTAAATATTAGTAAATTTATTATATTCGACATATATATAATATCTAAAAACTAATTTTCTTTATATTTACCATGTCCGAGTACTCTCCGAGTACTCCCCTAGTACTCCGAGTACACCCAACTCTCCAGTCGGCCGCCTAGGGTCCGCCTAACGACTTTTACAACCTTGGTAGCAAGTATTGAAGAGAAGCATGGTGTACATCCTAATGAAGCATGGTGATTCACTTTTCTGCCACATTTCATTACTTTGCATGATAGGGGTTTGTATTTTGTCGATCAAAAAGAGGAAACAGAGGATGACGGAGATGAAGAAAGAAACTGATTAGACCGGGATCTCTCTCGCCTCTGCTACCATGTTGTGGCAAAAAATGTGATGTTTCATGTCAAAAACGTTTTTCCGATGAGTCAGTTGTGGTGGCTGTGGTTTTTATTTTATTTTTTTTAGTTGGGCCCAACATAGATATTGATGTAATATCTATGTTTCTAAATTCAAATCAATTTCAAAGTCAAAAAAAAAAATGGATTATGGATAAAGACAAGTTTTTGGTATAATATTTATAAGACTTTAATACGTTTTATACTTTTAAATGTATATATAAAAATATATATTAAAAAAAGTTTGGCCCCCAAAAATTACGTACCAGGCCGATGGTCCGACCGGCACTACCAGGCCCTTCCTGCAATTCTGCAAACATGGTTAATGAACGCGAGGAAAATATGAAATGCGACAAGAGGGCCCTATGTATTTTGTTTCAATCCATATACAAAACTATCTTCGATCGAATTGGAAGATCAACAACTTCAAAGGAGGCCTGGGAAACATTACTTAAGGCTTAGTGTGGAGAACATCGGGTGAAAACTGTAAAACTTCAAACTCTACTATATAAATTCTATAGTCTCAGGATGATAGAAACTGAAACAATAACGTGACAATGTTTAAGAAATACAACATTTACAAATTATTTCCAATTTGTTACACACAACTTATGTTTAAGAAATACGACATTTACCAGTAGTTTAAAAAAGAGTAAAGTGTCATTTTCGTCCTTGTGGTTTGGCAAATAATGCGAATTTAGTCCAAAAAGTTTATTTTTTGCATATGGACCCTCCACGTTTCCCAGTTCTTGCCAAATACATCCAAATTACTAACTCCGTTAAATTTAATCGTTAAGTCAGGGGTAGACATGTCTATTCACTATTTCTTTATTACAATACTTATTTTAATGAACTGCGGTTTTCATTCCTCTAGTTTGTCTAAATCTGCAGTTTCGCACATTCCTTATGAGACATAAAAAGAGGGATCGTATTAAATTTTTTCGGACACGAGAAAATAAGCCCGTACAAAATGTGACCTATTCAGTCTTCTTTTCAAGATATATTTTCCAATCATTAAATGTATTGGTAACGAGGAGATATGATAACTCAATAAATTGAAGGATATAATCTTGACTTCACATATGAATAGGGATTAGTATTAACAATATAATGTGCCGTCGAGTGATCTAATGGAATAAAAAAACTCTCAGTTGTATATATTAGTAATTTTGATTAATTAATAATTCATCCGACGACTAAAAAGTTAAAAAAAAAACATGAGACAGTGTGAACCCAAGAACTAAGACACATGAAGTTATTGACTTTGGGATACCAGGTGCCATGCTATCTTTTCATTGTGTCAATTTGAATACATAACATGTCAATTCGAAATCCGAATCAATATCCAACGACTAAGACTCCATTAAATTGTACAAATACATAATTCAACAATTTAAAATATAATATATATTTAGTCCAGATGTTAACTTTAATATAATGGACTAATGGTCCGGGAAATAATTATGAGAAAATAATCAAATTTGTTGGTTCATAGATGGTGTAAAAATTTTATGGATGGATTTTTATAATTAAATGCATCTGGTTGTTCTATAAATTAATATTCTTGTTGTCATCATTTAATTATTCTCAAAAATGAGCTCAATTATTTTCTTATCATCTTCCTCTTCAATTCGTTTCATAATTCATTCTCTTGCTATATTCCTCACTTTCACCGCAGTCACAGCTTCGTATGCCGGAAATGAGACTGATCATCAGGCTTTGCAACAGATCAAGTTGATGATCACCAACGATCCGTGTGGGGCCCTAACCTCGTGGAATAATTCTCTTCATTTCTGTGATTGGAATGGTGTTATGTGTGGGAAGCGTCATAGAAGAGTGACTCGTGTAGTATTGGAGTCACAAGGTTTGGAAGGCTTGTTGTCTCCTCATGTAGGAAACCTTTCCTTTCTTCGTGACTTACGACTTAGGAACAACAGTTTTCAAGGAGCCGTCCCTCATGAACTTGGTCGTCTATCCAGACTACGTTTCCTTTATATGAGTCGTAACAAGTTCAACGGGTTCATTCCAGCTAATATATCTGGTTGTTCTAGCCTTGAAGATCTTCGTCTTTCCTATAACGAGCAAGTTGGAAGCATACCTAGTGAGATCAGTTTCCTCTCCAAACTTATTATTTTATCGCTTGGTGATAATAAATTAACGGGCGGAATCCCACATTTCTTGGGGAATATTACATCACTAGAAGGAATAGATGTTTCGGGAAATCCTTTGGGTGGTAGCATTCCACAATCCATAGGCAATTTGAAAACTTTAGGAGAATTTGACTCGAATTTTTGTAATTTAACCGGAACCATTCCTCGATCCCTTTTGAACTTTTCATCACTAGCTTATTTGAGTTTGGGTGGGAATGAATTGAGTGGTAGTCTCCCTCCAGCCATAATGTTGCCTCATCTTGTCAGTTTTGTTTTATGGGATAACCAACTAACTGGACCTCTTCCGTCGTCCATTTCTAACTGTTCAAGATTAATACATCTTGAAGTTACAAAAAATAAGTTTAGTGGGAAGTTGACAATCGACTTTTCAAAATTAAGAGATATGATCATGTGTATACGCTTAGGTAGTAACCTCTTTGGAAGCAAAGAAGCCGATAATATGAAGTTCCTAGATTCTATGAAAAACTGCACAAGATTAAATGAGCTGGACCTAGGTGATTGCAAGTTTCAAGGAGTGCTCCCTAGATCAATCGGTAATCTTTCTAATCAACTCCAATTCCTAGCTTTAGGACACAATCAGTTTCATGGAAACATCCCTGAATCAATCGGTAATCTTGTGGGTTTGTCACTTCTAATTTTAGGACCTAACTAATACACAGGAAACATCCCCTCATCCATTGGAAACCTTCAAGAGCTTGAATTCCTTATATTAGATGGAAATGAACTTTCAGGGCCGATTCCTGATGTTATTGGAAACTTGTCAATGTTGTTATGTCTTGGTTTAAGTTTCAACAAATTGGAAGGTCATGTTCCATCAAGTCTCGGAAACTGTCGTCGTCTTTTAGAGTTGTATCTTAATAACAATAAACTTAACGGTGAAATACCTACACAACCTTTTCAGCTTTCATCTCTTTCCATATCATTAGACCTTTCTCAAAATAACCTCTTTGGTTCACTTCCATCTGAGATTGGAAACCTTGACATGTTGAATCAATTATATTTATCAGATAATAACTTATCTGGTAACGTTCCTAAGTCTTGGTCGTTGTGCTAGCCTTACCATGTTATCCCTCAAAGGCAACATATTTCAGGGTTCGATACCACCATCATCTAGTTCTATGAAAGGACTGGTGAAACTCGATATTTCTCAAAATAACTTATCAGGCCAAATTCCTCAATTTTTAGAAGGGCTTTCGTTAGAATATTTGAACTTATCGTACAATGACTTTGAGAGTGAAGTACCAACTGTAGGAGTGTTCGCCAATGCAACCACTTTTTCTGTTTTGGGCAATAGCAGGCTTTGTGGTGGCATTATTGAACTTAAGTTATCGAAGTGCAAGCATACAAAGGAACATAAAAAGAGTTTTCCTCTGTTTGCAATAGTCATTTTGATTGCATCCACACTTTCCATCATAACATGTTTATCATATGCTTGGCGTAAGAAGAAAGTCAAGAGAAACGCATCTCAATCATCAACGAGCAAACAATTCATGAAAGTTTCATACAATCAACTTCTCAAGGCTACTAATGGATTCTCTGAATCCAATTTGATTGGAAGTGGTGGCTTTAGTTCCGTTTATAAAGGAAGCCTTGAAGATGATAAACTTGTTGCCGTCAAAGTTTTACATCTTCTGAATCGAGGAGCTCAAAGAAGCTTTATGAGGGAGTGTGAAGCATGGCGGAACATTCGACACCGAAATTTATTGAAGATAATAACTTCGTGTTCAAGTGTTGAGTTTCAAGGAAATGATTTCAAAGCTTTGGTATATGAACTCATGTCTAATGGAAGTTTACATGATTGGTTGCATTCAAGTGAAAGTGCATCGATATCGAGACTCAACCTTCTTCAAATAATAAATCTTCTTACAGATGTAGCGTATGCACTTGATTATCTTCACAATCATTGCATACCAAATGTGGTTCATGGAGACTTGAAGCCTAGCAACATTCTACTTGATGATGACATGGTACGTGGCTCATGTTGGAGATTTTGGTTTAGCTCAACTTCTTGGATCTTCATACCCAAACGGCACAACCGGGTTTAGAGGAACAATTGGTTATGCTCCTCCGGGTAATATCTATATATCTATAGACATTACTTCTAATATTACCTATTTTTTCTAAAATATATGTTCATAAGTTGCAGAGTATGGACTCAATGCAACCATGAAATGACAAGTAGCGGGGATGTTTACAGTTTTGGAATGCTATTACTAGAGGCGATGACTGGGAAAAAGCCGACCAACGACATGTTTATTGAAGGACTTAACCTTCATAAATTTTCTTCCATGGCTTTGCCAGATGATGCAACAGGTTTTTTTGATGTTGACATTCGAAGTGTTTATCAAAGATGGTATGGCGTCAACAATGAAGCAAATGGAAAGAAAATCGAGGAATGTGTGGCCGCGACACTCAAAATTGGAGTATTATCCTCGGTTGATTCCCCACCACAACGAATGAACATAGAAAAGGTTGTCCATGAATTGCAGCATATTCTGGATACACTTCAAAATACGGGGGTCGGGGGTATAAATGTATACTATTCCATCTTTTTTACTTACCACATTCAAAAGTCTTCATTCGTGTTCATTATTTTTAATGCTAATTTGTATGAAGAAACACATAGCATTTTCACTTTGACACCATGTTCACATTATTTCAGGTGTATCAATACCAAGCTTAATTTGCTAGATATTGAAAGAACAACACCTATAGGAGATTGTGGATTTGATACTTGTTACTTTGCCAGGAGTGTTTGCTGTTTTGTTACATTTCATGTTACATATATATATTTATAAGTTCGTGTTGTAATAGACTAATAGTTAAAAAAAGTTGGCGGTTGTGCATATATAACCGTAAATGCATCAGTATTATGATATAAAAAAAAATAAGAACATGCAATATTAATGTTCGTTACACATGATTATATGTTCATAATTAATTCCAATGATGATGTAGTAAACAAAAACTAAAGTCATAACGAAATATCAAACTAATCAATAAATATGAGACAGAGAGCCATCACGTTGAATGCCACGGTAAGACATGCATCAAACGAGAAATTATAAGCAAATGAAGAACCACGGTCGGTGTATAATTCGAGTGTTTGACCATGGATCGTCCATAATGTAATGAGAAGTCAATCGTCGACAAATCTAAGATTAAGATCGATGAAATAGCAAGTGATGGAGAAGTACAAGATCAACCAATGAAAAACGACTTTGGACATTTTTATATATAAAACTAAAAAGCAAAATCGTTAATAAAAGCAAAATCGTTAATAAAAGCAAAATTAAGACTTTGAATACTTTATAAAACAAGTCCAAGTTTTTTTCTATTTGTAAAAACTGTTATTCGTCTTGCTTGAGTAAAAGTTTGTTGGATGGAAATTTAGGATGTTCAAGATCTACTAGTGACTTTAAGGTTTATGGGTTGACCGAACTGGCCAAAAGCTCAAAATGCATTTATTTTAACGATCAACGATTCATTCACATGAGCTATTGACTAAATTCATCACTTCGTGATACACTCTGATCGGGGGAAAACCCTCGCCTAATGCCATCGCGAGTGAACACTCACCTGAAGGCACGATAGTATAGTGAAATAAAACTCGTTCAGTTCAAGGATCGATTGTTGCCGTCTTCCATTTCAGAACCCTAGGTAGCCGTGATGTTCCTTGGCCTATTGGCGGACGATGGCGATGGTGTTTGTGTCAAACTTAAAGTATGATAAGGACGTACAAACCGCACATTCAAGATTTGTGAAAAAACACGGGTCAAGAACCTTCATTTCTCCCATAAGGCATGTTGTTCTTTGATTATTTTCATCAGGGTTTGTTTGTTTCTTTAATTTATTGGATCAGGTATTAGGGTTATTGATAAAGTTTGTGATTTTAATTGTTTGACTGAAATTTGATATTATTTTGTTCTAGATTAAGAGGGAAATTGTAGGATTAAAGATCCTTAAACACCCCATCACTGTTGCCGGGTTTGATTTCCGGACCTTTGGAGACGGTGGTGTGGTGTGGGCAGTGGTCAACAGTGGCGATAGCGATACTAATGGTTTATAGTATAATTGTCGTGACACGATGGCCCTGTTTGATTTCCGGATCCTTGATGGCGGTGATTTGGTGTTGGAGGCGGTCTTGCAGACAGTGGCGATTGTGATTGTTTTTGGACCCCAAGTTCTTCGTATTGTTATGGACCTTAAGTCCACCATTGGGGTTTCGATTTAGAACCCTTGGTGGTGGTAGAGTGGTGGTTGTAAGTTGTCTTTGGATCGGTTTGGTTGATAAAGGCTATGATGATAATGTATCTGACCTTATTTGTAATTCTATTTCTTAACAACCATTCATGAACCAACTTTTGGTACATCTGTTTTGATATTTTTTAACAAAAGGCTAAAGTTTCAACTTATTGGCTAATTATTTAACCTTGATATTTCAGGAAATGACTCGAGTTGATGGTTTGGTAATGTTGCAACCGGAAGTGGGGGGCGTGTGAGAATTTCTTTCTCACATGAGCTGACAAAGTGACGTTTAGAATGTCGATGGTGACGGGAGACACTTTGGTAATGACAATGCCATTTGGTGATATCTTGGTCATCAAACGTGTCTTCTACAGAAACAAAAAATTGTGTAACCCACGTGAACCCGTTTGTTTGTTTATTGTTTTATTTTGTTTTTTTTTATTTTATTGTTTTCACGTATTAAGATGAGTTCCTCTTTTTTTCAACTATAGACTAAAATTAATCAAGGTTATAATGTGTTGCTGTGTTTCCCAACTTTTTTGTGGTTGTGAGAACTTCCCAGATAATGTCTGTGTTTGAACTTTTGATAATACACATGATTATTTTTAGATTGAAAACATATTATACATGATAATTAATTATAAGTTGTAGCGAGCTGTATTAACATTTAATTACTAGAAAGCAATTTCAATTTTGTTTCTGTATTTAAGTTTCTTACTCGAACTGCATATGTTATGCAGGTTCAACAGAACCGAAAACAACTCCTGCACCAACAATTGCAATAAACCCAACTACTGCATACACAAGCCAAGTTCAGGTACACCGAAAACTTAGCCTTTATAGTTTGGACTTCCCACAACCATTTCAGTTGTAAAAAAACCATAACACCTTACTTTTCGCCAATATCAGACTCCAAAAACTACGAAGAACGGCTTTGATACCGGCCGATGGCAATCTCAATTGCAAAATTTCTCACTAAGAATGCACACGAAAGCTCGGTAATAACTAAACTTCTTTACTATATTAGTATATTTACATACCTCACATTAACAAATTAATTTCTATATAGAACCGCTATACATGCTTGGCACAAATGAATGACATTTGACGCTGACCTCAACTGCGTGTGTGTCAACTTCTCTAGCTGCCTTAAGAAACTGTACTATCAAAAGAGGAATAGCACAAAGTTCGCGTGTGAATAAAATGGCGAGGATAAGCAACCTAAATTCATGTAAGTGGCATTCTTTAAAACTAATGTTATGGACTGTGAGAAACAACTGCAAAAACATTTGGGCCCGTTATAAACAGCAAACGGGTTCGTTTTGGTTAGGCTTTATATTTGACCTAAGAAAACCTGTTTTTACCCGTACTAAAAATGCGAATCGGTTAATCTGGGTTCAGTTTTATTCCAGATCTAATATTTTAACAGTAAATAAAATTTTCGCTCGGGTCATAACAAAGCTAAGTTATGAAATGGTAAATGGGTCAATACGAGTTAAGTTCTATTTATGATCCCCACAATGGTGTCATGTAAGCAGTTAATGGGAAAGGGAAAGGTTCCTGGAAATACTACAAATGAAACACTCATTAGACGTTAACATTTTTGTAATCCTTCAAACATAACCATTTAGCTTTAATGAGAGTGTTTCCTGGTACTCCGGTAAAGGGTTGGGTCAAAGCATGTCTGAAGAGGTAGGTCCCCGCAAGACACACCTTGAAGAGGTACGTATGCGCAAAGACTAACTGGTCCCGCAGGACCCACCATGCTCAGAGAGATGAAGACCTTATACGCAGTAAGCCAGCTGTTCCCGCAGGAAAGCCTCCCTTGGTACAATACCCTGCCTGTTCCCGCAGCTATGGGTACAAGCCAAGAAGGAAGGCTACCCGCACTAACGGTAAGGCTACACGCATAAGGCACTAACTCTTATACTTCAGCAATGTCACCTGAAGAAGGAATGAGCAAGGCGGGAATATTCCCGCCCAAAAGAGCCAGTCCGTACGCTTCTGGAAGATCTTTTGTACTATACCTGCCAAGGTATGGACAAAATAGACAAGATCTGACCAAAGCAGCCCATGAACCAATCACAGGGTGACAGCTCACCGACAATAGTACGAGGAGGAGCACGCTCTAGTACAAAATGTCACTATCAGCCGCTGCCTACCCACCAACTCCCATCGTGGCACGTACATAGCCCGTAGTTGGTGGAAAAGGAATAGTATACAGCCGGCCATGTCACTGTCAGCCGCTGCCTACCCACCAACTCCCATCGTGGCACGTACATAGCCCGCAGTTGGTGGAAAAGGAATATTATACAGCTGGCCGTACCTGCTTGGAAACCTGCCTTCGGCTATAAATACTCCAACACCTTGGAACGGTATCATTATCTTATCTTCTCTAGCTATTTCTCTCTATATACACTTATATTCAGAGCAATCTAGTCTGATTCTCACGCCGGAGGGTGGTCACAAGGAGGAACCCCCCCCCCCTTTCTCAGTGACGAGCTCACGGTATCTGTTTTGCAGATCGAGAAGAATAACCATCTTTGCCGGACCTAACCCTTGTGGGAAACATCTAGTTAAGATTATCCATAATCTGCCGGGGTCACTTAGTGTTTCTTCAATGTCCGTGTTGAAACGGGTCACGTTTTAGTAAAAGTTTAAATCAGCTGCCTTGGGTTGGTTTCACTAGGGGATAAACCGGCCGAGCTGAAATTAAGCTCGACTAGGCTCGAGCTAGAGGTCCTAATAGTTGGTTAAAAGTATCAAGTCATGCTTATAGTTTCTTAAGTTCCTACTTAGTATGAATAAAATTTTTGAACTTTAATGTTAACATTTATAAGTCTGATTTCATAAACTTTGTGCAGATTCGGGATCAAAGAAACAGGAGACGTAGAACGTGATGCACGATCGCCCGCCCTTTGACAACGCCATAACACAATCATTTGGCAGTAGTAACATGTGTTGAATATCAAACTAAAAATCATTTGTAATTAACAACTATCTATTTTGTGATCACTTAGTGCATATATTTTATTCACAACCCATCGAATGTGATGTAACGAGAGGCTATAAGGTTGCTATGTACTGCAGGCATTGCACATGAAACTAACTTTGTAATCCTTATCGACATCCCGCCTCAATGTGGCGGGTCAACCTACTAGTTATACATAAAAACAGGCCCTTTAAGAAGCTATAGACAAACAAAAAAAACATACAAAATTTGATAGATTTCTCTCTCTTTAGATTCTCATGTCTTTCTTTTTTTTATATATCACTATCATCCTTTTCCACACACACACATATATATAGAGAGAGAGAGTTTCATTTAAGGAAACAAGATCAAATACATTTTATTCTTAATATGAAAATAGTGAGAACCAATTTGCTGTTATTTTTTGTTCGTTTTTGCTAATTTCGATTATGAGACGTTAAAAGTATTTGATAATTTATATTTTTTTTTAATTATTAGGTTTTTTCTTTTGCTGGTATTTGCTGTTATTATTTTGTTCTTGATTTTGATTTTTTTTTTTGTAATTTTTAGGTTTTTTTCTTTGTTATTATAAATAATTTATTTATGTAGATTGCTATTGTAGTTAGTATTGGTTCTTATGTTCTCATGTTAATATTAAAATGTAAATGAACATTCCCCTTCATTTAAGAACTCATATATATGCTAAGAACACATATATATGCCAAGAATATATAATCAATGGCTTAAAATTAAAATGGCATTAGTGTAATTAAATTGAAAGTCAAAGAGATTGATTAAATTAAAGAGAAAAGGGTAATAAAAGGATTATAACGTGTTTATTTCCTTTAATCATTCTTAAATTATCTATTACATACCATCCCTATATGTTCTCTTTTCTTTCTCTAATAACCACCATTTTTCTTTCTTTCAATTTGACATTTCATTTTCGTTTAATTTCTAGTGAGTTTGAAGAAAGCAAAGTAGCACCACATGAGTAAACAAAAAAAATGTATTTAATTTTTAAATAGTTTTGAAGGTACGTATTATGTAAATATCTATGTTTTATTATGCATAAACATCTCTGTACATATGTGTAAATGTTGATTTGAATAATGTGTTAATGTGCTTTTTATATATACTTTTTGTTTGCATGCACATATGTAATATGTAAAGTGCATGATATGATTGATTTGAAAAGGGAAAATTACCTAAATAGCCTTTTTGAAGAGAGAGAAACATACAAACAGCCTGTGAGATTCGTTTTCCAAAAAAAGCCCTCGAAATCCAACTTGCACGTGACATTGGGATTTTCCCCGAGAGTTTTCGTGGACCAGTCAAAATCTGCCATGTGTCAAGCATTCTCACCTACCACGCGAGTTTTCATTCCAAATCACTCTTAAATGTTACTTTTCACATCAAATCTAACCTGATGAAAACCAACTTTAACGTGATGTTTCAAGCTGTTTCCGTCTCCAACGTGAGTTTTCAAATTTATGGTTTTTAATGTTTTTTTTTTAAATTCATCTCCAAAGATGAATTACAAATGAATTTCATCTACAATCATCTTCATCATCTTTTTCATCCAACCCCCACCATTTCCTCCACCACCTAATGCTACCGGACCCCACCACCACCGTCTGGATGGTCGGCGATGATGAAACCCCATCATGGTCACCCACTACACCACCCACCACCACCAAGACCTCACACATGACACCACCACTTACGCTTCTATCACTACCCTTAAATCCATGCTTGAAACCGAATGGTGGTGGTTGTGAGAGTGATACCATTCGGTTGGTGCGGAAGTAATGTTTCTGGTGAAATCTCAAGTGGATTTTTATATTAACGAATCTTGAAGAAGTTACACTTCCGACAACAAGCTCGCCGGAATCCTACCGGAAAACAAGTCAAAGTTAAAAAAAATTTGAATTCTTTGTTATCAATCTATATTTTTCGCCTTTACCTAGCCCGACACTTGTTTATCCCAAATTTAATGAATCGTCATCAAGTCCTTTATCAACTAGAGACAAACCATCCATCAAAAGCGGGAGAACATAAACATGGTTTTTGGTAAGATTATGAGAAAGTGGGAAGAAGATGATGAAATAAGTTTAAATTCCAATGAAATTCATCTTGGCAGTTGACTTGTAATCAAAATTCGTCTCCGGAGTTGAAATGCATTTGAAATTCATCTTTGGAGATGAATTTCAAAAAAACTCAAAAATCATATTTTTTTGAAAACTCACGTTGGAGACGGAAACGGCTTGAAACATCACGTTAAAGTTGGTTTTCATCAGGTTAGATTTGATTGAAAAGTAACGTTTAAGACGGATTTGAGATGAAAACTTGAGTGGTAGGTGTGAATGCTTGACACATGGCAGATTTTGATTGGTTCACGAAAACTCACGGAGAAAATCTCAATGTCACGTGGAAGTTGGATTTCGAGAGCTATTTTTGGAAAACGAAATCTCACAGGCTATTTTTGTGTTTCTCTCACTTCAAAATGGCTATATAGGTAATTTTCCCATTTGAAAATGGACAATGAGTATGAAAAATATATATATATATATATTAATTTACGTTCATCTTGAAGAAATTAATAATTAGTTTCAAAATTTACATAAATGTAAATGGTATATTACATATATTTGATAGGAATAATAATAATTAATTATCGTTCCCTCCTCTCTTTCTCCGGCCCTAAACAAAAGACGCGAATTTTTGAAGCAAAATCAAACAAATTGAGGATGTCGGACGTGTTTTTTGAACATTGGTGTATGTTAAACAATCAATCTTTAATATTGGGAGTTGAAGGAGGCTCTTGGTGTGATTTATTATATCAGAAACCAAAGTCTACTCCTCTCTCATCTTCACATCAAACAAACAAACAAACAAACAAACATTTTAGGGGTGTTTTTGTAAACCGAGATTGATTCGTGCAGGTTCATGGGTTGTTGAAAAGGAGTGGGCTTGGGAGGTTAATCATATTTACAGAACATGTTTAGCTAAATAGACAGCCTATGTTGGTTGGGACTTGGGTAACGATAAAAGTTTTTTTTTTTTTTCAGCTAATTTGTCATCTCTTTGTCACATTGTGCTCACTTTCTCAAGTAAAAAGAACCTGTCCAAAAGGAGGTTATTTCTTCATTTTTTGTTTTTGACTAGTGATGCCCCGGCGCATTGCACCGAAGCTTTATAGTGGTTGCGTTTTTGGCTGGTTGCTCAAGTTAAAGTTACGCATTATATAGTAGCAAGTGTTAGTAAAGTTTTACAAAAGACATGCCTAATTATATTATATTTATATTTACATATGAAACTTCCTTGCATCTACCAGCTGTATCTTAAATTCATATTATCATACCAAAGCTCCGTGTATGATTGCATCTACCAGCTATACTTTTGGTGGCAAAACCGTTGAACGTCGATGCTTCTTTAATTTTTCTGGGCCTGTAAGTCATAAGCATTAGGTGTTCATAAGTCATTTTTTTGAGCAGAACTATTGTGTGGAAGGATACGGGCCATATAATTTATCTAGTTATGTTTTATTAATTAGTCCATTAGTCCTACCTTAAAAGAGCAATAATTGATAAGTATGCGGAAAACTAACATAAACTTGCTTGTAACCCCATGTCATTTTCAAAACACTTTCTCCGAGCTCTCACATTGTAACTAGTTGTCAAGGGTAACGTTCAATTTTTTTTGTCGTATTTCATACAATGTAAACGAAACAAAAATAGAAACATGATACATAGGGCGTAAATTTCTTCTATTCGGTTTTTGAAAGCTTAAAATCGAGCCATTACATCATGTTCTTTAACTTTATCTAACGTTTCTCTTTCGACTACACAATTTAAACGTTGTTCAAATACTCAACACGCATTCTCTTACGTAAACCCATATTGATAAGCTTCATTTTAGAAAGCGTACTTCAATTGTTGCAGTTGCAATCGGTAAAACCAACGCTAGCTTTAATATTCAATACGCCAAAGGAAAAGTAATGTGCTTTCCGGTTTCCACCATTACACGAGCAAGGTCACACATTCACCCAATTTTGCAAATTTATCATCTTCCTTTAAAGTATGATAAAAGGTCGCATGGCCGGCTCCGATAAGGCGAAAAAAAATTTGGGCCAAAGGCGAAAAAATTTTTGGGCCTTAGGTAAAAGAAACATTTTGTTAGGTTTAAACAATTTAATTTTAAATGGCTTACTTAATTATAATTTGAGTTTTGTAAAAAACTTTTGTATAAAAATAAACTTAAAATTGTCTCAAGGACTAGAATCCACAACCTTTTGATTAGATCTCATACCCCATTGCCCCTAGACCAAGCTAGTGGTTATGTAATTGTGCTGAAACATTGATTATACATATTTTTTTAATAAAAATACATATAATTTGTTTAAAAAAATTGGGGCCTAGCGGGGTGTCGGGCATATGGCCGTCGACTACCCCGCCATGCCTCAAGGCCGGCCCTGAAAGGTCATACGATCACCCGAAGTACACCATTCTTATTCACTACTAATATCATTCGGATACATTTTTGAAAATGCAACTATCTTAGATACGACGAATCTCAAGATTTAAACTATACATATTTTCTAACAAACTAGTTGAGACCTCACTAAATCTATTTTGAAGTTCTTGAATTTGCATATCCAAAACTGTATTAAAAGTCTCAATCTTAAAATGATGATCATGTTGAGCTTGTTTCCATTTGATGCTTCTCGTTTAAATAAAAAAAAGGTTAATGGTTTCTATTTACTTTGGGCTTTATTTGATTTGAACTTTTAAAATTGATGATTTTATTGAGCTTATTTATATTTGAGTCTGTTTCTGTTTAATGTTTCTAATTTAAACGAAAGAAATAAAAACAATTGTTTTTATTTGCTTTGGACTTTAAATTTATTTGGGCTTTATTTAATTTAAATTTTTAAATTGGCTGGTCTTTAAATGAACAGGGGTAACATAATTTTTTTCAGGAGTAACGACATATACAAAAACGACCCAAAAAGAAAAAAAAATTTACACTACCGATTCAGGGCTGGCCTTTAGGGAGGGCGGGGTGGTCGGCGGCCCCCGACCTGACACCCCGTTAGACCCGGAAAATTTTTTTTGAAAAAAATTTATATGTATTTGTATGAATAACAAGATGTATATTTAATGTTTAAACTCAATTACATAACAACTAGTTTTGCTTAGTGGCAAAGAGGTATTACTCTCAACCAAGAGGTTGTGGTATCTAGTCTCATTTGGAACATGTTTAAGCTTATTTTTATATAAAACTTTTTTACACAACTAAAATTATAACCAAATATGACCATTTAAAAATTTAATTGCTTAAAGCTAATAAAATATTCATTTTACTTGAGATCTAAAAGAGTTTCGCCTTCGGCCAAAAAATATTTTTGGCTTCTCGAAGGCGGGCCTGTACCGATTAAAACTTTAGTATAAGCTGCATCCTCCACTGTTTAACGTCAGCCGGGCAATGATGACATCCAACTTTATGCAAGTAAATGAAAAGAGATTCCGAAATTGTGGGTCTTCCCTTTGCATGAAAAAGTATGTCCGTTAAAAAAAAAAGAAAAAAAGTATGAACTGCTATGATTTGTTTTGGTACAATAATTGGTATGATATTATATTTGCCCGGAACTACACCATTTTTATTCATTACTAAAATCATTCGAATACATTTTCGAAAATGCCATTATCTTAGATACGTCAAATTTGGAAAACGAATCTCAAGATTTAAACAAGACATATTTTCTAACAAACTAGTTAAGACCTCACTAAATCTATTTTAAAGTTCTTGAATTTGCATATCCAAAACTGTATTAAAAGTTTCAACCTTAAAATGATGGTTATGTTGAGCTTGTTTCTATTGGATGCTTCTCGTTTAAATAAAAGAAAAAAAGGTTAATGTTTTCTATTTGCTTTGAGCTTTATTTGATTTGAACTTTTAAAAAATAATGATTTTGTTGAGTCCGTTTCTATTTAATGTTTCTAGTTTAAACAAAAGAAAAAAAAACAGTTGTTTTTATTTGTTTTGGATTATAAATTTGTTTTGGCTTTTTTTATTTTGGTCAATAAAAAATGAAATTAGTTACAATCAGGTTGTTATACCTCAAATCAATCGTGGAACGAGTGTAAACTACAAATTCAACTCATTTACTATTGCAATAATTGGTCATAATGATAATCTCTTTCAACTCTTCTTTAGCTCAAATCAAATATACCGTTTGTTAAATTTTTAGCGGATGAATAAAAACACGAGCACGAGATTTGATCAACACACGATCGACTCTTTTATTAAGAAAACGACTAACAAGAAAATTTTAATAATTTTGATACAATGTATGACTTATATAGAGCCCATACAAGACTAATCCTATACTAACTCAAATACACAATTTGAATATAAAACAAATAGGATTAATAAAATAAGACTGACTTATCTTATAATAATAAACTAATTATTATTAAATATTCTCCGAGATCCTAGGAGCCTCCAATCTGATTTGGTGTTGGACACATTTAACACTCCCTCTCAACACCAAACTTCTTCTAAACCGTGACAAATACGAAGCACCTCGACTCGAAACAACCCGCGACTCAACACAACTGGTCATGTCTTCCAACAGCGGATCATGTTGAATTCCAACACTCCCTCTAGATCCAAACTTGTTCCTTTAAGGTCTTTCTCGGTCCCGCAACACCTGTTCTCTTTGGACGTGATTCTTGGACTCGTCACACGCCTTCACACGAAGTTGCATCTTGGTTCGTTACTCCTTAATCTACACAAGATCTAGGACACCATTCAACTTACTACCTCTAAACACATTTGTTTCATGCCTTATCTCTGGTGGTCTCCTACGAACCCATTGTTCGTACAAACCGAAACCATCGAGCCCGTTGTCTTCTATTTTTACAGCCCGAAAACCATAACTATGCGGCCACTTTTAGCCACAGGTTCCAGATCCGAAATTCATCCCTCATTGTTGTCAACAACCTGAACCGTTGCTAACTGATACGTTACGATTTGGTCCCGAAACAAAACCCCGAACATATGATGATGTTGTCTCGTTTAGACAGCTTGATAACGCTACCACTCGGACTATTGGGTTATCGATCCAACCCACTAAACTACCCCGACACACGGAGATTTTATCATCCCGACACACGGAGACTTAACCATACCGACACAAGATCATGGCACACCATCATTGCTCGACACACGGAGATTTAACCATCCGACACACGGAGATCTAACCATCCCGACTCACGGTGACGGCACGCCATCAGGGAAACCTTTAACAACTCGATTAACACCAAAACTTAGTTGACATACAACCTCTATGCAACCTAAAAGACTAGATCACATAGTTGCAATTGTTCTCTTTTTTTTTCTTTCAATCGAACAGAAAGAAAAATCTAATTAAACTTTGGTTGTAAGCTACTATGTTTATTAAAACAAAAAAAAAACAAGTAAACCAACGCACATGGTATTCTCTCTTGTACGAACAAGGAAAGAAGACTGCAGCCCCTTATGTGCAGATCATGATCAAGAAGAACTCAGTGGAGCTTATGACAATCACAAACAAATCAAGAAAGAACAAGGAAGAATAAATTGTTACTTGGCTGCAAGCAACAAATCTCATGCACACCAACTTTGGTTTGACAAACAAAAACCAGTAACATACTTCTTTTATTAAGAAAACCGGCAGATGGAAAAATCTTCTTGATACGAGCCATTAGCCAACCAAGATTGAATACCTCCGTATATCTCCTCTTTAACAGCCACAGACGTACTAACGCCCCTATAGTCCCAAACGGAACTCTTGCATGACATGAAAACGGTCGAACGAAACACCGCACTGGTCTTGTTTACTGCTGTTAAGTTTTATGGCTGCGACATAAGCCAATCTTTCACGCGTGCCCTCCACCGACTGACACACTCGTCGGTGGAGGCTGCCCCGATCTTCAAAACGCTTCCCGAAACCTTGGCTCTGATACCACTTGTTAAATTTTTAGCGGGTGAATCAAGAACACGAGCACGAGATTTGATCAACACATGATCAACTCTTTTATTAAGAAAACGACTAACGAGAAAATCTTAATAATTTTGATACAATGTATGACTTATATAGAGCCCATACATGACTAATCTTATACTAAATCAAATACACAATTTGAATATAAAACAAATAGGATTAAATAAAATAAGACTAACTTATCTTATAATAATAAACTAATTATTATTAAATATTCTCCGAGATCCTTGGAGCCTCCAATCTGATTTGGTGTTGGACACATTTAACACCGTTTTGTGTTGAATTCAATGTTGTAAAAGTAGGTTCATAAGGCCGAGTATTTCTTGAGTTCTCGCTACAAGATATGTCGCCGAGACGAGTTTCTTTAACTCCGCCTAGTTACTAAGAATCTATCAAAGTTAGTCAAACTCAGCCATAATTGCATCTAGTCGGTGAACTTGAGCCGATTTTGACTTAATTATATAAAACATAATTCGTATTTCTATAATAATAAAGAACAAATATCATTTTTTTTAATTAATGTTTAGTAATTTTTAGAATAATTTATTATTTAAAATATATTCTCTTATTTATATTGGTATTCACATATTTTGTTACAAGTATTAGTAACTTATGATATTTAATATATATATATATATATAATATTTAATACTTAATAATATTTATTATTTTTATATTTACCATGTCGGAGTACTCCGAGTACATCTAACTTCCTAATCAGCCGCATAAAGTCCTCTTAGCAACTTTTACAACATTGGTTGAATTTGCTTCTAATATGATAATAGTCTTAGTAGTTAGTAGTATACCATTTTCAGATACAATTGGCTTCTTTCTATTTGTTTCAACTTTCAAACAAATGCAACATTAATCTAAAATATGTTCCTCTTCTATTGACTTCCACTGCAGGTTAAATGAATTACCTACAACAAGAACACAACAACAGCCAGTCTCAATATACAAAATTAAAGAGTTGATCCACTAGAAACAAGAACCTAATACAGCAGTAGTGTTGCATCTTTGTAACCAACCCAAAGACGAGCCAATGCTAATTTTGATGCATTTCTGTACGTTTAACATTACCGTTGCTAGAAGTTGTTGCTAATTTACATTATAAATACAAGCCCACGAGTTGCACGGGTTATATAACCTAGTATAATATTATTTGTATAAATGTATCGCCATCTTCATCTTGCACGTTTTTAAAGGCAATCCAGGCTTCCTTCCTTCAAAATAATATCCTTGAAAAATATTATTATTTATTATATAATAGTTATTTTTATAATAAAGAATTATGTTTAGTTATAAAAAATGATGTAGGGTAGTTGAAAGATGAGTGATGTCACTTATAAAGATTGTGTTTTAGGGTAATTTTTATGATAAAAATTAGATAACAGTGAAGAATTGATAGATATCTAGTTTAGTTTATAAGAATATATAACACTCTAGAGCTATGCAGGCGATATCGCCGATATATCGGTCCTTTGCGATATATAAATCAAAATATCGGTTCTAGATATTGGTACCGATAATATCGACGATATTGACCGATATTTGGCCGATATAGGACTCATATTTGACCGATATATCACCTATATTCCCGATATCAGTGCTTTAAGATATGAGGGGATGCATTATCGCCACTACCGAAACATTCAAAAATTGACTATAAAAGGCCAGCAATATTTGTTGGTGTAATAATTACTCCAACAAAATGAATTCAACACAATCAGTTGGCTGCTTATCATCTTCCCTAGCTCCTTTCTATAATTTCCTACTTTTTGTTGGTATTATATCTCTAACTTTCACGACCATCCCAGCTTCCTCCTATAGAGGTGGAAATGAGACCGACTATTACGCTTTGCTCAAGATCAAGTCGATGATCACTCAAGATCCATATGGAGCTCTAACCACATGGAACGGTTCCCTTCATATACATATACATATACATATATACACACACACATAGGCTACAAATATAATATAATATATATATATGTATATATATAACACACACTAGTAATATAATAATAATAATAATAAAAACAATCTTTATTTTTCTTACAAACTAAGATCCGAGATCCGAGTGTTGTTTGTGATTTCCGCTAGCTAACAACACGGATTGATCCGAGTAAAGTTGTTAGATCCATCCAAAGAGGACCTACACTTAACGAGTAGGTTAGTTAAAGCTCTACTGTCTAACTGACAGTGACTTGATTAAGTAACTAGCAAACCCTTCTCCACAACAACCAACCTAAGAGAAGTTAAAGACTTGTTGACTTAGTAAACGACGTGTTACTCAAGATGTTTATCTCATTAATTCACATTGAAAATATGACGACGTCTTAATTAGGATGTTTATTTCAATAATTCATCATGAAAATATGAATTTTAAATACCACAGCCACAAGAGGGATAAAGTCTTGTTGACTTAGAAAATATGAGATTTGTGGAGATGCAATTATTGCATTGTCTTGACTACTATCATTTCACAGGAGACGGCCGGCCTATTTGCACTTCAGCTCACTGACGACGAAATTAAACATTCAAAATTTGACTATAAAAGGCCAACAATTGTTTCACTTTAATCACTCCCAAAAATGAATTCAAAACAACCAATTGTTTGCTTATTATCTTCCCCTCCTACTCATTTCCTACTTTTCGTTCTTACTATATCTCTAACTTTCACGATCATCACAACTTCATATGGAGGCGGAAATGAGACTGATTATCACGCTTTGCTCAAGATCAAGTCAATGGTCACTCAAGATCCACATGGTGTTCTAACCTCATGGAACGGTTCCCTTCATTTCTGTGAGTGGACTGGTGTCACGTGTGGGAAGCGGCATAGAAGAGTGACTAGTGTTGTACTTGAGTCACAAGGTCTACAAGGCTCCTTATCTCCTCATGCAGGGAACCTCAGCTTCCTCCACCGTCTTTCTCTTGCTAACAACAGCTTTCAAGGAGTTATCCCTTATGAACTCGGCCGTCTTTCCAGACTACGTTTCCTTTATTTGTACCAAAACGGATTTAGCGGAGTTATTCCAGCTAACATATCTCGTTGTTTTAACCTTGAAGCTCTTGGTCTCTCCTATAACGAGCTAGTTGGAACCATACCCAAAGATGAGTGATGTCACTTATAAAGATTGTGTTTTAGGGTAATTTTTATGATAAAAATTAGATAACAGTGAAGAATTGATAGATATCTAGTTTAGTTTATAAGAATATATAACACTCTAGAGCTATGCAGGCGATATCGCCGATATATCGGTCCTTTGCGATATATAAATCAAAATATCGGTTCTGGATATTGGTACCGATAATATCGACGATATTGACCGATATTTGGCCGATATAGGACTCATATTTGACCGATATATCACCTATATTCCCGATATCAGTGCTTTAAGATATGAGGGGATGCATTATCGCCACTACCGAAACATTCAAAAATTGACTATAAAAGGCCAGCAATATTTGTTGGTGTAATAATTACTCCAACAAAATGAATTCAACACAATCAGTTGGCTGCTTATCATCTTCCCTAGCTCCTTTCTATAATTTCCTACTTTTTGTTGGTATTATATCTCTAACTTTCACGACCATCCCAGCTTCCTCCTATAGAGGTGGAAATGAGACCGACTATCACGCTTTGCTCAAGATCAAGTCGATGATCACTCAAGATCCATATGGTGTTCTAACCTCATGGAACGGTTCCCTTCATTTCTGTGAGTGGACTGGTGTCACGTGTGGGAAGCGGCATACAAGAGTGACTAGTGTTGTACTTGAGTCACAAGGTCTACAAGGCTCCTTATCTCCTCATGCAGGGAACCTCAGCTTCCTCCACCGTCTTTCTCTTGCTAACAACAGCTTTCAAGGAGTTATCCCTTGTGAAATCGGCCGTCTTTCCAGGCTACGTCTCCTTGATTTGTACCAAAACAAATTCTACGGGACCATTCCACCTAACGTGTCTAGTTGTTTGAACCTTGAAGAGATTGGTCTTTCCGACAACGAGCTAGTTGGAAGCATACCTAAGGAGATCGGTTTCCTCTCTAAACTTTCTTTTCTTTCACTTTTTAATAATAAGTTAACAGGTGGAATCCCGCTTTTCTTAGGGAATTTAACATCATTGGAAGTGTTGTCTGTTAATAGAAATCTATTAGGTGGGAGCATTCCAGACAACTTAGGCCATTTGAAAAGTTTAAAAGAAGTTTACTTTAGTGGTTGTAATTTAAATGGAACAATCCCTGATTCCTTTTACAACCTCTCACTCCTAACTGATATTGGCTTGGCTGGTAATCAGTTAACCGGTAATCTTCATCCAGCTATAGGTCGAATGTTCCCTCATCTTGTTTTCCTTCAGATATGGGGTAACCAACTAACCGGACCTCTTCCACCATCCATTTCTAATTGTTCGAGATTAACATCTATTCAAATCTCAAAGAACAAGTTTAGTGGGAAGTTGACAATCAACTTTGCAAAACTAAAAGATATTGAGACTATATACTTGAATGAAAACCACTTTGGAAGCAAAGATGCTGATGAAATGAAATTTATTGGTTCTTTGAAAAACTGCACGAAATTAAATTTGTTGGTTCTTTATAAGTGTGATTAAAAATATGTGGAGCAAACATTTTGACCACTTTATACATTATGTCATTAGTCTAACATTATCACTCCGACTCCATGTTCACATTCTTAATTTCAGGTGTAATACCAAGCTTGCTTGGAGTTGAAGAAACAACACCTAGGAGATTGTTATGTCACCACTACATACTTGTTACTTTGCAAGACGTATTGTTTTGTTGAATTTCATGTTGAGATGCGTATATTGTTGAAGTTCATATTGTGACAGTTAAACGAAATTGGCGGTGGTGCATATATCTATACTATATATAATGCATCATTTTTATGATATTAAAAAACTAAGAGCATGCAATATAAATGTAAGATACACATGATTATATGTTCATAATTTAATTCCAGTGATGATGTAGTAAACAAAAAAGTCGTAACAAAATATCAAAATAATCAAGAAATATGAGACAGTGCCGTGACGTTGGATCAACCGGGTTTTTTAAGCAAGTGATCGTCAGCGTATACCTCATGTATAATTCGAGCATTCGACCATGGATCGTCCTTAAAGGTAATGAGAAGTCAATCATCGACAAAGCTAAGATTAAAATCGATGAAATAACAAGTGATAGAGAAGTACAAGATCATCCGATGAAAAATGATAATTAATTAAATATCACTTGACCATGTTCAGAAGCAAATTACTTTGAATATCTTATAAAACAAGTCAAAGTTTTGAATATTTTATAAAGCAAAAAGTTTTTTTCTGTTTATATAAACTGTTATTCTTCTTGCTTGTGTAAAAGTTTGGTGGAAGGAAATTTAGGATGTTCAAGATCCACTTATAACTTTACGAGGAATTTTTTTGGTCAATCTGGTAGTTACGGTTTATGGGTGGGCAAAATCCTCACATAAGGTCAACGTCCATGAACATTCACCTGAAGACATGACAGTACATTGATATCAAACATGTTCAGTTCAAGAATCTAACTATTTGTCTGGTCTCTCCCATTATCACCCATCACCTGATACAACTGAAAGTCTGAAACTAAATGATGCAGACAGGAATCAAACAAGAGTCACATGAAACACCAAGTATCTTCCTTACTTGTTACCACTCCATCACAGCTCATTGGCAAAGCCCAAAATAGGCATGATTTTGACTACTTTTAATTTGTTTTCATTTTTTCCAACTATGTTTTATTAAAAATTAAAACCGTGCGAAATCCAAATTAATACCGCAGTATTGCAAAATATGACTGTGTAGCAAGAATATTAAAATTGTACAGGATTTAAAATACAACTGTTTAATTTTAGACAATCGTATTTTTGTTTATTTGTGCGGGTATATTATTGTCTTTTCCCTTATATGATTTGTTAAGATTTTGTTATGTAGTCTTTAGTTTTTGAAGCATTCATGATTTTTTTTCTTGTATGTTCATCTTTTTTTTATGGTCAGATTTCACAAAACTAAACATTAAAAAGATATGGATCGGGTTGTATTGGAAAGTCACTAAAATTATTCGTATTCAAATAAAGATATTAATTACAGAAAGTCACATATCAAGTTCTTTAAATAGAACACCCAACAATCAAATATGAAATTCATATCCAATGTCAATAATTCAATCAGTTACAACTATATATTAAACCCAACAATAATCCAAATACAAACCTTGTGAAGCTTTGAATGTAAAAAGTATTCATATTAAGGAGCTGTTTGGATGAGCTTATTTTTTTTGCTTATTGCTTTTTGGAGGGGCAAAATGTTCAAAATCCCTTTCAAAGAGCAAAAAGGCTTTAATTTGGTGATTTTTGAGGGGTATTTTGGATATTTTGCCCCTCCAAAAAGCAACAAGCAAAAAAAATAAGCTCAGCCAAACAGCCCCTTAATCTAATCTAATCTAACAATACTATTAAGCATTATAATTGTCCACATGGCAATTAACTAGTCTATCCACCTATGCATCCAAATCACCATGTTTCCATTTATTTTAATTCCACATATACACTATTAATTTTATTCTAAATTTTAAATCCAAAAGAGGCGCGACCCGTTTCCGTTTTAGCTCATACCCACAAATATTACACCCGTTGTTTTGTTATCAGCTCTATCAACCCTAATTTGTTTATCTGGCCACTATTGTTTTACATTCATGATCATCTTCTCTTCAATAACTCTTGTTCGTAAATTGTTTATCCATGAAATTGGTGCGTCAATGATGACTGTCATCTTCAATACATCTGTTGTATTAATTTCTCCTCCCAATGGATGCAACAACGATTTTCGTCTTCCTCGGTACATAAACAAGCCTAATTTGTTATTCCGATTAATTGATGCAGATACGATCATCGTCTTCTCCATTTTCAAAATGTCCATCTTCTCCATCAAATATGTGTTTGCATGTATGTTAATTCTTGATTTTTCTATTTTTATATATTTTATTCATTTTTATTTACCTAATATTTGTTTGAAATTTGTGTCAATTATTTATTTAATATGAAATAATTTAATTTAATTGGAATTTTAGAATCTTTGTAAATAAAACCTATTTGTTTTACTGCAATTTTAATTTAGTCAATTATGTTAGCCAATTATATTAAAAGGTGTGTAAATTAAAACCTCAATTATATTAAAAGATTGTAAATTAAAACCAATTATATGTTTTTTTAGAATTTAAGTATTTTTATAAATTTTAAATTTTAAAATAACTGTATTTATAATGTTGTTTCCTCTTATAATTTGATCGTCATTTAATTTTATCGATTTGGTTATTAAAATGTAATGATTAGTCAATTTTATTTAATAATAATGTCCTGCCTTAATTAGCATTTGACTGCAATTCAAATTTTATGGTTTGTAATTTTTGGTAGTTCCAAAAATTATTTTCCGGATTTTGATTCTAATTTTAGATTTTATAATTTTACAAGGATTATACATATATATATATACGGTGTAACTATTTTGTATACATACATAGCTTATACAGGTTTTTGGTAAAAAGCTAATAAAAGAGCAAATATATGTTTTCTACATATAAATCGGTAAATGTGTAAATGTTTGGTGGAAAAAGTTCAAAGGACAAGGTGTGATGACAAAAGTTCAAAGACAAAACTATTGGAGTTGTGTCTTAGTATATGTATAGTTAGTTTAGTGGTAATAAAAGAGAGCAGTTATCATAATAATATAGTCAAACCACTCAAAACCAAACCCTCACTGAAGAGGTAGGTCCCAGCAGAGCCCAGTTGGACCCGCAGGACTCACCTTGAAGAGAGACGTCTGCGCAGAAACCAACTGGATCCGCAGGACCCACCATGCTCAGAGACGTGACGTCCTTACGCGCAGTACGCAAGCTGTTCCCGCAGGAAATGCCTCCCAATGGCGAAGTACTCCGCCTGTTCCCGCAGCTGCGGATACAAGCCATCAGGGAAGGCCACCCGCGCAGCAAGGCTACACGCACAAGACACTTAGCTCTCAAAATAATTCAATAGTCACCTGAAGGAATGAGCAAAGCCGGGAACAATCCTGCACAAAGGTGGGAGGGGGAATACTCCCGCCCAAATGAGCCAGTCCGTACGATACTGGAGGATCTTTTGTACTGTACCTGACGAAGTATGGGCAAAAGATCTGACCAGAGATACGACAGCTCATTGACAACAGTATGACGAGCAGCATGCTCTTGTACTGTATGTCACTATTAGCCGCTGCCTACTCACCAGCTCCTGTCATACCACGTGCATAGCCTGCAGTTGGTGGAAAAGGAATAGTACACAGCAGGCCTGGTCACTGTCAGCCGCTGCCTACCCACCAACTACCAGCATGGCACGTGCGTAGGCCACAGTTGGTAGAACAGGAATACTATTCAGCCGGCTACACCTTCTTGGAAACCTACCTTCGGCTATAAATACCCCAAATGGTATGATCATCTCATCTTATCTCGTATCTTACATCTTATACCTGATATCTGCTCTAGCAATCTCTTAATATACATTTATATTCAAGAGCAATCTAGTCTGATTCTCACGCCGGAGGGTGGTCACAAGGAGGTAGCCCCCCCCCCCCTTCCCAGTGACGAGCTCACGGTGTCTGTTTTGCAGGTTATCAGAAGAACCATCTTTGCCGGGTCTAACCCCTCGTGGGAAACATCTATTTAACCCCCAGATTATCCGTAATCTGCCAGGGGTCGATTAGTGTTTCTTCATTGGCGCCATCCGTGCATAAAAGCTAGAACTTCATTTCTTTTCAGTTTTTTCAAACTTCTGGAAAGATGGTTAAAGAAACGCCGGTAACCACAACCCCAGCTACTAAGGGGAATACCGGCGACTACACAAATTTTACGAACACTACCCCAGTTACCCAAGCTGGGGCAAGTGGAGTAAATAATCGCTCACTGGGATTCACCGATACCCAGCTAGAGAGACAACGAACGAGGCTCCCCCGCCAAACACTCGATGAAGTTAAAGCGTGGGCGGAAGCACGTCAAAAAGAATTCCTAGCCGAGTTGGATGAACGCTTACGTTCACTCCAACAGCCTGAGGAATTCGGAGAGTACTTGGACAATGATTCGAAGGAATCCGATAGTGACGCAAACCCTCGTCATAGGGCGAAAGGGAAGCGTAAGGAAACGGACTACCAACCGAGAAGGCGTTTTGGAGAAACCTTCAAACCAAAAACGCAGGGGGAAACCCACGTGACTTCTCCAAAACATTTACACCAACTGCTGCAAAGGCGGGAACGTCCAAATTTGCAAGGGACATTGCGGAAGCAATCGTCCCGAAAAGTGCCAAACAGATGTCCAACATCGGCACTTACGATGGTATATCTGATTCAGACGATCATTTGAACAGGTTCATAGCGGGGGCAACCGTCAGTAGTTGGACGGAACCTACGTGGTGTTACATGTTCCAAATGACGCTTGTTGGGGCAGCTAGAGCGTGGTTCGATCGTCTACCGGTCCACCACATCTACGATTGGGAAGACTTCCAGCAAAAATTTAGCCAACAAAGAAAGTATACCGAAGAGCAATGGACAATTCTCAAATGCATTCGAGAGGAAGATGAATCTTTGCCAGACTTCATCACTCGCTTCAACTCAAAGAAGCTAAGTCTGGGTAATATTAGCGAAGATCTTGTTCGCGCTGCTTTCATCCAGGGCGCAAACGACCCAGAGCTCATCCGCACCTTAACGGGTAAAGATGGCATGCCATCCACATGGGATGCCATCATGACAGCAGCTAAACGCTTTGCGGAAACGGAGAAGCAACTGGGTAGAGATCTCCCCCATAGCACAAACCTCTACACCCAGAAAACAAGAGAAGACAACGTCCTTACCGCCCGACTAAACAAAAAGCGGAAGCTAGGCATTTGGCAGTCAAGGGTAAACTTTGACACCTCATCCGGCTTGCAACATCGGTTAGGCGGAAGGGATAACGTACAGTCGAACCAGAACTTCAGATGGACGCCACTCACCAAAAGCGTCACCGAGATATTCGCCACTGAGGAGCTCCCATGGCCAAAGGCTCCAATAATCCGACATCGTCACAATGCTGATCGGAGCAAATACTGTGACTTTCACAGGACAAAAGGCCACAACACTGAAGAATGCACAGACGTAAAGGACATCGTCGAAGCATTTGTCAGAGATGGGACGCTCGCACACCTCGTGGCGTAACGAACGCTGAGCAGGCTGATGCGTGTAGAACCCCAGCTGGGGAAAACACGAATAAAATTGCAGCTTCAATGCCGAAGACTACATACTGCGTAAACAACGAGATCCCGAACCAGGTGCATATCGGCTCGATGGCACTCCCATCACAACAACATGGAAGGGAGCTCAATTACACAGTTTGCATGTAGATCAATTCCAAATTTGTAAAGAAAAGGCCCAGAGCCACTTCTAATGGAAATGATTCTCCTTAGAACATCGATGCTGATGATTTTACATTTATACTTATGAACTTTCCACACGAATATGCCGGTTTCCACCGCATAATTACGTGAAAAGTCGTTGCGTGGGGAAGGCGGGAAAACCCGCATAAACCCAAAACACGGCAAACCTTCACGCAGGTCAGTTAAAGACAAAGTTCAGTCATCCCACTAAATGAAAGTGCCGGTCTATCCGCACGAATCATGATAGAGGAAACTGAACACTAACCTATTAACAACCGCGCATCGAACGGATAATTTATTCAACACTGATGCCGGTACTCACCGCATAATTACGTGGAAAGTCGTTGCGTGGGGAAGGCGGCAAAACCCGCATAAACCCAAAAAACGGCAAACCTTCACGCAAGTCAGTTAAAGGCAAAGTTCAGTCATCCCACTAAATGAAAGTGCCGGTCTATCCGCACGAATCATGATAGAGGAAACTGAACACTAACCTATTAACAACCGCGCATCGAACGGATAATTTATTCAACACTGATGCCGGTACTCACCGCATAATTACGTGGAAAGTCGTTGCGTGGGGAAGGCGGCAAAACCCGCATAAACCCAAAAAACGGTAAACCTTCACGCAGGTCAGTCATAGGTAAAATTTGGTCATCCCACTAAATGAAAGTGCCGGTCCTAACCGCACAAATCATGAGAGGAAACCGAACCTATTGACAACCGCGCGTCGAGCGGTTAACTTATTCTAAACACTTAGAAAATTTCAAAGGAAAAGATGAGGAAAACTTCCACGCAGGTCAGATATAGGTAAAGTTTAGCCATCCTACTAAGTGCAAGTGACGGTTTTATCCGCACAATCATGAAAGAGGACGCAAAACTTTAACTTATTATCTACCACGTTGAAAAGTTAAATTATCTAAGTACTAAAGAAATTGCTAAGTTAAATCAGAATATGCGTGAAATAAACAAGGCAAGGGATTGGCAAATAATCTTTATTCCATCGAAATTCAATTATTACAAAGATTGCTGGGTACATACCCGCATACAAAAGAAGCTATACAAAAATAAAAATCTACTCTAATGGTGGAAAGGGATCTTCAAGATCAAGCCTCAGGACCACTACCACTTGGACCCGCACCATCAGTAGAGTGCGGCGGTTCAAGGAAAGCTTTAAGGATAGCTAGCCCATCATCAGCAGCGGCAACTTCGTTTACCTTCTCCACCACCGGATGAGGGAAGGCGGCATACTGATTCACTGCTTGGTCGTATACAGCTTCAATATCCACATCAAATAAAGGGAAGTTGGAAGGCGGGATGCCTTTCTCAACGAACCCTAGACCAAGCAGGAAGCCGGCCTTTTCCCCATCCTCATGAGAAGCGTTGAGGGTTGCGCTCATAGCATCGTCATAAGACGTATCCGTGATGACCCGATGCACAACCTACAAAAAAGAAAAAATACAAGTATCAAAACCTTTTCTATTTACAAAGAAAAGCGTAAAGACATTATGAAGTTAAGCTTACCTGAGACAACGCTTCTCGAAGAAGCCATTCCTTGGCAACCAGAGCCTCTTGGAGGGCGGCTTGAGCTTGGTTACGGGCGCGTTTGGCTTCACTTTTATTGAGGTTGGCAAGCAACACTTCCTTTGCAGCAGCCTCTTCAACGCCCTTTAGCTTCCGCTCAGTATGGTCAAGCACGCCCCTCTGGTCCAAGATCTCTTGGAGCTTCTTGGCGTCTTCCATCGCCAAGGCATCATGAGCCTGTTGGAGCGCCTCTAGTTTGGCATTGAGTTCCTCATTCTCGAGGCGTAAAGGCTCAGCAACAGCTTCAGCCTTGGTGGCCCTCTCGGTTGCGTTCCGTGCAGTTTCCTTTGCCAGCCGAAGCTGTTCGTTAACAGCTTGGGCAGCCTTGGAACGGGCCTCGAGCCGGGCCTGAACTTCAACCTCGAGGGCCTTGAAGACATTCTCCTTTTCCGCAGCCACTGCGGAAAGCCTCCTATTCTCCTCCCGGACAGCCCGCGCCTGAGCTACTTCTTGGATGCGAGCTGCTTTTAACTTGTCGTTTTCACGACAAAGCAGCTCGACGCGTGGCTGCATCCGGGCCAGGAGAACCCGAAGCTCATTGGTTAGCCTACCCTCCTGGTAGCTAGCCATGGCTTCCCCCAACGCACCACTGGGAGCTGCGTGACGAGCCCACTCCACGCACTCCACAGGTGTGCGAAGGGTTGTTCCTCGGCGAATGTTCCATCGTGGAACATACACTTCACTGGAATCCGACACTGCAAAAAACAAAAAGCAGTTAGGAAAAGATGATATATAAAAAAAAGGCCAAAAGAACCCTACGCACCTGTAGGGTCGACAACAGGCCGATAGCCGCCAAACCCATCACCTGAACCCAAGGGAAATCCGTCCAAGAGGTCAGGCAGATGGGAAGGAGGCAGAGGTTGGCGAGAAGCCCCGAGCATACCTGAAGGATCGGTCGTCGTTGCCGATGACGGAGGAGGCATGGTGAAGGCCGCCGCGGTAGTAGAAACCAGCGGAGGTGAACTCACCGTAGATGAACTCACAACCGTGGTCGCCGCTGCGGAGGAGTCCGCAGAAAAAGTCACCGCCTGCTCAGTGAAAGATTCAGTAAATATGGCACTGACAGCCGGCGGTGATGTCATCACAGTTGGAACAGTTGGCTCAACGGGGGTGAGCAACTGAACCAACGGAAGCAGGCGCAGCCGCCTGGGTCGTCGCCTCAGGTAGGCTGACCAAGCCTACCGTCATGGGTCCGGAGGTACTCCTCCCCGCTCCACCCTGGAATGCGGTAGCATCCACGCCTGCACAAAGGAGATAAGTATTAATGATGGAAAGCTATGAAGTTAAAAATAAAGGAAGTTTGTACTTACGGGTTTTCTTGAGCCTAAAAGTGCGGACAGGCGGGGACGAACCCGATGGAGCCGGCCTCTTTGCGCCGCTCACCGTCGTCATCCTGGGCTCTCCGGAGGTGACAGTCGTCGCAGCCTCCGGAGCAGTGGTCTTATCACCACCAGGGTTCCCCGCCACCTCCTCGCTCTCGGTCTCTGAATCAGACCGAGGCACCGGATCGGCAGTGGAGGCCACCTTCGCCTTCCCCTTCCCGCCGGCAGCCTTCTTCTTCCGCACCAACGGAGGACCATCTGCGGATTCCTCATCAGAACACAAGATTAGAGGAATTCCAGCAGAGGTTTCAGCATTGAGGGGTCGAGGGTTGAATAACGCCTTACCTGGCCGCCTGGCGCTCAGGATCTCGTGGCCTGGCGGGTAGACCTCCACGAACCGATCCACCGTCTGTTCAAGGATGGGCAACTCGTTCTCATCTAGAGCACGAGTACCCATCCGAGCGGGACTATCAGCCTCCCGCGGATACAGGAGCGACTGCAAGTCGTTCCCCTCTGAAATAAAAGAAAAACAGTTAGAAGACAAACCTATATAAACAAAGAAGACAGAGCATACCGTAAGGGACAGAGTTCAAACCGTATTCAAGGACGATCGGGATCTTTTGCGCCTCCGCATCCTTCCACACCCGGCTCATCCCGAGCATCACCATCCCGGACTCCGCAAAAGCGGTAAACCGGATATTGGACTCGGGATATCTTTGAGAACCATTCCGCCTCCTGGTAGTTGGAGGCGTGAAGGCTGGGGAGTGCTTGCCCATTCTTGAACTTCATGGCAAGGGGGATGGCGCGAGCGGAGATAAAAAAGAACTCCCGCTTCCATGAACGAAGACTGCGCTCGGTTGCGCAAATCTTCAAACCCCTGACCCGGGTTATCAGAGTATACCACCCCTGGATGCACCTCCAAGAGTAGAAGGTCATCAGGCGGTCGACGAAGGGCTCAACGCCCAGAATCCGGCACACCCACTCGAAGTGGCGAATCTTCGCGATCGCCATCGGGTGCACCTCGGTCAGGTGTACACCGTGCCTCTCTAGGACACGGTACACAAACTTTGTCAAAGGGAACCTAAGATTCCCATAGACAAAGAATGCGGCATATACCCCGATCTTGCCTCTGGGGGCATCATACACCGTCTGATGAGGTTCAGGAAACTCAGGCTCGAGAGACTCGAGCATGAACTTCCTGACGATGTACTGATATAGATCGACAGGCAGAGCACACTGGCACTCGCCAGCAGTACTCTTGTCATCCTTGTCGGACGTGGATGACGGGGTGCTCGGCGTACACCCCAGCCTCCTGGGCTGTAGCCTCAAGATCGTGAGCAGAAGACATCTTGCAGGTATGAAAAAGAGAACGATTTCAAGAGAATGCTCGACTAAAAAGGTGAGTATTCGCCGGAAATCGTTTTGAAGATGAAGAGAAAAGTGAAAGTGTGGATTACAAAGGACCCTTTCCCCCTTTATATACTAATCGCAATTAATGCGATGAATTTAATGCGGAAGAGAGAGAAATCGCAGGTGCAATGAAACTATGACACGTGGCAAAAAGCAAGCTGGCAACAGCTGTTAAAAGGACGCGTGCCAGTAATTTCGCGGCCACGCGCCCGAAAATTCGCGCCCACGCGCCTGAAAAAGCGCCTGGAATGACCATATACTGTCACGTCGCCATAACTTCCTGCACGTCCTGACACTGTCAGAAGAAACCGTCGGACGACGTTTCAATAGTTTGGACTGTTCTTATCCTTTCACCAACTCTTCGAATTTCAAAATTTCAAAAAGATTCAAAAGCGGGAAAATACCCCTTACCTTGGCAACCAAGTAACTATAAGACGGGTGCGGGTACAGTGTTAAGGCAAAACCCTTCACATACTTAGCACCCGCAGGGAATTGACGCCAGGAATACCTTGGAAGTAAAGTAACCGTAAGACGAGTGCGGGTACAGTGTCAAGGCAAAACCCTTCACATACCTAGCGCTCCGCAGGGAATTGAAACCAAGAAGGATCTTCTGGGCCATGCTTGCGGAAACGGGAATAACATCCCCGCATAGCGGGAACGTCGAGAACTATATTGTTTGAAACTCCAAGATGGAATTGGTGGTTTTAACATAATTGATCACTATATTCAAAACTACCAAAACCTCATGGAGAATCCACACAAGTGGGACTCAACGCTCCCGACTTGCGAGGAGGTTACAGACCTACCCGCATCATACCCAAAGATCAAGCAGGAAAGTCGGGAATTTCTGCAAGTGACATTAGGACTTCCGCGGGAAGAATCCCCATGGAAAACCTTAAAACTAAACCCCTTTTCAAAAACCCTTTGCTTAAGTCCAAAAGTTCACCTCACTTATTAAACATTCATGAGAAGAACATTGGACTGGGGGGACTTGAAGAGGTAGGTCCCAGCAGAGCCCAGTTGGATCCGCAGGACTCACCTTGAAGAGAGACGTCTGCGCAGAAACCAACTGGATCCGCAGGACCCACCATGCTCAGAGACGTGACGTCCTTACGCGCAGTACGCAAGCTGTTCCCGCAGGAAATGCCTCCCAATGGCGAAGTACTCCGCCTGTTCCCGCAGCTGCGGATACAAGCCATCAGGGAAGGCCACCCGCGCAGCAAGGCTACACGCACAAGACACTTAGCTCTCAAAATAATTCAGTAGTCACCTGAAGGAATGAGCAAAGCCGGGAACAATCCCGCACAAAGGCGGGAGGGGGAATACTCCCGCCCAAATGAGCCAGTCCGTACGATACTGGAGGATCTTTTGTACTGTACCTGACGAAGTATGGGCAAAAGATCTGACCAGAGATACGACAGCTCATTGACAACAGTATGGCGAGCAGCATGCTCTTGTACTGTATGTCACTATTAGCCGCTGCCTACTCACCAGCTCCTGTCATACCACGTGCATAGCCTGCAGTTGGTGGAAAAGGAATAGTACACAGCAGGCCTGGTCACTGTCAGCCGCTGCCTACCCACCAACTACCAGCATGGCACGTGCGTAGGCCACAGTTGGTAGAACAGGAATACTATTCAGCCGGCTACACCTTCTTGGAAACCTACCTTCGGCTATAAATACCCCAAATGGTATGATCATCTCATCTTATCTCGTATCTTACATCTTATACCTGATATCTACTCTAGCAATCTCTTAATATACATTTATATTCAAGAGCAATCTAGTCTGATTCTCACGCCGGAGGGTGGTCACAAGGAGGTACCCCCCCCCCTTCCCAGTGACGAGCTCACGGTGTCTGTTTTGCAGGTTATCAGAATAACCATCTTTGCCGTGTCTAACCCCTCGTGGGAAACATCTATTTAACCCCCAGATTATCCGTAATCTGCCAGGGGTCGATTAGTGTTTCTTCACTCACCAAAAAATTGATACATGAAAACGACTTATTCAGATCACGCTATCTACGTATATTCATCTACCATCTCAATTAACATTATCTTATTTTAATTTTATATTCTGCTTTAATATATACACACTCATCCTTCTTACCTTTCTCATTATTCAAATCCTTTAGATTTTAACATTAAAATACAAGTTTCTCTCATATATACCAACGATTCTTGACACATACATATACACATATTAATTTCTATATAACTCAATATATTTGAGTATTTGACAAGTGAATGGAATAGAGATAAATAAATACAAGACTTATTCATCACAAAGCTGTCTCATGAACGTGACCGTTGTATTTAATTTACACCACATTAATTACAATTTCATTTATTTAAATGAATCTATTATAGAATTAATATTTACTATGTATATTCAAATACATTAATACCTGTTGAATCACCTTATTTTGTGGTGCTCCCAACGTGCAATTCAACCATGCAACACGTCCATCTGTTTTCAAATTGAACCAAAATTTTAATACATAGATTTTAAGGTATTACCTTATCAAATACATAACTAAAATATTACATAATTAAAATTTCTTTTTGTAAAAAAATTGAATAAAATTTACCCTTTTTGCCTTGTAAGAGAAGATTTATTATTTATAATAATAAACAGATTATATTTAATTTAAAATATTTTTATTGAGAAATATAATAATTATACGTCAGATTTATTTAAATACTTAACTTATACCACATATACAATCAACGTGTATGTGAAGTATTTCAACAATGTCTCTTAAAAATAAAAGCGTTGACATTTATAACGTAAGCTTTCATAATTTAATATTATTAATGATTCATAATACTTTGAAAAATGACACTTTACCTATTATTTAATTCTTTTTGCAATTTGATCCCCTCTACGTTGAGGTGACTTTTTTGTATAAATATTTTATATTTCAACCCCCCATCAAATAGCCATTTCTCCACATTACACCCCACAAAATGGCTGGCAAGATTAATATTTCAACATTTTGTTCACCTCATTCTCTTCTAGTTCTACATCACCTTTTCAGAAACTAAAACTAGAAGATGAACAACACGAATGGGCTCGATCCGAACTCCAGCGGGTTTCTAGGGTCACAAAATATCAGCGGGTTCGGGTATGGAATCGGGATCTCTGTTGGAATGCTTTTGCTTATCACAACAATCACTCTAGCTTCTTATTTTTGCAATCGAACCACACAAACGTCATCATCACCATCGGCTGCCCAAATCCGAGCCCAAAGGAATAGTTTAGCTCGAGCGTTGGGCCAACCTCATGACTCGGCCCATTGTGTGGTTGAAGTGGGAATTGATGAAGAGACACTTTTGAGTTATCCCACTATGCTCTACAAAGATGCAAAGATCAATAAATCGGATTCGGGGTTTTCAACTTGTTGTTCCATTTGTTTGGGTGATTATAAGGGAAGTGACATGCTTAGACAACTTCCGGATTGTGGTCACCTTTTTCATGTCAAATGTGTTGACCCGTGGTTGCGGGTGAACCCTACGTGCCCTAATTGTCGAACGTCTCCCATGCCAACACCGCTCTCGACCCCTTTGGCCGAGGTGGTTCCGCTTGCAAGAAGACGGGATTGATTTTATCTTATTTTGTTCGGCTTAGTTCGACTTGGATGAGCATTTGGTGTTGAAGGTCTACATTTCCTTTACTTATGATATATTGTAGATCTTGTAGAGTTTATTGCTATTGAAATGCATAAATTTGTTGTATATACTATATAACTTTTCATTGTGATTTACTAAAAAGTTATATTAGTTGTGTTTATGGATGTCAAAAACTTATATATTATTGCTGGGCCTTGGGCTATAAGGTGGATGAGATAAAAAGATATAGAGGCCCATGAATCGGCCCATGTAAAACTTTGTTGGCCCATCTAGTAAATTAGCCCATCAGTTTAAATGTTGACTTCTGTTATATATGTACAGTACAGCGTCTGTGATTTGATAGTTAGTGGCGGACCCAGGATTTTTTGCCAATGGGGTCCCATATTTTCGGTGTTCAAATTTTTCGGGTCGGTCGTTGTTCAGGTCGGGTCGAGGCGAAGAACATAATAAAAAACAATATCATAATAAAACTTTCTTTTCAATCATCACTACCTGAACGGGTCAAAATGGGTCGGGTTGACACATAAACACTTTGTTTTCCCTTTCTTAAACATTTTTGAGATATAACCTAAATCCACCCTTTCATAAGCATGTGTTGAAAACAATTAACTTAAACTAGTGAAAAATAAAACTGATATTTTAAAGTGTTTGAATGTTTCTAAAGAAAACCATGCATAAAGTTGAAAACAATGATATGTATTTTAGAGGTGTTTGAATGTTTCCAAAGTTATCATTGCAACATTAGCAATCAAATGATTGATTAACACTAAAAATTAACACAAAAAACCAAAAACTGAGCCTTGTAAGACTTGAACCCATGACCTTTCAAAGATAAAACAAGGGACTTTCCACCAGACCACATCAACATTAATAGTATGGGTTCCAAGTATTAAATCTTATGGGGTCCTCAAAAAATTTAATATACCGCTTCTAATAAATTTTTAAAAAACATTGGTGTCCCGGGACCCCGATCCACACTATGTGGGTCCGCCCCTGTTGATAGTATGAAAACGCTATGCATTGGCCCACTTATTCGAGGTCAAAACGAGCTGAGAATACTCACTGGCCCAATAAAGAATACTCACTGGGCTTGGCCCAACTAGTAAATTAGCTCATCACTAAACACACAAACATACGGAGTAAAATCTCATTCATAGCAAACTACTGGTAACCGCCTAGCCTGTAGGGGGTAAGATGAGGCCAAACCCTTACTCTAATCGTAGGAGATAGAGAGGTTGCTCACAATGAAACCCGGCTTAGAAAACCTTTTTTTCTTATTTTTATATTTATATTTTTTAAATACTATATCACATAACATAAATGCGGGTCGAGCAAATCATGTATATCAATCCGCTCAACCTATGTTCGCTTGGGTGTACATATTCTCCTCTTCCACTCTACCGTGAAGGTTTCCATTGTATTTATCGACGTCGCCATCTGTCTTCTCTTTACATGACCAAACCATCATAATCTCTCCTCCCTAATCTCATCCGATACAATATTGCCCATTATTCTCATTTTTTTTTCAATTGTTTTTCTTTTTGTTTTATACTAAAAAAGTTAATGGTATAAATACATTCAACTTGGGTTTTTTAATTTTATTATACAAAAGAATATTCGTTCATAGATATATCTCTAGTAATTTACATTTTTGGCATATATTATATTTATATTTTATTGTTTGACAAATATTTAAACACAAAAGGGTGTAATGATTCATGCATTGTTAGATAATCTTTGACCAATATTCTCATAATATGACAAAGGGAGGGAAGTCAGTTAGTATTCAAAAATTTTGTCATGTGACCAAGAATATTATATTTGTTCCTGCATAAAAAAATCATTGGATTTGTATGTTTGTGGTGTGCATTCTCAGCCAGAACTTGTACATTGTACAATGAAGATTGTACCATATTAATTGTTTATAGGTAGCCACATTGGATGCTTATTGTCATATTAAGCAAGATTGATACCACTTTTAGTGAATCAAAAGTTGTAACATGTGCATTATAAAACAAATGATTTACTATGCAAGGCATATAGTTCAGTGTATAAGATATATGAAGTTCAAATATGAGAGGAACATAACTCTGAAAACTGTATAATACACTTATACGTATTGTTTTAACTACAATAAGTAAGACGATTGTATAATTGCTTGTCTATCTAACACTTTTGTTTTAATTACCACAAATAAATAAGACTCTTATATACAAGTCCGTTTACCTAACTATTTTTCTCTTTCATATAATATTAATAAAGCAATATGAGTAACATAACTAAAATAAAAAACTGCATAATAAACTTATCATACTTATTGTTTTAGTTACAATAAATAAGACGATTATATAATTGTCTGTCTATATAGCTTTTTTTTTTATCTTTCGTTATACAGATAAAGCACTATGAAGAACAAAAACTATATCACACTTATATATATCGTTTTAATTACAATAAATAAGGTGATTAAATATTTTTGTCAAATGACTCGCTTTGTCTTTCATTATCTTAATAAAATACTAAGTAAAAGCGTAATATACTCGTTTTCTCTGTCATCATCTTAATAGAATACCGTGTAAAAACGCAATATACTGCTCCTTAAAGTTTCAACTTTTTTTTATGTATTAACGGCCTTCAATACATACTATATAAACATTTTAAGTTAACTTTTTTTGATTCATAAAGTGTTATTGAGACAAGAAAAAGACACTCTCAAAGGCCACACAAGTGAAAAAAGGTGAAAACTTTACGGCAAGGCCACATAAACTTAATCACATGGTGAACCAAAAAAATCTTCAGAGATGCAGATCTGAACTTGGAAACTGGAATCAGACCACATATTTTGGACACACAAAAGGTTAATTTTGACCAAATGTCTAGGTCTTTTAAGAACCAACATCCATCACATGGTTACCAAAAACAATCAATTACCATCAAAATTGCATATTCAAAAGAAAATATTACAAATTTTGTGCTTTAAACATAACTGATTTATGGATTTGTTTATTTAAAAGTTTACTTTCACTCGTACTTTAAATGACAAGTTGTCTCGTTTTCAGTCTTTTACACAATTCAAAAAGTTAGCTAAATCCTAACATGTGTCAAGCATGTGAAAGGTAAAATGATAAATCCGATATATGTGAGGGCAAAAGCGTAATTTCCACTCATTAAATTTAGAACTTAATAATAAAATCAAGACGGAATTCCAGCCACCCACAGCCACCAACCCATTTTCAAACTGCCTTTTTGGATGGTCGTTAGTGTAAAGGTGTCATTTAAAGGACGAGTAAAAGTAAAGTTTTTAAATGACCCGATCCATAAATCGGCGATGTTTAAAGAACAAAATTTGTAATTCTGTCTATTCAAAACCAAAAAATTAAAAGTTGACCAAAAAAAGTCAAAACCTTTTCATTTGCAAAAGATGGAAACATAGACTACACATTTGGGATTCCCTTAAACTTTCCATCTAAAGAGTCTTTTAACACAAAATCTATATAAAAAAACAAGTTCTTGTAGAGTTAAAACAAATCTACTTTAACCTAAAAGCTTAAAACTTCAAACCTAAAACTCGCATTTGCCGGTTTGTGAAACTATCCTATATGACGACCACGTTTTCTGAATCATCAACCTCGGGTGATTGACCGGAACAGGGTCAGGTTTGACCGCCTCAGGCGTTGGTTGCTGCAACTGAGTGTAGTGAAACTCGATCTGTAACCTGTGATGAATCGGTGTAGACGAAGAAAGTAAACCTTTTTTCATATCTGCTTCCAATTCCCTTACAGGAATAGCTGCCAAGAAGCTTTTAAGATACACCTTACAAGATTCTTTCCCTTCACAAATAACCTCGTTTTCACCCGAGTTTTTGACCACCGGGTGGTCAATGGGTTCTGCGGTTGACTTTCGGTTAGAGTCATCAGAACCGGATTCAGACGCGTTAAGTTGATAAATCATTGTATTTCGGTCAAACTTCAAGATATAAGCTTGATCACACCCCTCAAAGAGCCTCTCCCCTAAAGTATCAATAATATAATAAGCATCAAGATCAACTTTCAACACGAAAAAGTGGTCGTTCCAGCTTACGATGTAGACTCGCGGCTCCGACTCGCGACTAATCTCATCCCACATGGTATCGAAAGACATCGCGCCATGCAAAAAGTCAAAACCACCCTCATGGACTTCTTCGGGGTGGAAAAACCCGATAAAAGATTTTCCTGGATTGACCGATAACGGGCGTAAATTCGCTTCAAGAACGGTTTCAAGATCAAAGTGTTTATCGGGAAACCGGGCCATGTAAACTTCATTTTCACAAAGATTTCTCCACTCTAACGAGCCTTCACGGATCAAAGAATCGAGTTGGGACTTATTTGGCATGAGATCATGGTTGTTTTGAAACCAGTCGGCTATAACCGCCACGAGGGCAGTGCACGCACTCTCTCCGGCGGCTCGTTCGGACCGTTGATTGATTGAAGCAAAGAAAACTTGTGTCTTAAGCATCATGTGTGTGTCACGGCTGATTATTTCCTTCTCTTCCCAGTTTCCAACCGCAAAACTATCGTCACCGAATTCGGATATTAAAGATTGATCGTTCATCGTATGCCACTGTTAAAAAGACGATTACAATTCATTAAAAATTCAAACTTTTTTCATTTTATCATCTTGAAATAGCAAAACCACAAAAGGGTTATGATTTCACATTTTCACTTACCAAAGAAGATTCGGCTGAGCTGAGCTGGCGGCGGTCAAAGTCAATGTCATCACCGCCTTCTTCAGCATATCCTTTCTTTAAAAGCGGTTCGCCTTTCGGTGACCTCAAGTTTAGTTTCCTTTTCTTCCAAGGAAAGATACCTCGTTTTGGATTTGGGATCACAAACGTTTCGGTTTCAGAAACTGAAGCATTCAAATCATCGTTTTGAGAGCAGCCCACGTCAGATTTTCTATAACTGTAATAAACGCTGTCTTCATAAAGAGAACCTGTGGTACCGTTGGCATGTGCTAATGTACCATAACAAAATGATTTCCTAAAACTAGCATCTTCTTCTTTGACTTCAGTGGGCTCGCCTTCTTCAAACTCTTCAAGTGATCCCGAGTCAAAACGGTATGAAGAATAATCACCCTCCTCACTCCTGCTTTCGTGATCATGTTCACGAGACGTTTTTTTTCCTCGCCTAATCGAAACATATTCTGTAAAGATTTTGACTTTTCTTAATCCGACTTTCAGTGCAGAAAGCTCATCTTTCTCTCCTGGTCCTGATGAACTTTCTGATGTTTGACATTGACTTTGACTTTGAGTCGCATCGGCTGGATCTTGATCAGATTTAACCTCCATCAAACTAATTTGAATCTGCATAATCAACCTCAAGGGTTACTTATTTGCATATCAAGGGTATTTTAGGTATTTCATTTCTTAAAAGTTTTCTATATGTATATCAAAAGCGATGGCAAACAGGGAAACTGTAATCCTTTCTTTAAAAGTTCAAATCTTTAAGAACTAACGACACGATTTTGTGGGACCTGCATGCATATTACACCAAACAGCTACAAATTATGAAACTTTATCAATTAACTAGTATAAGACATCCTAAAACGATAATTATTGTGTCTATTAAATACACAAATCCTAAAATATAAAGCTCGCTTACATGAAGAGAGGGGGCAGACTCGGTTGATCCACATGAAACGGTGAGAGGAATTGTAAGGTCGAGATCTTTTTCTTCAGCAGCAGAAACATATTCAGCAAGATTCAAAGATGCCGTTCCAACTATAGGAATCTTGTTCTTCGGTCCCGGGCTAGATCCCTGAATTAAAAAATAAAATAGAAGACATATGAAACTAAGTATTTCATCATCACAACTTCAAAAACAACATAAATGCGTTGTCTTAGATTTACTAGGAAATATACTGACAAAGGACAATATTTGATACGTATGATGCGACAGTATAGGATACGTATAACACGATATTATACGATACGCATGATGCGACAATCTATGATTCGCGTCATCAAACCGACACTAGCGGACAAATCATATCTTGAACTAAACTAGGGCTTTCGACATCATTAAACAAACCCTAAGTTAATGAAATAACTTTCATGAGTTTATATATCAACATCATGGAAACGGTCAAAACTCAAAACGAGTATTATACTATAATCTGCATTACTCTGTTCTTTTAAATACTCCATTTCTTAAAAAGGTTTCTTTTGATCATGAAAGCCCAAGGAAAACTCACTGGCCCCACCAATACTCTGCTAGCCAAACCAGTGGGACCAAGTAAACCGTGGCTTAAAAACAAAAACCAAATATGTGAACAGCTAACCTAATTGACATTCAAGACCAAGAACCCTAATCAAGACCCCCCCAAATGTGCAAGTGAAAACACATAGATACAAAACATGTATATCTATCTATCTATTGAAAACACAAGATTCCCATCAACAAAGTGTGAAGACAAAAATCACCCACCTTTTAAAAAGGGCAAAAAAAGGCAAAATTCAAGATTTATCAAAAAAAAATGAACAAAATAATAATTAATAAAAAAACAAAAGAGGGGAAATCAAGAAACTCACATTCAAGATTTTATCATTTACCCTTTCAAATTCAGTAAAAAATAAAAAAAAATTAAATAAAAAAATTGAACAAAATAATAATTAATAAAAAAACAAAAGAGGTGAAATCAAGAAACTCACATTCAAGATTTATCATTTACACTTTCAAATTCAGTAAAAAAAAATAAAAATAAAAAAAATCTGAAAAAAATAATAACTAATAAAAAAACAAAGAGGGGAAATCAAGAAATTCACATTCAAGATTTATAATTTACACAGTCAATTTCAAGTAAAAAAAAACTTTTAACAAAATAAAAAAATAAAAAAAAAAGATGGGAAATGAAGAAACTTACATTCAAGACAGTAAACCCAATCTCCCAAGGATTAAAAACATTATCTTTACTGCTAGCAGAAAGAGTACAAACTGAATAAAACACTTCATCCCAGTGAACGACACCGTTTGGTTCAACCAGTACCACCTCTTTAGTAAAGTTTCTCTTCACTGTCCTCCTAAAAGAACTTAAACTAATCTTGGGTCCTTTCCACTTAATCTCCACACAGTAACCCTTCTCTGTGTCCGCATGTACTGGATCAAGATTCACCCCACCTTCCATCTTCTTCACCACCAATTTAACCCTAAATTTCTTTGACAAGATTGGCGGCCATGGCCTCCATTTGATCACATTCACCACCATTGTTGTTGAATCTTGGAACTGGGTTTGTGTTCCAGAGAGAGAAAGATGCAATCTTGGAACTGGGTTTGTGTTCTAGAGAGAGAAAGGTGCGATCTTGGTGGGTTTTTTGGATTAATTCCGAGAAATGAGTGAAGATTCAATGTGGGTTTTTGGTTTTATTGAATTTGGGATGTGGGTTTTGGATTATTTTGTCTTAAGGATTTTTGGGAGAGATGAATAATATGCAGAGAGAGAGTAAATTAAGGTCAAAGAAAACACAGAGGGGTGTGGTTAAGTTAATGATTTATGACAGGAGTTAACGGTGGGTAGAAGGAAGTTGTATTTATTCCTGTTAAATGTTATAAATAAGTCAACTCTTTTAAGTTTTGGTTTTTTTTTTTTTTTTTTTTTTTGAACATACAAGCTTTCCTCCTACTATTTACATTATACCGCCAATGCCAGGAATCGAACCTGGACCTCTCACCAAAAGGCCAAAGCCTTTACCATCCCACCAAAGTGGTGATGGCTTTTTATGTTTTTATTATTTGTATTCTATCCTTAATCCCCACTTGTTTTTTTCTAGACTCAAGCTTGATCTTTATTTATGTTGATTTTAATGGGTAATGACAATAAATGATTTGTGAGTTAGGTCTTACGAGGTTGTCAGTTCATATCCCGAGCCTCATCCGGATTTTCGTTCTACCGTGTTTTACGCCAAAAAGTTATGTTTTTTTTTGTGGCACAACGACTGTCTAATGGCAGCTGACTGTATAGTTAACCGAAGGAACGTCTAAGCTAAACTCTGAAGTAGGCGTGGGTCGGTTAAGACAACGTAGTTTAGCCATAATGGGAAAACGAGATCTTTAAATTTAAAGAGTTCGATGACCTCACACGCAAAAAAGTCGTCGTTCTAAAAAATACTTGTTTACATGTGTGATATTGTGATATTTATTGAAAATTAAATAGGTATTTAATGAAAATCTTTAATGTGGTTTGATTTTTTTAACAACCCTATGATCACGAGAGGTCATGTTGGCTCGTCGAATCATCTGCGTTTCACTATAAGAAAAAACTCATCATAGGTGACGAAGACCCTTTAGCCCATCTAAAACCTTTTTTTATCACATGTGAAAGTTAAACCTAAGATCTTTTCTTTTTAAATTAAAGTCTCCGTGTGTCTCGATACCTCCTTTCAATGTGGTTTGATATAGTTCATTTTTCTTGATAGGCTGTATTTCTACTTGCAATATTGTATTTTTTTATATAAAATCGTAATATTAAAAATAAAAGGATCCAATTACAATAAAGAGGCAGGTAAGCGGGCAACAAGCTGCGCTGTCACCCCCTTTTGAATGGCAAAACCGATCCTACTAAAAACAAAGTTATCGTTCTTCGACGTCGATGAGTTAATCCTACTAAAATATTGTATTGTATTTCAAATCATATCAAAGATTGTCTCTGTTTAGTAAACATTTGCCATTGGCTTTTTTAAAAGAAGGTTTGAAGTTTTTAACATTATAATTACTTAAATCATGCATATGTCTATGTTGAGCCAGTAAAATAAAATAGCATACACATGTGCTGATGTGCAAGTTAGAACAGTTTTATAGTAATATAATGCTAGGACATATGAAGTATAAAATCATTATAATCACACGATAAGTTCAATAAAATAATTACATACAAATTACAACAAACTGAAAAAGTAAAAGTATTAAAGATTTAAATAATGATATGGTGTTTTCAAGTTTATATTGTAATAGAAACCAGGCAGACGACAAGCTGCGTCAGTAGCTTTTAAGATTGGATTATGATGGTTGTTAAGAAAGGATGACCACAACATGTTAAAGGATGGTTGTTAAGATTAGATTAGATTAGATGGTTGTTTTCAAGTTTATATCGTATGAGATTGCATTAACAACTGTTAACTTAATCGAAATTTGTTAGAAGAGGGTGACCTCAACATGTTAAAGGATGGTTGTCAATGGTGGCACGTGTCGGTTTTGATAGTACGACAGTGGTGAAATTGCAACTTTCTCTTTTTATTGTTGTTTAGTTCTACGGTAAATGGGGTACCAATCTTGTCAATGATTAGGGTGGTATCGTGTAGAGATGCAAATAATAGGCTTAGAAGTCGTAGTGAGGCGAGTGATTTGTTAAAAGCAAAGTCTAGGTAAAATAATAGAAAGAAATCTACAAGTAGCACGGGCTTGAAGAAGAGCAAATTTCTTGATCCGGAAAAACACACACACACACACACGATGAAATGAACTAGGGTAAGCTTAAAATGGAGGACGTTTCTCATCTTTCTTTTCTACCGTTCTTATTCAAGCTTTTATGTTTATTATATGTTTTAATATTTTCTTAAACAAGCCTATGCAAATAAATAAATAAAAATTAAGTTAATGTGGTGTAGTTGTAAGAAGCTTTGGTTTCTCAATGGAGACCCGAGTTCAATTCTCACATACAACACTTTGGAGAGGACATGGGTGGCTCGATAAAGGAAGACTATGGTCTTTGTGATCTTCAGATCGATCCTGAGGGCGTCCAGGTTTTACCACCACTGGGCCTTCGGGCGGGTGGGTTTTTCCCGGAACTAGAGATAACTTTAAGGCGCTTAAGCTCCGTATGGCTGGGTTGGGTCAGCTAGCGTTATAGATAGGGGTTTCATTATGTTGATTCTGATTATATTCATTGTCTTGAAATGTGTTCAAAATCTTGTATTGGTGTTGCCATGGAGTCCCCGGGAAAGAAAATGATTGTCGGAATTAAACTTAAACAAATAAATCTTTGCCAGAACAAATGAAAAATCGTAATGTAAAACAATAAAACGGTTGATAAAAAAACCAACCAAATGAAGATCTAAGAACCAGTGACCAATTAATGATGCCTTTAACGAAACGCCGAAGATCGATGGAAAGGGTGGGAGGAATAGACGTGATTTTGGGAGAAAGGCCCGATAAAATGAAAAGTGAAAGTAACCGTTGTTTGGTGACATGGACCAATCAGAATCCATCATTGTTAAAAACAATTCTAATCGTAAGTATTAGAATTTGTAACTAGAGAGTTGTAACCTAATTTTATTAATGTGCTATTAAAAAATAAATAAGACTATTATAAATTTATAGTTTAAAGATTAATCGTATAGTCGTATTGTTGTGTAAGTTGCATTTTTAAAAGAAATATATTTACCATCTTAAGAAAAATGGTAATTGCATGAAAATAGCATTAATTACACATTAAAGCTTTATTTTATTTTATTTTTAATCAGTGATTTTCACAGTTAAGTTATCTCACTGTGTGAATACGCCGCGTCCCCGTCACCCCACTCAGGCCAACTATGTTGACATGATCGGGGTCCACGCTTACATCCGAGTAACAAAGCTTTAGGTTCGTGTTTGATGTTTCATCCGGATAAGATTTTGAACTTGCAAATATCTTCATTTTCTTCTTGTTGACTACAATTTACTAAAAATGAAAGTCAAAAACATTTATTAGCACAGCAATACTAATGTTGTTGAATGTTGACATATTAAGCTTTCAAGTTTCAAACTACTTTCACAGAAAACATTGGACGATCAGAAACAATACGCAATAACTTATGTAAACATATATATTTTAATACTTTTCATTTATGAAATAAACTTCATACACGTGTATACAACATATTTTATATACATTTTAAAAACCTTTACTTCGACTTTATGAACGACGATGTCATCAACACAACAAGTTTACAACGTTTATTATATCAAACGGCCAAACGTGTAACATTAAGCCAACGTCCCCGACACCGCTTCAATCAACACGATAACATATTTCCTAGAAACTGTTTGCCAATAAATCTTATAAATGTCTTGTATATCAAAGAATAACTGAAAATATAAATGAGTGAAATAAGTTGCAATAACAATGGACTTAATACGAAGAAGTGTGACAATTATTAAATATAAACACCTAACTATGGGGGCCAAAATAGATATTTTTAGGCTCACAGTTCATAAACAAAGCAACCGTGTGCATGTCGCTTTCTCGACGAGAGGGTTTATAGTTTATTGACATTGCTTTTTGTTCATAAAATATGATTTTGACACTTATTATTATTATTATTATTATTATTATTATTTTGTAGCTTTATATTACTAGTTTCAAAGATTTGAATATAAGAAACGTTTATTTTTTAAGTTTAATAAAGATAGCTTGTTAATACCGTATAGTGAATTAGGGGTGTTCATCGAATCGAATAACGAATTTTCAAGATAATCGAATCGAATAATTCGAATAATTTATTTTTTGTTGGTATTCGTATAAAAGCTGGATTATTCGATTCGTATTATATCCCATATTCGAAATTCAATTTATTCGTATTTAAAACTCAAATTCGAATAAATTCAAATTGATTCAAGTTTACCTACGTCAAAAACTTCAAAAACCCATAGTCATCAATGTAAAACACATAAATATAAGTTTAAAGTAGCTAGAATGCCACATGATAATACGTTCAAAATTAAGTACTGGCAAAATTAAGAAAATATCAGTATGGGTTATTAGGATTAATTATTATGTTTTGGACATTTATTATTTACGGATTTGACCCAAATTAATAAATTAAATATAAAAAAATCATGAATTCGTATTCGATTACTATACTCGAATACGAATCGAATTCGAATATCTTGAAATCGAATTCGAATCAATTTTTGAACATCCCTAATAGTATATTTAGTCTCATGTTGATTAATACTATTTGTTTTGACTACGAAAAAACAGAAGACCCATTATATTATCTCTTTCGTAAGCAAAACAATGCAATATGAGATTTTATTTTAATTGCTATCTCTGGCATCCGAAATAATTAATGACGTAACTTGTTGTCCGTTCACCTTCTATTTCAATATGAAAGTTCATAACAACATTAAATGAAGGTATATTCGATTTATATTGTCATAAAACTACTTTGAGCATTGAATTTGTTAGATACTGTCTTCAATATTTACTTGTTATTCATCATCTTACTCTATATAATCATAGCCAAACACACATTTTTTTTGACTGATTCACATATAGCCTGTTAATATAATTATTATAAAAAGATGTCAAACGGCTCCTAAATTCATATCTTAAGAAATTATTTAACAATCAAATACTTCATTAGTGATCGTGAGATCCTAAAATAAGTAATATGGGATTACTCTTGTGAATTGTTTTGCGTCAACATTTGTGCGTGATCAAAATTCGTTTTGTATCTAAGTGTAATGGGACGTGCATATCTCAAAATTGGTTTGTTCAACCTTTACAAGTCGTCTTGATATCCATTGTTGTCTTATCTTTTAATCGCAATTACTATTTATAGTATGATGATTTTTGAAAACTTATAACAAATTTATATAATTGTTTGAAATAGTTAATATGAGTCATTTTCTCGATTTAATACGATTTAAGTATTTCGTTATTTTGAATTGAGTAATATACTAAAATTTGAATTCATGGCTAAAACGAAAAGACTAGATTTATTTCTATTCCTAAAAATGAAGTTGATTGAAATGCAATATCTTTGTATATAACGTTAGTATTTTTGCTTCCTTAAAAAAACATTAAAATTTTCATGTATGATGTTTTTAAATGACATAAATACACTTAACAAGTTCTCCACGAATACTAAATAGAGGTGTGCATTAGTAGGTTAGGGTTGGTTTTGGCCCAAAACCATAATCAAGATATCAGTTAATCGAAAACAATAACCGATCGATTATAGTGGTTTTGGTTAATCAGTTTTAAATGTTATAGCATGTCAGTTATGGGTCAACAAACCCAGAATCTGGGCCTGGCTAAAATCAATATAATTGGGTATAATTTGGGCTTGAAATTTTTTCACTGTAAAATAAATTTTTATTACACATTTTTATATGTTGGTATATTGCATAGCATTAAAAACATATACATAAAATCTATAATATTAAAAGAATACATATAACCAGTTCAGTTATGTTTTACCCGATATGGAAACCTTATTAACCATAACTGACTCACTATTGTTGGTTTCAAAGAGATCACTAAACCGACTCACCGGAATCTGGTACGGTTCAGTTTTAGTTTGGTTTCATTGATTAATTTAGTTATGAGTCAGATAATTCGGCTTTTTGCACACACGGTACACACCTAAACTACTAAATATCCCATGCCAATAGGCTTGTAGTTAAGAGGTACCATTTTAACAAGGTGTGTGTAATGTATGCCTATTGAAGTAGTTGAGAATTTGAAGCTTCTCATATAAATATGATTGAAAATAGAGTTATAATCAAAATTAAGGGTATGTTAGGCAAAACTAGCTGGTAGCTGTTAGCTGGAAGCTGAAAGCTAGAAGCTGGTAGCTGTAGATTTTAAATATTTAGGTGTTTGGCAGAGTAGCATAAGCTTTTAATAAAATTAGCTGGGTGCCCGCGTGGTGCGGCGGAATGGGTGCACAACCTAACATCAACCGCATAATCAGTGTCGGTACATGATTCACCTGATGACAGTGCATACATAACCTAAATGATGTCGAAAATCAAGAAACAAAGCTAAAATATACAGTAATTTCCAAATAGATAATTTTTTAAACCAACATATTTTGATATGAATCCCTTTCTGAACATGCACTGTTTTAATCTTAAATATGTTCTGACCTGACCCCTTTCGACTCAAAAGCGTACCGACACGAATCAAACTAATTTAACCATTTTTGTATCGACTCGTTCTGACCCTAATTTGGTCTTACACATGACTCAAGTTCATCTGACTCGACTCCTAATTTGGTCTTACACATGACTCGAGCTCATCTGACTCGACTTTTTACCGATCCTAACCGATAATCACGTAGTATGTTAATTTTTTAAAGTTAAAGAAGTATAGCAATATCATACTCAAATTAAAGAGAATAAAATGCTCGTTTTTATGATTTAATTTATTTAAAAAATTATTAACGTGTGAAAAAGTTATGGCTTCTAAAAAAGTCATGGGGGTAGTTAGTTTTAAATAAGAGTTGAATGTGTAACTATTATATAAATTAACAAAAATTGATATAAATTCAAGTACCAAACTTGTAAATTAAAATGTAAAAACTTGTAGCTAGCTTTTTCTCAAACGCTACCTATAGTAGCGTTTCAATTTAGAGCTTTTTCTCATCCTCTAAAAGCTTTAAGCTCCTTTTACCAGACAATACTTTTTATTAGATAAGAATTTTTTCTAAAAACTTGTAGCTTAAAACCCCTAAAAAACTCCTAAAAGTCCTTTGCCAAACTCACCATAAGTATATTTATCAAACTAAACGGGTAGTGGTTAAACAACGTTTATATTATAATATAAATTTTATTGAACACCTAGTTGCCGTGACACGCGGAAATAACCTGCTAGTTTATTTTAATTAACAAAGTCACCATAACTTTCAAAATGCAAATAAAAACGTATACAAATTATTTAAATCGCCTAGCAGCTAGCAGTAAGTGATAAAAGAGAGAAAGAGAATGCCGGTTAACCCTGATCAACTTAATCAACCGATGGGCCGAATTAATGGGCCGATCATTAAAGAAAAAGGCTTAGTTTAATGGCCATTTTCGTCCCTGTGGTTTGCTACTTTCGCCACTTCAGTTCAAAATTTGTATTTTTGTCAATTTAGTCCTCATAGTTTTAAATATTAGCCAATTACATCCTATCCGTCTAACGGCATCCAGCTATGCCGTTAGTTTAAGGGTATTTTTGTCTTTCTCCTTTTTATTTTGAGTTATTGGTCATTTTCGTCCCCGTGGTTTGATACTTTTGCCAATTCAGTCCAAAGTTTGAAATTTTGTCAATTTAAGTCAGTTTTTTTCTATAACCCTAGAGAGCATTATCCAAGCCCAAAACAAGTCTGCATTTACTCTGTCGACAGCAGTAATCATACCCCCTCCTCTCGTATTTAGTTTCTAGACGGTTCCTAAACTCTCCCCCATGGTGGAATTCAATGGTAAAGTGGTCAAAGCAATTCCGTGAAACCGAATTGTACGGAAAAAACTAAAAATCGTTTCTTTGATGAATGCATAATATTTAGGGTTTAGAGATTAACATATCATAACGAAAATCTGGGTCGTAATCAACTATTATACATTAATCAACAAAACAATTTTTAGTTTTTTGTGTATAATTCGATTTCAGGGAATTACCTTGACCACTTTACCATTGAATTCCACCATGGAGAAGATTTTAGGAAATGTCTAGAAACTAAATATAAAGGGGGGTATGATTACTGTTGTCAACAGAGTAAATGCATACCAGTATTTGAGGTTGCTCGATGGTTTTGGGCTTGAATTATGCTCTTTAGGGTTATAAACAAAAAACATAAAAAATAAAAAAAACTGAATTAAACTGAACATTAAATTGACAAATTTTCAAACTTTGGACTGAATTGGCAAAGATATCAAACCGCAGGGACTAAAATGACCATTAACTCAAAATTAAAAGGAGAAAGACAAAAATACCCTTAAACTAACGGCATAGCTGGATGCCGTTAAACGGATGGGACGTAATTGGCTAAAATTTAAAACTATGAGGACTAAATTGACAAAATTAAAAATTTTGGACTGAAATGGCGAAAGTAGCAAACCACAGAGACGAAAATGGCCATTAACTCTTCTTTTTTTTTTAAATATTTATACCTCTCTTCAAAATTTATTAGTTTAAATAATATATTTCTTTAAGTATCTAAAAATCCTTTGAATTTATTTATAAATTCTTATATACCGTATAATTTCTTAATTATTTCATCAGATTTCTAAATTTTCATTAAGCTAATTTGATAAAAAAATGTATAAAATTTCATTCGATTAGTCTAAAATTCTAAGCCCTTAGAATATGCCAAATTCTCAAAACAAGTCTTAACCCCAGTTCACTTTTTTTCATATAACTATTTCATAAACTTGGTCATCGTAATTCAAATAGAGCTAGACTTTGCGATATTAATTGGTCGGAGTGTTGTTGTTCTTCGTTCACTATGACTTTTTAATTGTACTTTCGTATTTCATCTAGCTTCTTGCTACTTTATATTTATTTATGCCGTTCTTACGGAAAAAAAGTAATTCAAATTAATATTATGTAACTTTTGTAATGTGTCGTGCATATATATTTTATGTTTATTTGTTTGGTTTATAACTTTATATATAAATATATCCATCTATTAGCCTCCACATTATTTAAAAATAAATTTTGTTGGTAAATTCATGTTTAATTGGAAGCCATTGAATGCAGAAGTTCATACCCGAAACAAAACCATCAAACATATTCAGAAAATCCATCAAATATTCAAGAAACTTTCGATTTTGTTAAGGTTTTGCATGGAAATCTAGTGAATCCATATAAAGCTATCATCTTTATGATTATTACGTCAGAATCCGCTCGATCAATCAAACTTATCCGGTACCAGGAATCTATCAAATTCTCTCCTTGTTCGATCTTGTTTACGTTCGTAAAATGATAAAAATACTTTACATTGTAACATGTTCATCTCATTGTTTCATGTTGTGTGACAAAAGGATAGAATGATAATGACAACATATTAACATGTAAAAGAAATGTTTAAAAAATTGTTTTAGATGGGAAATACATGTGGATCATCAAATTCCAGATGCTTAAAGCATGGATTCTTTAGAACAATATGGCATTCATTATGGTGGTCTAGTCATGTAAAAAGAAAAGCAAGAAACCATCATCATTTAAAAAATCACAAGGTTTCTAAACCGGTCCAAAACACGCCTCCAAACATCGTATCTATAGAGGAAGAAGATCATAAACCGGCCCAACCCGCGACCAATTCACACGGTAAATATTCAGGAACAGTTGTAATAACAAAGCAACAAAGCAAGCCAACACAAAAAATTGTGCAAAATAGTGTAATACATAATTCACAACATAAGAGGCGAAAGTCGAGTGCAGGCCTTCAAGTTGATAAAGTCTTGAAAACACGATCCGGTTGTTTTAAAGATCACTATACCATGGGTAAGAAACTTGGACAAGGACAATTTGGCACAACTTCTACTTGCATTAATAAGAAAACGGGGAAGAAATACGCGTGCAAATCGATTTCAAAGAGGAAACTAGTAAATGATGATGATGTGGAAGATGTTAGAAGGGAAGTTGAAATTATGCACCATATGTCCGGACACCCTAATGTGATTTCCATCGAAGGAGCTTATGAAGACGCGTATGAAGTGTATTTGGTTATGGAGCTTTGTGGTGGAGGTGAACTATTTGAAAGAATTACAAAAAAAGGACATTATTCCGAACGAAGAGCGGCTAATCTTCTTAGAACTATTGCTAGTGTTATCGAAGCGTGTCATTCTTTAGGCGTTATGCATCGTGATCTTAAACCCGAGAACTTTTTATTTGCGGATAAAGATGAAGATTCGCCTCTTAAAGCTATTGATTTTGGATTATCAGTTTTCTTTAAACCTGGTAGGTTTGTGGTTTTTAAAATTTTATTAATTTCTAGTTTTTTATGCATGTTTTAGTTAATATGTTAAAGGGTTTTAAATATGCAGGAGAAATATTTACAGATGTAGCTGGAAGTCCTTATTATGTTGCACCAGAGATGCTGCAAAGACATTATGGATCCGAAATAGATATATGGAGCGCGGGTGTAATTCTATACGTTCTTCTTTCGGGCGTGCCACCGTTTTGGGGAGGTGACATGATTTAAAACTTATGTAACTTTTTTATAAATTTTTTTTGTAACTGATATTTGGTTGTTATGCTTATTATTTCTTTTGGTCGCAGAAACGGTAAATGATGTATTTAGTGATATATTGGAGGGTGAAATCGACTTCTCATTTAGTCCATGGCCTGTTATCTCTGCAAGTGCTAAAGATTTGATCAAGAAAATGCTTGTTAGAGACCGAACTAGACGGATAACTGCTCATGAAATTCTCGGTATGATACCCGGGCAAACTTTGTTAATAAAGAAAAGAATACAAAAATAGATTAGAGATTCTTAAATAACCAAGAAAATCAATAGTCGAAGTAAAATCAACACCCGGGCTTGACTTTCTTTGACCAAACCCGACATTTTTAACCCAAAATGTGTAGGGCCAAAAATCCGATTTGTGGACTTTTAGCCCAAGCTTTAGAGTAAACTGCGGTTTTCGTCCCTGTGGTTTGTCCAAATATGCGGTTTTAGTCCTGTGGTTTCATTTCACTTGCAATTACACCTGAATTCATGAATCTCGTTAAGTCTGGTTGTTAAAACCATCAGTGTGCCCCTCACATGAGGGACATTTTTTTCCTTTTTCTCCCCAGATAAGCCCAACCGTAATCCGCAAGCCCCCTAACGTGAGGGGCTGAGGTGTATTTGAGATAAAGGACAAAACTGCCCCTCACGTGAAGGGTGCGCTGATGGTTTAACGGCATACTTAACGGGGCTAATGAATTCTGGTTTAATTGCAAGTGAAATGAAACATTGAAATCACATGGACGAAAATCGTAAATTTGAAACTATTGAACTAAAACCGCATATTTGGACAAACCACAGGGACGAAAACCGCAGTTTACTCTAATTATTATTTCTTTCTTGAGTTCATTTTTCTTGATTATTATTTGAATTCTTGATTTCAAATTGATGTAGGACACCCATGGATCAGTGTAGATGGTGTTGCACCAGACAAGCCTCTTGATCCTGCAGTCTTGACTCGGTTAACGCAGTTTTCTGCCATGAATAAGCTAAAGAAAATGGCTCTAAAGGTATTAACTTTTAAGCTTATTCTTGAATCTTTGATCTTGATTAGAGTTATAAAATGTTATTTTTAACTTTTGTGAGTTGTGACTACAGGTCATTGCATCAAAACTATCCGAAGAAGAAATTGCCGGATTGAAGCAAATGTTCAAGATGATCGATACAGACAACAGTGGTTGTATTACTTTTGATGAACTGAAAGATGGTTTGAAGAGATTCGGTACTGATCTTAAAGAATCCGATATTTATGATTTAATGCAGTCGGTGAGTATATATTATGCTACAATCTATAAGTTAAAAGTGTCTTTATTATTGACAAATATATTGATTTTGTCGCAGGCGGATATTAATAATAGTGGTACTATTGATTATGATGAATTTGTGGCTGCAACATTGCATTTCAACAAAGTTGATAGAGAGGATCGTTTATTTTCCGCCTTTTCATATTTTGATAAAGATGGAAGCGGTTATATTACACGTAACGAGCTTCAACAAGCCTGTGAGGAGTTTGGAGTTAATAGTGTTCATTTGGAAGAAATTATAAAAGAAGTTGATCAGAATAATGTAAGTGTTTAGATGTTTATAAATTATAACTTTATATATATGCCATGAATGTATGTTTGACTTGCATTTGTGAAACTTGCAGGATGGTAGAATAGATTACAGTGAGTTTGTTGCAATGATGCATAAAGGAACTGCGATTTTAGCGAGGAACCGAAGCAGGGACAACTTTATCATTGGGTTCAAGAAGCCATTCCCGGCTATATGAGTTCAGTCTAGTATTTATTTAGTGTATGTTTACGCGATTATTTATATGCTTAAGTATAAGTTCTCGTTCAGTTCATTTATAGCCCTAGGTACAAAAGTAAAAGTTCATTTAGTTTTGTAACACAATGTCTATGAAGAGAAATGAGAAATAATATGTATCTTCATATGTTTTATGTGTTATCCTTTTAATAATACGATTACCACGTAAATGAAGAAGATAAGAGAACAAAGAGACATGAATACATGTCACTGATAGCCGATATGGGCATTTATGATGACACTTGGATTTTATTAATTAACAAATCATTCAAATCTTATCTTATAAATAATTTCTGCAACTTATATTTATTTTCTAGACTTTTATTATTGGAACTCATTATAGTATAGAAACTCAAATTTATATAAGCAAAAACAATAAGGGTAATGAGGTTGATCCTTTTGAAAATATATGAATAATAATAAAAAACACACGTTAAAATTTCACTTGTAGGAAAGTTTCCGATAGTGCTTGAAGAGGGTGGAATGAGTGCAATCTTAGTCCTATCTGAAATTGATGGATAGGTTGTTCCAACTGAAACCTCCGACTTCAAAACCTTGTATTTGCAATAGCCAAAAAAGCAAACGTAAAGACGAGAAATAGTAGCTCTGAAGAAACACTAATTGACCCCGGGCAGATTACGGATAATATGGGGGTTAAATAGATGTTTCCCACGAGGGGTTAGGTCCGGCAAAGATGGTTCTTCTGATGACCTGCAAAACAGACACTGTGAGCTCGTCACTGAGAAGGGGGGTACCTCCTTGTGACCACCCTCCGGCATGAGAATCAGACTAGATTGCTCTGAATATAAGTGTATATATTGAGAGATTGCTAGAGAATATAAGATAATGAGATATAAGATAATGTAAGATAATGTGTCCATACCATTCCAAGGTGTTGGAGTATTTATAGCCGAAGGTAGGTTTCCAAGAAGGTACAGCCGGCTGAATAGTATTCCTGTTCTGCCAACTGTGGGCTACGCACGTGCCATGCTGGTGGTTGGTGGGTAGGCAGCGGCTGATAGTGACCAGGCCGGCTGTGTACTATTCCTTTTCCACCAACTGCAGGCTATGCACGTGCTACGACAGGTTGGTGAGTAGGCAGCGGCTGATAGTGACATTAAGTAATAGAGCATGCTGCTCGTTGTACTGTTGTCAGTGAGCTGTCGCAGCTTTGGTCAGATCTTTTGTCCATACCTCGTCAGGTACAGTACAAAAGATCCTCCAGTAGCGTACGGACTGGCTTATTTGGGCGGGAGTTTTCCCGGCTTTGTGCGGGAGTATTCCCGGCTTGCTCACTCCTTCTTCAGGTGACATTACTGAATTATTTAAGAGTTAAGTGCCTTGTGCGTGTAGCCTTGCTGCGCGGGTAGCCTTCCATGATGGCTAGTATCCGTTGCTGCGGGAACAGGCGGAGTACGTCGACCATTGGGAGGCTTTTCCTGCGGGAACAACTTGCGTACTGCGCGTAAGGACGTCACGTCTCTGAGCATGGTGGGTCCTGCGGATCCAGTTGGTTTCTGCGCAGACGTCTCTCTTCAAGGTGAGTCTTGCGAGTTTAGCCTTTGCGCAGACGTCCCTGTTGAAGGTGATTCTTGCGGGTTCAACTGCGCAGACGTCCCTCTTTGAGGTGAGTCTTGCGGGTCCAACTGGGCTCTGCTGGGACCTACCTCTTCAAGTCCCCCCAGTCCAATGTTCTTCTCATGAATTGTTAATAAGTGAGGTGAACTTTTGGACTTAAGCAAAAGGTTTTGAAAAGGGTTTAGTTTTAAGGTTTTCCATGGGGATTCTTCCCGCGGAAGTCCTAATGTCACGTGCAGAAATTCCCGACTTTTCTGCTTGATCTTTGGGTATGATGCGGGTAGGTCTGTAACCTCCTCGCAAGTCAGGAGCGTTGAGTTCCACTTGTGTAGATTCTCCATGAGGTTTTGGTAGTTTTGAACATAGTGATCAATTATGTTAAAACAACCAATTCCATCTTGGAGCTTCCAACAATCTAGTTCTCGACGTTCCCGCTATGCGGGGATGTTATTCCCGTTTCCGCAAGCATGGCCCAGAAGATCCTTCTTGGTTTCAATTCCCTGCGGAGTGCTAGGTATGTGAAGGGTTTCGCCTTGACACTGTACCCGCACTCGTCTTATAGTTACTTTACTTCCAAGGTATTCCTGGCTTCAATTCCCTGCGGGTGCTAAGTATGTGAAGGGTTTTGCCTTGACACTGTACCCGCACCCGTCTTATAGTTACTTGGTTGCCGAGGTATTCTTGGCTTCAATTCCCTGTAGGTGCTAAGTATGTGAAGTGTTTTGCCTTAACACTGTACTCGCACCTGTCTTATAGTTACTTGGTTGCTAAGGTAAGGGGTATAGTCCCGCTTACTTTTGAATCTTTTTGAAATTTGAAGAGTTGGTGAAAGGATAAGAACAGTCCAGACTATTGAAACGTCGTCCGACGGTTTCTTCTGACAGTTTCAGGACGTGCAGGAAGTTATGGCGACGTGACAGTATATGGTCATTCCAGACGCTTTTTCAGGCGCGTGGGCGCGAGTTTTCGAGCGCGTGGCCGCGAAGTTTACGGCACGCGTCCTGTCAACAGTTGTTGCCAGCTTGCATATTCCACGTGTCATAGTTTCATTGCACCTGCGTTTTCCTCTCTCTTCCGCATTAAATTCATCGCATTCATTGCGATGAGTATATAAAGGGAGGAGAGGTTGCATCTCAACTCACAGTTTCACCTCTCTTCTTCTTCTAAACGATTTCCGGCGAATACTCTAACTTTTCTGTCGAGCATTCTCCTGAAATCATTCTTTTCATTCAAAACATGTCTTCCGTTCATGATCTTGAGGCTACCGCCGAGGAGTCTGACGTGTATGCCGAGAATCCGTCGTCTACTTCTGATAAGGACGATAAGAGTACTGCTGGTGAGTGCCAGTGTGCTCTTACCGTCGACCTGTACCAGTACATTGTTAGGAAGTTCATGCTCGAGCCTTTTGAGCCTGAGTTTCCTAAGCCTCATCAGACGGTGTACGATGCCCCCAAGGGCAAGATAGGGGTGTATGCCGCATTCTTCGTTTATGGGAATCTCAGGTTCCCATTGACGAAGTTTGTGTACCGTGTTTTGGAGAGACACGGTGTACATCTGACGGAGGTACACCCAATGGCGATCGCCAAGATTCGCCATTTTGAATGGGTGTGCCTCATTCTGGGCGTGGAGCCCCATGTCGATCGCCTGATGACCTTCTATTCCTGGAGGTGCATCCAGGGGTGGTATACCTTGGTCACTCGGATCAAGGGTTTGAAGATATGCGCTACCGAGCGCAGTCTTCGGTCTTGGAAGCGGGAGTTCTTCTATATCTCCGCTCGCGTCGTCCCCATAGCGATGACGTTCAAGAACGGGAGAGCTCTCCCGAACCTTCACGCCTTCAACTATGAGGAGGCGGAATGGTTCTCCAAGATTTCCCGGGTCCAGTCTCCGGTTTACCGCTTTGCGGAGTCCGGGATGGTGATGCTCGGGATGAGCCGGGTGTGGAAATATGCTGGGGCGGAGGCGCCACAGGTTCCCATCGTCCTTGAATACGGTTTGAACTCTATCCCTTACGGTATGCTTCATCTTCTTTGCTGATTTAAAGTTTTCTTCTAACTGTTTCTTTTGTTTTCAGAGGGAAACGACCTACAATCGCTCCTGCATCCGCGGGAGGCTGGTGATCCCGCTCGGATGGGTACCCGTGCTCTTGATGAGAACGAGTTGCCCATCTTGGAGCAAACGGCGGATCGGTTTGTGGAGGTCTACCCGCCGGGCCACCCGATTCTGAGCGCCACGCGGCCAGGTAAGGAGTTATTTAACCCTCGCCCTGTCAATGCTCAAACCTCTGCTGGAATTCCTCTAATTTTGTCATCTTCTGATGAGGAATCCGCAGATGGTCCTTTCTTCACGCGGAAGAAGAAGGCTGCTGGCGGGAAGGGTAAGGCGAAGGTTGCCTCTACTGCCGATCAGGGTAATCGGTCAGAGTCAGAGACCGAGAGTGAAGAGGTGGCGGGGAACCCTGGTGGTGACGAGACCACTGTTCCGGAGGTTGAGACAGCTGTCACCTCCGGGCAGCCTAGTACGACGGTGAGCGGCGTGAAGAGGCCGGCTCCATCGGGTTCGTCCCCGCCTATCAGAACCTTCAAGCTGAAGAGAACTCGTAAGTATAATTTTCATTTACTTTAACTGCATATCCTTCCGCCATTATATTTAACTATCTTGTCTTCATGCAGGCGTGGATGCAACTGCATTCCAGGGTGGAGCGGGGAGGAGCACCTCTGGACCCATGACGGTAGGTTTGGTCAACCTACCCGAGGCGATGACCCAGGCGACTGCGCCTGCTTCAAGTGTTGGTTCAGTTGCTCCTCGGTTGAGGCAACTGTTCCAACTGTAACATCATCCCCGCCGGCTGTCAGTGCGATCTTCACGGAATCCTTCACTGAGCCGGCGGTGATATTTTCTGCGGGTTCTTCCGCAGCGGCGGCCACGGTTGTGAGTTCACCTCCAGTGAGTTCACCTCCGACGGTCTCTACCGCAGCGGCTTCGACCGTGCCTCCGGCGCCGGCGACTACCTCGTCCCCGGCCGGTTCAGTAGGTATGTTCGGGGCTTCAAGCCAATCCCTGCCTCCTTCCCATCTTCCTGACCTCTTGGATGGATATCCGTTAGGTTCAGGTGATGGGTTTGGCGGCTACCGGCCTACTGTCGAACCTACAGGTGCGTAGGGTTATTTTGGCCTTTATATATATATTTTTGTTTTTATCATCTTTTCCTAACTGATTTTTGTTTTTGCAGTGTCGGATTCGAATGAGGTGTTTGTTCCGCGGTGGAACATCCGCCGGGGAACCACCCTTCGGACGGCTGTGGATTGTGTCGAGTGGGCGCGCCACGCCGCCCCCAGTGGTGCACTGGGAGAAGCTATGTCGAGCTACCAAGAGGGTAGGCTGACAAACGAGCTTCGAATTCTCCTTGCCCGGATGCAGCCGCGCGTCGAGCTGCTTTGTCGTGAAAACGACAAGTTAAAGGCGGCTCGTATCCAAGAAGTAGCTCAGGCGCGGGCTATCCGGGAGGAGAACAGGAGACTCTCCGCCGTTGCTGCGGAGAAGGAGAAGGCCTTCAAGGCCCTCGAGGTTGAAGTTCAGGCCCGTCTCGAGGCCCGTTCCAAGGCTACCCAAGTTGTTAATGAACAGCTTCGGTTGGCTAAGGAAACTGCACGGAACGCAACTGAGAGGGCCACCAAGGCTGAAGCTGTTGTTGAGCCTCTACGCACTGAGAATGAGGAGCTCAAAGCCAAATTAGAGAGGCTCCAGCAGGCTCATGATTCCTTGGCCATGGAAGATGCCAAGAAGCTCCAAGAGATCTTGGACCAGAGGGGGGTGCTTGACCACACTGAGCGTAAGCTAAAGGGCGTCGAAGAGGCTGCAGCCAAAGATGTGTTGCTTGCCAACCTTACAAAGAACGAAGCCGAACGCGCCCGTAATGAAGCTCAAGCTGCCCTCCAGGAGGCTCTGGTTACCAAGGAATGGCTTCTACGAGAAGCGTTGTCGCAGGTATGCATAGCTTCATAATATCTTAACGCTTTTCTTTGTACTTAGAAAAGGTTTTGTTACTTGTATTTTTGTTTTGTAGGTTGTGCATCGGGTCTTCACGGACACATCATATGACGATGCCATGAGCGCAGCCCTCAACGCTTCTCATGAGGATGGGGAAAAGGCTGGCTTCCTGCTTGGTCTAGGGTTCGTTGAGAAGGGCATCCCGCCTTCCAACTTCCCTTTATATGATGTGGATACTGAAGCTGTATATGACCAAGCAGTGAACCAGTATGCCGCCTTCCCGCACCCGGTGGTGGAGAAGGTGAACGAAGTTGCTGCTGCTGATGATGGGCTAACCATTCTTAAGACCTTCCTTGAACCGCCACAGCCAACTGATGGTGCGGGTACAAGTGGGTTTGGAGGGAGTGGCCCTGAAGCTTGATCTTTTAAATCCTTTCCCACTGTTAGGATAGATTTACGTCTTTGTATAGATTTATATTCCTGTAGGCGGGTTGATACCCGGCCATTCTTGTAACAGTTGAATTTTTATGGAATATAAATCTTTTGTGCGGGTAGGACCGTCACTCTTGCTTTATAAACGTTATACGACTTGCTCATGCATATTATAGTTTAATTTGGCACTTGTTTTGCCGCATAAACAATATATGATTCGCTTGTGCATACTTTAGTTTAACTTAGCAATTTCTTAAGTACTTTGGATAAGTTAACCTTTCAACATGACAGATAATAGGTTAAAGTTTTGCTTCCTCTTTCGTGATTGTGCGGGTAAGACCGTCACTTTCACTTAGTAGGATGGCTAAACTTTACCTATATCTGACCTGCATGGAGGTTTTCCTCATTTTTTCCTTAAGAGATTTTCTAAGTGTTCTGAATAAGTTAACCTTTCGACGCGCGGTTGTCAATAGGTTAATGTTCAGTTTCCTCTATCATGATTGTGCGGGTAAGACCGTCACTTGCATTTAGTAGGATGACCAAACTTTACCTATGACTGACCTGCGTGAAGGTTTTCCTCATCTTTTCCTTAGAAATTCTTGCCGTTTTTTGTGTTTATGCGGGTTTTGCCGCCTTCCACACGCAACGACTTCTTTTCACACTTATTTATGCGGTGAATACCGGCATATCAGTGTTTTGGATAAGTTAACCGTTCGACGCGCGGTTGTCAATAGGTTAACGTTCAGTTTCCTCTATGATGATTGTGCGGGTAGGACCGGCACTTTCATTTAGTGGGATGACCGAACTTCACCTATGACTAACCTGCGTGAAGGTTTTCCGTTTTTTGTGTTTATGCGGGTTTTGCCGCCTTCCACACGCAACGACTTCTTCACACTTATTTATGCGGTGAAGACCGGCATATCAGTGTTTTGAATAAATTAACCGTTCGACGCGCGGTTGTCAATAGGTTAGTTCGGTTTCCTCTATCATGATTTGTGCGGGTAGGACCGGCACTTTCATTTAGTGGGATGACCCAACTTTACCTATAACTGACCTGCGTGAAGGTTGGCCGTTTTTTGTGTTTATGCGGGTTTTGCCGCCTTCCACACGCAACGACTTACTTCCCCACTTATGTATGCGGTGAAGACCGGCATATCAGTGTGGAAAGTTCATAAGTATAAATGTAAGATTATCAGCGTCAATGTGATAAGGAGAATCATTTCCATTAGAAGTGGCTCTGGGCCTTTTCTTTTACAAGTTTGGAATTGATCTACATGCACTGTGTAATTGAGCTCCCTTCCATGTTGTTTGGATGGGAGTGCCATCGAGCCGATATGCACTTGGTTCGGAATCTCGTTGTTTACGCAGTATGTAGTCTCCAACATTGTAGCTGTAGTTTCGTGTTTTTCCCAACTGGGGTTCTACACGCGTTGGCCTGCTCAGCATCCTTTACGCCACGAGGTGTGCGAGTTCTCCATCTCTGACGAATGTCTCGATGATGTCTTTCAAGTCTATGCATTCGTCGGTGTTGTGGCCTTTTGTCCTGTGGAAGTCACAGAATTTGCTCTGATCAGCGTTGTGACGCTCTCAGATTATTGGAGCCTTTGGCCATGGGAGCCTCTCGGTGTCGAAAATCTCGGTGACGCTTTTGGTGAGCGGCGTCCACCGGGGGTTCCGGTTCGACGACTGCCTGTTGTCCTTTCCGCCTAACCGAGGGTGCGAGCCGGATGAGGTGTCGAAGTTTACCCTTGACTGCCAAATACCTAGCTTCCTCTTTTTGTTTAGTAGGGCGGTAAGGACGTTATTTTCTCTTGTTTTCTGGGTGTAGAGGTTTATGATTTGGGGAAGATCTCTACCCAGTTGCTTTTCCGTTTCCGCGAAGCGTTTAGCTGCTGTCATGATGGCATCCCATGTGGATGGCATGCCATCTTTACCCGTTAAGGTGCGGATGAGCTCTGGGTCTTTCGCGCCCTGGATGAAAGCAGCGCGAACAAGATCTTCGTTAATACTGCCCAGACTTAGCTTCTTTGAATTGAAGCGCGTGATGAAGTCTAGTAAGACTCATCTTCCTCTCGGATGCAGTTGAGGATTGTCCATTGCTCTTCAGTGTACTTTCTTTGTTGACTGAAGTGTTGGCTGAACTTCTGTTGGAAGTCTGCCCAATCGTAGATGTGGTGGACCGGTAGACGGTCGAACCACGCTCTGGCTGCTCCAACCAACGTCATCTGGAACATATAACACCACGTGGGTTCCGTCCAGTTGCTGACGGTTGCCCCCGCTATGAATCTGTTCAAATGATCGTCTGGGTCGGATATACCATCATAGGTGCCGATGTTGGACATCTGTTTGGCACTTCTTGGGGCGATTGCTTCCGCAATGTCCCTTGCAAACTTGGAGGTTCCCGCATTTGCAGCGGTTGGTCTGAAGGTTTTAGAGAAGTCACGTGGGTTTCCACCCGCGTTTTTTGGTTTGAAGGTTTCTCCAAAATTCCTTCTTGGTTGGAAGTCCGTTTCCTTACGCTTCCCTTTCGCCTTATGGCGAGGGTTTACGTCGGTGTCGGATTCCTCCGAATCATCGTCCAAGTACTCGCACTCATTGCTCATGTTGAGCTGTTGTCGAGTGCTTCCGAATTCGTCAGCCTGTTGGAGTGAACGTAAGCGTTCATCCAACTCAGCTTGGAATTCCCTTTGACGTTTTTCCGCCCACGCTTTAACTTGTTCAAGTGTTTTGCGGGGGGCCTCGTCTGTTGTCTTTCCACCTGGGTATCAATGAATCCCAGGGGAGGATTGTTTACTGCACTTGCCCCGGCTCGGGTAACCGGGGTAGTGTTCGTAAAATTTACTGCACTTGCCCCGGCTTGGGTAAACGGGGTAGTGTTCGTAAAATGTGTGTATTCGCCGGTGTTCCCCCCAGTAGCTGGGGTTGTGGTTACCGGGGTTTCTTGGTTACTCCCTGGCCTGGGGACCGGAGTAACGTTAACCATCTTTTCGGAGGTTTTGAAAAAACTGAGAGAATTAGTTCTAGCTTTTATGCACGGATGGCGCCAATGAAGAAACACTAATTGACCCCGGGCAGATTACGGATAATCTGGGGGTTAAATAGATGTTTCCCACGAGGGGTTAGGTCCGGCAAAGATGGTTCTTCTGATGACCTGCAAAACAGACACCGTGAGCTCGTCACTGAGAAGGGGGGGTACCTCCTTGTGACCACCCTCCGGCGTGAGAATCAGACTAGATTGCTCTGAATATAAGTGTATATATTGAGAGATTGCTAGAGAAGATAAGATAATGAGATATAAGATAATGTAAGATAATGTGTCCATACCATTCCAAGGTGTTGGAGTAAGGTGTTGGAGTATTTATAGCCGAAGGTAGGTTTCCAAGAAGGTACAGCCGGCTGAATAGTATTCCTGTTCTGCCAACTGTGGGCTACGCACGTGCCATGCTGGTGGTTGGTGGGTAGGCAGCGGCTAATAGTGACCAGGCCGGCTGTGTACTATTCTTTTTCCACCAACTGCAGGCTATGCACGTGCTACGACAGGTTGGTGAGTAGGCAGCGGCTGATAGTGACATTAAGTAATAGAGCATGCTGCTCGTTGTACTGTTGTCAGTGAGCTGTCGCAGCTTTGGTCAGATCTTTTGTCCATACCTCGTCAGGTACAGTACAAAAGATCCTCCAGTATCGTACGGACTGGTTTATTTGGGCGGGAGTTTTCCCGGCTTTGTGCGGGAGTATTCCCGGCTTGCTCACTCCTTTTTCAGGTGACATTACTGAATTATTTAAGAGTTAAGTGCCTTGTGCGTGTAGCCTTGCTGCGCGGGTAGCCTTCCCTGATGGCTAGTATCCGTTGCTGCGGGAACAGGCGGAGTACGTCGACCATTGGGAGGCTTTTCCTGCGGGAACAGCTTGCGTACTGCGCGTAAGGACGTCACGTCTCTGAGCATGGTGGGTCCTACGGATCCAGTTGGTTTCTGCGCAGACGTCTCTCTTCAAGGTGAGTCTTGCGAGTTTAGCCTTTGCGCAGACGTCCCTGTTGAAGGTGAGTCTTGCGGGTTCAACTGCGCAGACGTCCCTCTTTGAGGTGAGTCTTGCGGGTCCAACTGGGCTCTGCTGGGACCTACCTCTTCAAGCTCTAAGGCTTGAAAGAATCTATAGCCAAGAGAAATGGTACATCAAATCTAACAAAGAGGCAAAGATAGCAAAGGACCCGAGGTAAACTCTAAGAGAGCATAACGTCATGGGTCATCTTTTGAGGCCTTATGTGGTGCCCTCAATTGTTCAAGGGTCAGCTAATCCATCTAGCTTATGATAAGGGTCGTTGGTTTTTTTTCTGTCTTGAACTCATCAATGCTCTCAACTAGTGGTGGTTTCAACGCGTAAATACATCAAAGCATGTGCATGTCGTACTGAATGAGATCCAGACTAGCTAGTAAATTCAATTCAGTGCTCGATTACAAAACAAGCTACAACGCAAATCAACATTTGGCACGTCACATAAACACCCCCCCCCCCTTCTTCCACACGCACATATAGACAAATATAAATACAAACACATTTTAGTTAAATATAATAATGACAAGTATATCATAATTTGAATTCCTGAAACCAAATCTTGACAAAGAAAGGAAATTGTATATATGTAATCTAAATATTAACTAAAAAAACAAATATATGTTCACTATATTTGATGACCAACTTACCCCTCATATGAGCTGGCAGCACATGGGCATCCACCATACACATACACACCAGCTAATAATTTGATTAGCCATGAACGAAATGAACAAAACTTCCTCAAGGGTATTTCAGTAATATCATATACACCAATACTCCTACCATGCATAACCACCCTTCACAACCACTTGTACCCTATGCATAAAAACCTGTACCAGTAACAAAAACACATTTACCAAACAGTTACCACAGGGGCAAAATGGTCATTACAGTTGCAGTTAACTCCAACCCACCATTTTCATACCCTACTGAACTCAACTCACCCTCTCACTCACACATCAAGACACCATTTTTATAGCAGCATTTTGAATTTAAATCAAACCCCTTTTGTACAAACAAAGGTACACATGTGTTTTTCTTATATAAATTATTAATCTTTAACATTTTCTTGAAATTAATTTGATTTATTTATACAATTTATACAATCTTTATTCCATGTTTTCTTGATCTTGTAGTTATTAACTTATTATTTATTGTGAATTTAACATGAAAGTGAATGTTCATTGTTTATTGTTCATACACCTGATGTTGATATGTCAGTATCATTAAAATGTAAATAATTTATGGGTTTTCAAGGTTTAATCTTTAAAACCCTAAAGTTTGTATCTTTACCCAAAAATTGATATGGGTTGTGTTTATTTTTGTTATATATTTATGGGTTTTCAAGGTTTAATCTTTAAAACCCTAAAGTTAGTAGCTTTATACAAAAATTGATATGGGTTGTGTTTATTTTTGTTAAATATTTGTGGGTTGTTTACAAAATTTATGATCCGTTGGTTTCGAAGGCGAATCGAATTTGAAATTGTGTTTCTTGTGATGGGAATTGAACAGAGATGGAGTCTGGTAATGGGGTTCATGGGGAAGATGATAATGGTCAAGAAAAGTCAAATGAAGTTGAATCATTGGAAGTGAGTGAATCTTGTGAGATTGTTGATGGGTCAAATGTTCCAAATTCAGTTGATGTTAATACTAATGAGGGTACTTCAAAGAACAATGAAGTGGCCAAAAATGGTCCTAAAAGTGGTTTATCGGCCCGTAAGCCGAAAGGATCAAAAGGGCCGAAATCCCAACTAACTCAAAGTTTATCTTTCCCTGATAAACCGCGAAACCATGAGTCGGTAAGAAGAGCTTCCACTGGTGAGAAACCGAAGGACTCGGTTCCAAATGCGCGTGTGTCGAGGGTATTTTCGTAAATTTTGTTTCTTGGTAGGTTTTAGCTTGTTATGTTTGTCATATGTATTGATGTTTTCTTGTTTGGTTTATTTGTTAAGTCGAAGAAGCCGAATGGAAGCGAAGATGGCCCTCCTTCGAACCCCTTGTATGTTAATTTCAAGAATGTAACTTTTTTTCATACATGTTTTGTTGCAAATATAAATTTCAAGAATTGACTTTTACATGTATGTATCTTGATGATTAGAAGTGGTGTTGCCTCGGGTGGACCACATAAGAACAGTGTCATAGGCTTTTCTTCTCGACTAGAAGAGCGCGCAGAAAAGCGAAAAGAGGTAGTTATGGACTTATTTCAAGTTTTCAATTACTGTATGTTTGGCTCTTGACTTTTATCATTACTTTGTTGACAATGTTTGACTTTTTATGAACTAGTTTTTCTCGAAGATAGAGGAGAAGATTCATGCAAAAGAAGCAGAAAAAACCAACTTGATAGAAAAATCAAAGGTTTTTGCTTTCAAAATCTTTAGTTTATAAAAAAATTGTTTAGAATTTAAAATAGATTGTACCTTTAACTTATTAAGTTTATAATGCAGGAAAACCAAGAAGCCGAGATCAAACAATTGAGAAAGACCTTAATGTTTAAAGCTGCACCGATGCCAAAGTTTTACAAAGAGCCCCCTCCAAAAGTCGACTTGAAGAAGGTATTTGTAACAACTGAATTTTCATAATTTCATTTTCATTATAATCAATTTTTCATAACTTCATTTTCATTATAATCAAATTTTCATAACAAATCTTTGCATCAAATTGCATGAAATTCCATAATGTGTGTTCAAATCTTGTTTTCGAAAGTATTAATCTTTATGCTGTTTTTCTTTTTGTTGATCATATATATGTGTAACGATTACTTATAGATCTTAATATATTTCGTAGGCCTGTATATCCAAATGAACCGAACATTTCGTGAACTGGTTATTAACCGTTCAGCAGAAAGTTCGTTTATGAACAAATTTTTTTGTTCATTAAGTTAAATGAACAAACATGAACACATGTCTCGGTCATTCATTTATGTTCATGGATGTTTGGTCATATGAATTCATTTATGTTCGTTTGTTAACATATTCATAAAAAGTTTTTAGACCCATTACTATTTAGTCTAGTTTTATAAAATTAAATATCCCTCAGTTATGTTTGTCCATTTGTGCTTGTTTGCGCTCGTGAATCTTTCATTTATACTATTAACGAACGAACATAAACGAACACGAGCACACTCATTTTCTTAACGAACCAACGCGAACAAAGACGAACATTCCCCATGTGTGTCCGTTCGGTTCGTTTACGTGCCAAGTATTTTGGGTTCTTGTTTATGTATACTCTGTCTACAGATACCAACAACGCGCCCAAAATCTCCCAAACTTGGCAGGAACAAGAGCAATGTGGCTGCAGCCACCAACGGGGCCGTGGGTAGCCCACATGTGACTAAAAACAAGACCGTGTCACGCGATGTCAACACAACAAATGGTGAGAAAGACACTGCTGCTGCTAAAAAGATTATTAGAAAGCCTCAATCCAAAGCTCCATCTAAAACTGAAGTCAAAGCTGAAAAGTCAAACGAAATGCCGGTACAAGAAGAAGAGAAAGAATGCGCCGAACAATCCCATGAAAGCCTGTCTCCAAATCCGGTTGAAGTTGAAAATCCTGTTGAAGTTGAAGGTTAAATTACGCGTTTAATATCTGTATATGTAATAGAGTTCTTTTTCTGGTTTTCAAGTTAATAAGTTTTTGGTGTTGTGAATAGACTGTATGTTACTGTCCCATGTTTAATGATCTATTGGTTTATATGATGTAATTTGCAGAAAATGTTTGGTTGGAATTGCATTATTTTTACCTAAATAATTTGATAAATATGAAGTGTTTGTCTATTTTCTTTTAAATACAATGAAGCTTTTATATTTATAATTTAATCACTTATTTAATAATAATAATAATAGTAATTTTGTACATTAATCTTGACACAGCTTATATCAACACACATCACCAATTAATGTAGCTGTTGATGTTACTCCATGTCTCCATCAACTTAGTGAACAAAACATTAAATTGATTTATAACTATTCCTTGTTTAGTTTCTGGTTAGTTTGTCTTAATTACTTAATTTTTAAGGAAGAAACTAACACGAAAAAAAGTATGTGATCACCAATTCTTTAGGACCAATTCTACGCTGTGAACACGTTATAGTGTTGGGTCCTACTCGAGTTTTTATTATAAATACTCTCTTGATATGAAGGGTTTTATTTACGTTGAGTGTTTTATTTAAGTGTGTTTATTAAGTTGAAGTTAAAGGTTAATAAAATCTCTATGTGTTAGATTATAAGTGTTTAATGATGTGCTTCAAAGTTTGGTCAATAGGTAATGCATTTGGATATTGAGAGACTAGTTCTGCCAATTTTTTTATTTTTTTTTATAGCTTTTTATAGCTTTCTAGTCTTTCACATTAATAACATCCAAACGATTATAATGAGGTGGAAGGTAAACGGGCAACAAGCTGCGTCGCAACCTCCTTTTGAATAGCGAACCAAACTAATTATTGAATTTTAGTTAAAACTTAGAAACTTAAGTTTGTTTTGGTTGATTGATGATTACTTTATGATCATGTTGTTGATTGAGCTTTTGTTACATCAATTGAGATGTTGAATCATTTATGCATGTTATTTGGAATTTTGGGGATTTAGAGTATAGTGTTGATTTACTTCATAATCTGTTTTGAATGGTTAAATGTGATATATTTGAGTTAAATGTGTCTCCTATGATGTATACAAACCATTAGAAATGGTTGTGAGATGAATATGTTACAGAGAATTCAGGGTTTTTACCTAACATGATGGAATTGGGGATTTAAGCATTAAAAGTACTTGGGAGTAAATATGAGTAGCTATACAACCAATATGAGAAAGTGTATATGTGCATTTAGTATATGTATCATGTGAGAGGTTTATTTTCAGGAATGATAAATATGTATCATGAGTTAAGAGTATAACTTGTTAAAGTCTAACTATGAGATTAATGGTTTATGAATAGTTTGAGATCCAAATTGAGAATTTTGATATATAGGAGTTCACGGATAAAATATTTTAAGATCGAATTGTTTGGTGTGCTTAAATGCTTGGGTTTGTTGGCTCGTCTCGGACTTCATCGGGCATTGTCGCAGCGGGATAATCGACGCATGGATGTCTAGTTATGCTTGCACGACAAAGGCATTGCTGGTCACGAGCTATTGTTGCTCACCTGATGACTCTTAAGGCATGATGAAATCAACAGACCCTTATCATAAGCGGGATGGATTGGCTAGCTTTCAGGCGCCACACGGAATCAGGAAGATTGACCCGTGACAAGTGGTATCAAAGCAGGTCGAACATCGAATACATTGGAAAGTGTACCCTCCTCCAAATGAGCATAAAAATGTCGTGGATGAGTTATGAAATGGTGGTGGAAGAAGACCAAATATCCCAGAAACACTATGCGAACATCGACATCACATATACTATTGAACCGGCACGGCTAAAGATCATAGGTGGCTAAACTACTGGTTCTCCTATTTATCAAAATGAATCATTTTCAAAACGTACTTTCCTTTGATTGTGAGAATGTATAGGTTTGCAAGCAGTCAATGAGGTGCGTACATAGGAGAAAACCACACTATAAAAAAATGCTTTCATTAATTGTAAGATCATCATGTATTCACATTTGATCCCTTACATCATGAAAAGGTGATTCAATTTCATTTTCTTTTTTTTTATAATGCAATTTTTTTATGTTGCACATGGTTTATAGGACTAGAATTCTAAAAGACTTCGGTCTGTTTGGTAAGTTTGATAAGGGGTAATATAATGGATGATGAAATAGACGAGGTAATGGAATAGATCATTGTCATTCCATTGAAATGTTTGGTTATCGTGTGAGTATGGAATAAATTATTGCCTTGTTGTTTGGTATGTTAGAAAAGGCCGGAATAAAATAAAAATAGTAGTGAGTGGCAGCTAGGGATGAGCTCGGTACCGACCGGGACCGGTACCGAAAATACCGATCCCGAAATTTGCAAATTCTTGGTACCCGCCGATACCGGTACGGTACCAGGATAATACCGGTACTGAAGGTAAAATGTCGGGAAATACCGGTATCGGTACCGTACCGATCCCGAAACTCAAAACTTTGGTACCGATTCGGTACCGACAGTACCAAATGTCGGTACCGAATCGGTACCGATTTCGGTACTGGTACCGTACCGAATTTGCTCATCCCTAGTGGCAGCAGGTAGTGATGGTGGGCGGTGGCGGTGGTGCATGGCGACGGTGATGAGCGAGAGCCGGGAGCGATGGTTGGAGGTAGTAGGTGGCTGTGGTGGTTGACGGCGGGCGGCCGGCGGTGGTGGTGATGACTGGAAGCGATGGATGGTGGTGGTGGTGGTGGTGTGAGAGGGCAATGGGTGGTGGTGATGGAGGTGGTGGAGGTAATATAGAGTGATAGAAGGATGGAATGAAAAAAAAAACAAAATGTGCGGATGAAATGAAATTGAGGTGTTTTAGGAGGAATAAAATGAACGTGGTAATGAGTGATTTCATTTCATTGACCAATCAAACACATTTTTTTCATTCATTCCGCATCTTATTCATGCATACCAAACGATACTTAGTTTTTCAATCCCATAACGAATGAAAGATTCAATTAACACCTAAAACAAAATTTGAAAAAGGTAGTCAAAGTTGAAAAAAGGATAAAAAGAAGATAGATCCAGTTAAGTCGAGGTAGGTAGTGTTCATCAATCACTAACCTAACAATATACATTCAACTAAATGTATCATTGCAACATCTCATCAACACTAACTGTTCTTTAAGACTCTTCATCCCGGAAATTTTCCCAAATTCATTTTCCTTATTTTCATAAACATTATAATTTATTTAGTTAGTAATAAATTGATTTATTGGATAATGCGAGCCTTCTTTCTTTCGATGCGTGCATCTAATAACGTATAGCAACAACCCGACCAATATAATCTCACGTATATCAAAACTGTTAGTAGGGTCAGAGATGATGAAATATAGACAAACTATATCTCTATCCCTTAGGATAGAGAAACCTGCTTTCAAAAGAATCCTGGGCTCCAAACACGATATATGGGAATGAAAGGTGTGTTAAAACACATAGAATGCAACTATCAATCATGAATCTAAATAACAAAAAAACAATGAACGCATGAAGAGTAGTAACAATATATCATCATTAGTGGCTACCAGTCACGAAAACATGGTACAAAAGTTTAATAGTCACAGATTAAACATCAAAGGCAGACGACAATAATCTAAGAAAAGCTAAGTCCAGAAAAAAGAAAAAAAAAACTATTAAGACACGCTATTACCCTTCCCATAAATTTCCTTAACCATAGTCATACATTTCTACGAGGTTTTATCTTCGACTATGTTTTGAAAGAGGTGAAAGTCCGGTAAATTTTGTCTAATATATTTATCGCAAGTTAGTTTGGGGTCACATCTACACTTGTTTCCTCCACAGTAAGGGTTTCTACGGCTTTAACCGGTGCACCAAACATATAAGGGCAGACAAATTTGTTGGATGTTAAGGTAAACTGATGTGTGAAAGTTTTTCTTTATTTCTTTTGTGATTTAATATTATACTCTTTTTTTATAATAAGAGTGGTTCCCGTTCAATTTCACTACATATATTCGAACAAAGATCCAAAAGAAAAAAAAATAAATTAGTTCCATCACTTTAGTATTTAGTTATCAAGATCAAGTACGATTTACAAATTAGTTTCTATTTTATATCAAGTTAATGTATATTTGTGTTTGTATTAAAAGGACAAGGCAATCATCAACCACCATACTTTCCTGGTGGATCCCTTTATTAACAAAAAAAGAAAAAGACCAAACCTTTCACACCACCGACACCTATTTTGTTTAGAGGTCCAACACCAATATAATACTAAAGTTATATTATTTATTAATAATAAAAAAACAAAAGGGTTCTATTAATTATTTTAGACAAATACGTAATGGTCACTAGACAAATACGTAATATTAATTATTTTATAATAAAATGGTTTACAATTTTACAAGATATTTACAATTTTGCAAGATAAAACTACACTTTTACAATCAATATGGCTAAAAAATTATTAAAAAAATGGCTTCATAATTCATATATACAAATCTAAATATCTATAATCTAATACCTTTTGACAAAAAAAAGTAGATGCTAAAAAAATTTAATGATTAAAAAAGAATCACCTATATAAATAAAAAATAAGTAAAAGTTAAATTTGTACATTAATAACACTTCTCATATGAACAAATATGTAACAAAAAACTTAAAAAAAAACCATATAGTAAAGACGTTTTTGTTTCAAAATCAATAATACGGTAACAACTTTAAGAACCATATAATACACTTGTACATATTGCGTTAATGATGATTGTTAGTAGTTGAAAAGATAAGGCAAGACACTTGTTCCTTTGAGTTACTGTCAAACCGATACATATTATGCTGTTTTTGAGATATTATTGATTCTAAAACATCACATACTAAAGCAAATTATTCTCATACTCTCAAAAATCGATCTCCATATCAATATTCTTCCTTAAGGAAGAAAAGTGTGCAACAAGATTTGCATGTTTGAGCAAATACAACTTCCGAAAAAAAAACATACATAAATACATAAAAAATCACTTTTTTTTTTACTAATTACAGTATTTATATAACACCATCAAGAAAAAAAAATAAAAAGAAATAAAAAGTTTGTTCTCATTTGAAGGGGTCTGAAATATGAATCTGATTCTTTGGGGAAACTTCCTTCAATGCCAAACTGCACCATTCGCTTCCCTTTATGTCCTATTTCCACACACTTTTCCTAAGTAGTATTAAACTGCAATAATAATAATAATATTATTATTATTCCATTTTTAATCAACAACCCATTTTTTATATTTATTATATTAATTTAACAAATCAATTAACACCCACCTTTTATGCATAAAATATATGTATGTATACATCAATAACAACTTGTAAAATGCCCAAATGATCCAGCTATTGAACATGCTACTTCCAATAATTTCCCTGCATTGACCAAATAAATTATTTATTTATAAAAGAAGCTAAAAAAGATGTGTACTTGATGATTAAACACTTATATGTGGTTTTCTTGGAGGTTAAGATATGCTTAATGATCAAGACTTTTTGTAAGGAAGAGTTAACAACAATCAAAAGTGGCATAAAGTTTATAGTAATATTATAAACATTGTACATTTGTACCCTATGCCGTTTAAGTTGTACCTTTTAAGTCACCCACAAATTAAAATGTGAAAAAGTAACAAAATTGTGTACTTATGCAAGCAAAGTCATCACAAGATTAGCATATTATGATTTTCTACTTATGAAAAAGTGTACACATATATTATGATTTATTATGTGTAATTAAGTTGTACATTATGCAAAAATGGTGTAAAATGAGTGCAATAAACGCGGAGGAATAATACCATGTGACCCACCCCCACAAATGACAACAACCACTTAAAACTTATACCCACAACCGGTCACCGGAAAATTTATTGTCATTTTTCTTCAAGCTACGAATTGGCATTAATTAATCAATTCAATATGTTAATGATTTATTATTATTTAAAGGTAATTTTTTTTTAAGATTTAACCGTGGGTCTAAGTCTAGGGTTGTTCATGAGTCGAGCCCGAGCCAGGGTGGTTTCAAGTCCGGGCTTGAAATTAAACGAGGCATCTCAACTAAGGCTCTAGCTTGATTTTGAAGCTAAAAAAGTTTTAAATCGAGCCAACGAGCCGAGCCTAGGTCGAGCCGAGCTTGATTACAAAAATGAGCCAACTTAACTCAGAATGTTTCAAATCAAGTTTTTTTAGCTAGTTTTATTTGAGTTTTTATCGAGTGAGCCCGAGCTTCGAGCTTTTTGAACACAAGACCTCTCTTTCTATATTAATAATTTATTTATTACTAATAAATAAGTAATTGGTTGTCGCTTTTCTTATTTTACCTTTCGCATTCTATTTCTTAATTCTAAAAAGTTAATAATAAGTATGTCTTATCTCAAATATCGTTTTATAATAATTTCAAAATCTTTATGACTAGCTGTTAAATATTTTATTTTTTCTAACTCGTGTAATACAAGGGTTTCTAACCTATCCTATTAAAATAGTAATTTACCTCTTCTTTGCTTAGCGACAACCTTGGGCGCGGTCGCAGGCGAAACCTTGCTCGTCGGTTTTTCCTTAGTCTCTTCCAACGGAAACAGAACCCCGTCAACCCCCTGCACCGAAATCCTCCCATCAGTGTAAATATCCGGGTCAAACAAATACGCCGACCCCTCACCCGACCCGAACTTAACCGACCCATCCGCCTCCTCGGCCACAACCTTATGTGGCAACCTAAGGGTATCATACTGAACCTTCCCGAACCGCCTAACCGAATTATACATACTCTCTTCGGTTTGATACTCGGGTATTAAATGATAGTACATTATCTGCTCGGGTGCCCCGGGATCACTCAACTGATCGGTAGTCAATTTCGCCACCGCCTCATCGTTCGGTGCCAACACCGTTAAAACATAACCCTCGGATACCAATTTCCCCATTTCGGTAGCTAACGACGTTAAGTTCACCAATATATCCGCTAACTCATTATATCCCCCATAATGTAATAGCGTGTGGATAAAATCCTTTACCTGGCTCTCACCGTCAAAGTGGCGGTGTGCTCCACCGGGTCCTGGCGCTGGCGCCGGGGCTAGTGACGGACCCGGGGCCAGCGCATCGTACACCGGTAACACCGGTGGAGCACCCGCCGGAACCGGAGCCGCCGGTTTCTTCAACCGGTGCGTTCTAGGATCCACTTGCGGTGCTCCTTCAGGGAGCACCGCCGAAATAGAACTCAAACTCCGTCTCCTATTAAAATCCTCTTGTACAGATCTCGGCACTAGTAATCTCTCAATCCCATGGATCAACCCGTCGGGTCGAACCACATCCTCTGGTCGGGTCACCTTCACGGCACCGGTACCGATTCTCTCACCGACACATAGCGTGTCATGAACCCGACCCGCCCATTCGTTTGACCCGACCCGGGTTGGGACAATATGGTAAAGTAACAAGCTCTGTAATGATTTTAAATTACGTGGCTCGAGTAAGAACCGTTTGAACTCTGGATCCATTTGTGCTTCGAGAGCTTCATTGTTGGGTGCGAAAATGGTGATATTGTGATTGGATACAGCTTGCTCTAGTGTCTGTAGGAGTAATGCCTTTTCAACGAGTTCGGATAACTCGGTGTAGTGTGAGTCGAGTAAGGCGACGAGAACCGAGTTCGAGTTAATCGATTTAGAAGTCTGACTCGGTAATGCGCTTGCATAACAACAACCACAACATATCGTTAGGGCTATGAAAACAAAAACAAGTCTGGTTGCATCATAGTTCTTGTTGAAAGAACTCATGATGCAAATATTATTATTATTATTAGTATCTCTCAACCAGACCAAAGTAGCGGATATGTGAGTAATAATAATAATAATAATAATAATAATAAAATGGGTTAAGAGAGATGGAATGAAAAGAGAGGAGGTGGATATTGGTGAAGGATTAAAAGAGGTGGGAGGAGAGAGAAGACGTGAAACGGCGGAAGGGGTGTCGTTTTATGAGTTAGGATGAAGGGGCACAGCCTGGAGTGGAACAAAGTAAGAAACCATTCTGGTCGGTTTGGTTTGGTTTGGCTTCAAAAGCTAATATATTTTTCTCATTAATGAGTGTAATAAATGTGAGATTTTTTGGACCTTTGAATATGTATTGGCATTTGTTGTTTTGGTATATGAATTAATATTCGAATTTATACTACTATTGTTTAATTCTTTAGTTAATTATTTGCAAATAATAGTTTTTTTTTATTTAACAGCAAACTGAATCACTAATGGATCATTGTCTTTGGAGTGTCTCACTTCAAGTACTTGAGATAAGAATTATTGGCAGATAATATTTATATTATATATAATTGCATTTACATGTTTTTCTAAAACTAATATAATTTATTACATATTTTCCTTATCTATATTTTCCTAATTTAAAACATATATTGCATAACTAGAAATTTCATTAAAAATAAGTTATTGAATAACTATTTTACCCTTATAGTCTTATCTAATATATATGCTTTAGAAATGTGAAATATGTAATTAATTTCTTGGCTTGAAGAAGTGTGAAATTGGTGAGTTTAGAGAAAAGAAACATGTAGCAACTCCTAAAATACGATTGATTCTTTTTTTTGGCTTCGAATATGTACTTAAATCAACACACCACTTAGTTAACTCGCGTGCAATTGTAAAAACACAGTAATTATGTATACAGGTAATCAACGTTATTTGGTAAGCTTGAAAAAACAAAATTGACTGTTTTTTGATGAATAATAAATAAGTATTATTTGATGAAATAAGGATAAATATGGAGGAATGAGGGATTTTAAAGATGTTTAATTTTTAGAAATGAACTTTTAGTTAAATTATAATAATAAGGAAGAGAAAGCTAACGTGCACGCTCTAATCTGTTTTAATCCTGTAAAAAAATTTCAACGACTTAACCATGCAACAAATCCTTCTTGAAAGACATCTGAACATCAAAAGAGTTCCAACCGTTTGAAAATTTGTGGGATCACAATGTCATTTGCACTTGTATAATTCAGGTGTACGGTTTATATCTATAAACCAGAAAACAATGTTTTTTGTATTTTGTTTTTATTAATGGTTGTTAATAATTTCTTAAGTTACTACAGATATTTCAGAATTTAATACGGATACTGAATGTGAGTTTGGTGTGGTTACTTGAAAGATATGAAAAATACAAAATATAATATAAGGACAGGTTGAGTAGTAGTGAGTAATGGAGTAGAATAAGAGTAGGAAAATAATTTGATGACTTAACAATTAATTCTTCACCAACCCTATATCACAAAATAATTCAACAAATGGCTTTTAATGGAATTTATTGTTTTTCATTTAATTACCAACAGTTTTCTCTCTTTATGTTCCTGAAAAAAACATTTATTGCCAAATATAAAACCAAAAAATATTTTAAAAAATATTACTTTGATACATGTTCTTGTTACAATTTGAGAATTGAAAGAACAACCCTTGTATATGAAAGATTGAACTAATTGTATGTTAAATTAAACACCATGATCTAGCTAGCTATTGAAAGAACAAGAAAATAAAAATCAAGGAGGGGACGAAACCAAAGATTAAATGCTGCTTTCTTGTGATGATTTTCAAGGAAATCGAATGTATCTTTTTGGATGGCTACGGTCCAACCTGTGGATGATGAAAGATTAAGGTGATCGTGACGATGATGGAGAAGGCTTGAAAGGGAAGAAAGAAACATAGGAAATACTTAGATGTATCGTGTGTAATTTTGATTTTTTTTTTTCTTAAGCTAAAACTTGTAACGATTTTCATGCATAGATTATTTAGAATTTGAGACTCTTGTGGTGTTACATTAGAGGAAGACAACGGTGGTGGAAGATGTTTAGATTTGCTGATGACGGAAATGATGGTTTTATGTCGAAAGTTTTGGTCTTGGAAGACTAGGGGAGAGGGTTTGGTTGGGTTCTTATTATTATGAAGGATAATTGATTATTAGATAAAAATCCAATACAAAATGTGACACGTTTGACGTAATTGTAACGACCAGAGATTTAACTTTTCATACGTATCGAACAAAACTAACATGAATAAGTATATAACAAAGAAGCTATATGTGAAATTCGTTCACACAAAATACAAGGTTTACTTTTTGTAACCAAATGCATTTTTTAGAGTGTAAAAGTTAAATGTAACACTGAATAAACAAATTTATTTTATGTATATACCCTACAATATAATATAAGTTTTATAATACTGAATTAATTTTATAATAAAGAAATCTCATATTTTACATGAATTAAAAATAATTAATTACACGTGATAAAATATAAATAAACTAAAAGAATTACACAAATATTATTATATAAGATGATCTTCAGCATCATTTCTGTGATTAATATCTTTAGAACGTTGGATCCAAATGTTGACTTTTCTTGTAATGGAGATCTCACTTAATTAATTAAGATAAAATAAATAAATTTATACACAACAAATATATGGATGTTTATAGATAAAAAATTCAGATCTTAAGTTTGACAGTGTCTTAAGTCTCTCACATTAAGAAAGTTTTTATTTTTTTTTAAAGCAAAAACACAAATTCAATTAAATAAACTAAATATTTTTTTTAGAACAAACGACTCATGCTTCTAATCTTATTCCTAAATACGTATCTTTAATTTATCACGCGCTTGAACTTTAAGAGCTTAAGTCATCCATTATGGAGGTGTGAAATGTGACGAAAAAAACTAGTGGCATGACGATGAGCCTTTCACATTTCACACATAGAGACATGTGTTGTGGTAAATGTGAAATGTGATTTTATTTTAACCATTAGGCATTTATTATCACTAATTATTATAACTTTAATTTGTAACTAGATTTTAAAAAAATTGTGATGAAAATTACTGAAATTTGTTTAAATATATGTCACTAAATTGATCATCCCGTGTTACGGGAGTTTATTTAAAGTTTTGTTTTTAATCATTTTGCTATTTTATGATGATTTATTTTATTTTTTAACGTAGTTTTGTTTTAATTAATACATATATATTAGTTTGTTATTATATTTTTAACGTTTGGGTTTTATTAGTTTGTTATTATATTTTTTAACGTTTTGGTTTTATCAGTTGAGATATTTAGGCTTTTTTTAGATTTTTAACGAACAAAGATAAACGAACAAGAGCATGTTGATTTTTTCAAATGTACAAACATGAACATAAATATTTGTCTAATGAAAAAGGGGCGTTGGTGTAGTTGACGATGGTGGGTAGTATCGGAAGTTAACCGACGATGGAGATGATAGACCACCAACGAAGCACATGTAAAGCAGATGAATTAAATTAGGGGTTTGATGATGAAATTGTTTATCAGTAAATGAGATCTTATAACCCATTTGAAGACTATTAGAGTTTGGTAAGACCCATAACCCTTGAAAATTATTCTTTGATGATTAAAAGGTTACTTCACAAATAAATGAGATGTTATAATCCGTTTAAAAGTTATCCGGGCATGGTAAGACCCATGGTCTGCGAAAATTATTGTTTGATTATAAAATAGTTTTACAAATAAATGAGATGTTATAACCCACTTAAAGACTATTCGGTTTGGTGAGACTTATACCTGTGAATTCGGGTCAAATGCATTAGAAGCCTCCATTTATAAATCAAGCAATCTGGTGGCTCTAGAGAATTGGGGGAACAATCTGAAAGTGACACCTAGGATTTTATGGTTGGCAATTATATAGATAGTTAGATTATTACAAATTTAATATAAACAATAGTAAACTTAAATATAAAGATAAACACACCAAGCAAATCCCTAAATATGTTAAACACGGTATTTTTGACGGGTAGTTTACTTTTTATTTGCTCAAGTATTTCACAATCCGTAGGAGACATATACTTGGTGTTAGCACTAAGCACTTTCATATCCGAGTTTGTTTGTCTATCCTCCTTTAACTCGACGTGTTCGTACATATAAGATTATAATAAATCATTTACTTTTTTAAAAATAATGGAGCTCTAAAAAGCCGACCTTTTGTCACTATTACCTATTTGCCAAACCAAAATTGACATGAATGGTATGATACATGACAGGCTATCTTATATAACAAAACTGTTTTACATATATAAATGCAAGACATTCAAACAATACATAACTAATAAACAAGTCGGATCCGAACGCGCAACAGAACTCACTAGCCGAGCTTAATCTTTAAAAATAAATATCAAAACGAGTCAACCTCAAAATCTATTAAACTAACCTAGTTGAGCTTCTTATTAATCTGACTGTCCCAACTTATTGACACCTGTAGCTGCTAGTATGCACTAAATAAGATATAAAACATGATTACGTTGGTAAAACGTACCGAGTTTGGATCAAAACAGGATGTGCAAGAAGAGGTTTCAATTTGGTTATGATCAAAATAATATTATGATTAAAATGAGTTCATATTAAAACAAGTCGTTTAAACAAAAGGGTATTCTGTATTCAAATCGAGTCGCGCCTTTTTTTAGCTATGATGGCGATGGTGGTGTCACCTCTATACATAAGTATAGTAAAGACGATGTACAACTCTTAAGCATGTAACCCTTTACACGGCCAGAATCTCATGACAAAAAACGTGGGAGAACAAATGCCTAAAAAGTCTATATAGTTCTCTTTCACTTCTTTATCTCATTGTGGAAATAAAACAAGGGTCCTACTCATGTTCTTATTCTTCTTTTATCTATTAAGAAAAAGATAAAGAGTTACTAAAGTGATCACTTACACATCGGTTTATAATATTTTGATTCGACTTTAATAACTTTATCTAATTCGTCCTTAAACTCATATAGATGTGACCATGAAATTTACACACCGAAAACAAATATATCAAGATGGATTTTCAAGTTATAAGAATCATTGTTAATCAGATAAGATAATGAACTTGTATGCTCGATATGTGTAAAACCAACTACTGATGGGTAATTCGTACTCAGTTGATACAAGTTTACGAATAGGCGTGTGACAAAAATTAACAAAACGTGTTCCATATCTGATTATTGTAACTCGACCTATACATTGGTTAGTGATTGAGTATAATTAACAATCACTAGCATTCACTTATAAATGTAGCATTAGTGATTGATTGATATATTTATTGTGTTAAAACCATGATGGCAACCAAGTCAAGTTATTATAAAACTTGCATATCTATAAATCAATAAAATACTTGATATATAATTGTAAATAAATAAATCAACCTAGCAAGATAGCAGGTAAAAGAAGACATTGTGAAAGTTTAGCAATCACTATCCATCAACTGCTTTGATGAATTCAATAATCTTGTGTTGCCTTATTCTTTACCTTTAGGCAAAGCAAACCATCTTTCACTTTCTTTAATTATTATAATTATCATAGTTATTTTTTAATTTTAAAGCTACATGTTATAAAAAAATCTTGTAGAGGTTGATTCGAATAAGACTCCTAATGTGATGATCTTGTGTAGCGACCAAACTCCTTGGTCTGAGTTGCATATAACAGTCATTATGCAACACAACATAGAGAAAATTATTTTGTAAGTTTTATATATATATATATATATATATATATATATATATATATATATATATATATATATATATTCCTTTTTTCACACGAAGAAGTCAAGAACAAAAAGATATATTAAAAGAGACGCAATCGCCTCCAGTGGGAGGCTAGAAACAAGATACATCAAGAGCCAAAAAAAAGAATGAATCCATTCGACTAGCCGCGAAACAAGACAACGGGTTTTTAACCCAAACCGGCCAATTAATTTCTTTAATCAACAGAACAAACACATTATAATTTCTTTTCCTAATATCAAAAATCTTATTATTCATTTCCTTCCAAATGAATCAAAAGGAAACTATAAATATTTTACTTAAATTTAATTCAACGTAACATTATAACTTTGACAAAAAGCACGCGTGATTAATCAAAAAACTATAATTATAATTCAATTTTAGTAATAAGTGTAATTCAATTAAACATCGGCGGTGGCTCGAAGCTTCGTGACTTTGCGAAAAAACGGCTTGTGTTAAGGTGAGCCGCATAAGCCGAGTAAAGTCCAAAGGTTAGCTGGAAGGCAAGCTGTTGTTGTCGTTGTGTTTTATGTCTTGTTTTTATTTGTTCCTTAAAAGTTTTTATTTTAGTTTGATTTTACGTCAAGCTATATATTTCTTTGGCTCCATTGCATCAATTTCTTGGCGGCAGTTTTATTTTTTTTTCATTTTGTTCTCAAAACTTCTTAGCAAATTTAAAATATGAATATAACGCGTTAAGTATCCCGCCTCAAGAGTACATTCGTAAGAATGAAACTAATTTGAACCATTAGGAATCGAATAAATGTTGGTCCGAACGACACATAATTTGTCATTTGGACTTGTGATGGATTGAACAAAAAGTTACATCATATAGTTTAATATTAACAAACTAGGTTATTAACCCGTGTACGACACGGGTGGAAATATATAAATCGTTAAACAACAACAATTGAAAGTTATAATTTCATAAAGAACAAAATAACTTTCGTTTTATAATTAACACAAACTTAAAAATTAAAATTTTATAAATAATTAAATAGTTATGTGTGGTTGTTAGATAATTATCAGTTGCTTTAATCATAAAGTATAAAGTAGTATTTAATCGTATGAAGTTAAATACAGCCGATTATGTAGGCTAATAATATTATAATTCATGTTAAGTTATAATACAAACATTAAATTTATAAAGTTATAATTGCATGTTGAAGAGTGAAACTTGCATACCAAAATAAGTTTAGGAATTTAAGTTATGAATAGAGTACAACTATAAATCATATTAATTATTAATATACAAAATACATGTGAAGAGATTTGTCATGATGATTGTTGTAGATGTAGATGTTCAAAATAGGTGTATCATTAGTCAAATGGCATGTGGGTAGTGCCAATGTGTGTAATAATGCTAGTAGGATCACATTGACAAAGATTCCTTATTTTAAAGTTTAAAAAAAAGATGTTATTTTTAAACCAACATTATAAAGAATAAACATAGTAGTTGGTTTAAACTTATAATCCAAGGAGAATATATAATACAAAGAAAAACAAAAAATCATTGATATCCATATGAAATTAATTGATAAAAAAAGACATAACTTAAGGAAAACACATATTCATTGATATCCATATCAAGTTCAAACATGACAAATAAAACCAAACTCACAATGTCAAATAAAAGACAATAACCTCAAAAACATCCAAACTCAAAACTGAAAAAAAAAAGAATCCATAAATGCATGCAAAACGTTTAATTTTTTACGAAAACTCAAAATCCTTCCCTTTTATACTTTTCCACTCCAACGATATCTCCCTAACCAACATTAGCCTCAACAATTTCTTGTTCGTCAACCTTCGTCTTGGTTGCAGACATACCAGTGTCATCATGAACATCGAAGGTGTCATCCAACTTGCGCTTGAGTTTTACATCAACGATGAGGAGGAAAAAAATTTATTAATACCACAAACAATGTTAGTTATTAAATATATAAAATGAGGAGGAAAAAGAATTTACTAAAACAAATATATTTTTATAGAATAATACCATCTCATCTTGTAAAATCATTTTAATGGACCAATCCTCTCCGGTTTTATTGTTGTCCTTCAAACGCCATAGTCTGAGAATACGAACCTTCAGTACACAGTCGTTGTTGGAAACATCCAAATCCTTGAATATGGTAATGTTTGATACTTCCATGTTGCTGTGTCAGAAAAATAAAGATTAAAGATTCAATAACTCATATTTATAATTTGAAGAAAATTAAAAAACCTTGAGAATGACACAAATATGAATGTTCAGGAAGGAAGTGAGAAATGTGAGATTTTCTTTATTCGGTTTTGTAGTATTTATAGATGAACATATTCTGTTTCAAAATTTGAATTGTTAGATTAAAAGGAAAAGCGTAATTATAGTAAATTTATGGAATAAAATTAGGGATTTCAAAAATGTAATTGATAATTCATATTTAGTTAATTTGAAAGTAATAACCGATTCTAATTAGGGGTTGATTAATAACACAATATCAATAATAAGTCATAACTCATAGCATACGAACGAAATGATATTAGAATTCATGTTTACAAAATTAGACATATTAAGTTGATTTTAGAATCAGTTACACATTAAAAATTGAATATTTAACAAATACCATAATTGCCCGAAATAAACATAGGAAACATATCAATATGATCACTATGAATTAATTAAATAAAATGGACGATTCATGTTTACAAAATTAAACAAACTAAGTTGAATTTGAATTCAAATTCAAATCCGTAAAAAGTTGTAAACTTATAGTAATGATATGATTTAATAAAAAGCAATTACTGTCAATCAAATTTGGAAACAGTTACACATTAAACAATTTAAAATACTAAGAAATACCATAATTTATTAGGAAACATGCCATCATAACAATTACATTCAAAATATAAGAAATATCATAATTTAAATTTTGTAACATTAAACATTACACATTAAACAGAGGAAACATATAAATTTACATAAACAATTAACAATTCAATCTGATAACCTAAGAATGTAAAATACTAACCTAGGTTAATAATCTAAACTATAGGTTAAAAAAATTTACATTAAACATTAACCATTAACCATAGGAAACATATCAATTAAACATTAAACATAGTAAGCTAAGAATGTAAAATAATAACCTAGGTTAATATGTTAATGTAATACTAACCATCGATGTGAAGATACAAACCTAACAATGTAAAATACTAACCATTTATGTGAAGATCTGAGTAACAATCGCCATGGATCTTCTAAAATCGTTTCCAGGATCGAATCAAAGCAATCGTTATTATCCAATACCGTCACTTGCCCAATTTATAATCTGATATCCGGTTTCGATTTTATATGAAGAACATAATGAAATCATTATCCGATTGATATACAATAATGACCGATTGAATGGAGGCTTTGGTTGATTAGGTTAAAATGTTTGGTATGAAAGAATGTGTGTATTGAATTGAAGATGAAAGAAAACAAAATTGGAAACCGGGTTTCTCTTTCATGGTTACATAACTATTTTAATTAAGTATTTTAATTATTAGTATTTTTGAATTATTTAACTGGTAAGAAAAATAGAGAAGTGGTAGTTATATTTGAAAGATATGGAAATCGTCCAATAGGAAAGGGCCATGTGGAGGCAAACTAATTTGTTTTAATTGTATAGCAGGATTTAAATATGTACTTGCTACGATGTTCTTTTTCCGTAATTACCATTTGACATAATCAGCTAAATCCTACTACGATACTCGTTATAAATATGTTCTTTCTAAACGATACATAAGGGGAGGCATGATCTTGTCACACATGTACGCACATTCATTACTTTTTCACTTACTCATATGTACATTATATACAAGTCTTATTTTATCACTCTCTATGATTTACTTTACTGTTGCACATGTTATGCCCAAGTCAAATCATGTGACATATCCTTGTAACGAGGCTAACAATAATTTTGTCACCATGGCCATTCGCGGTATCCAAAATTAAGGTCCATGTGTATCCATTGCAACAACCATAGTTAAACTTAAGGTCATACTTGATAGCCTTTTAATGATTTTATTAAGAGGTTTTATCTTAATAGGTAGGTTATAAAACATACTGATTGATACAGAGGCTATCTTTTAAAACATTATGTTTAGGGTGCGTTTTAGCAAATAACAGAAGAGATGTAAATGAAGAAATGTGGGACATTTCAACAACTTGGGAGATCAATGGTCAACATCACAATTTTAAAAGGTTTTAAATGTGAAATACTATTCATATTTGCTTGGACAATATAGTGCCATCTAATTTCGTACACATGCGGCATGCCTTCCAAAATAATATATTGCACGGTCTATGACAAATATAATATTTTTGTTTTCTAATAATAACAAGAGAAATTAATGCCTTCAATTATTTAAGATTCTACTATTTACTAGCTTATACATAACGGTTAACCATGTAGTTATGAGTTCGAGTCTCATAAACGGTATCAATTAAAGTTGCAAGAATTAGCACCTAAGGATACAAGATTCTAGTGGCTCTGATGTATGACAACAGTGAAATGATCGAACTTGGGAACCTGTAAAACAGAACACTGCCAGAACCCGTTGAGAGAAAGATGGCCTCTTTCTCCAACCACCATACGATGTCAGAATAAGAAATTGAGTTTGAGAGTAAAAAAAAACACAGGATTCAGATAGTAGATTGCAATTACCTCACTTTAGTTACATGCTTGGGTATTAATACCCTTTTTGGTTAGAACTCCGTTTTCAAATGTGTCAGTATTCGTTACGAGTGGTCCCTACTGAATATTATCTGAAACATGATGTTGAGCATATGGATCCTACTCAAATGTTAGGTTTGCATTATTGACGATTGTACTTTGAAAGTCACGCCTTGCACGTAACTTTTGTCAGGTTTGTTCGTCTTGGGATGCAACGTACCATTGTATATTTTGTGTTTCGTCCCAGATGGGACGTAACCTCTTGGTAATGGTACTAAACGATATATATCGAAGTAAAAGTATCTTGTTATTTACTATATTTAACTTAATAAAAAAAGTGGTTGCTCCTGATAAGGGTCTAAATTTCACAGTGATCGGTAAATAATATAAAGGACTACATAAAATGGGTATATGCTTATACACTGAAATATATATAAAAAATAAATGAAAACACAACTCACATTCAATGTCAACCACTTTAATTTATCCAACTGATTAAAAGTCAAACCAGTAAAAAACATTATTTTTAAGCAGCACCTGCACCATCATCATCGAAGATTCTAACAACTCTTGTCACGTTGAAGTTGCATCATGTCAATATTTCTTTTAATCTAAAAAGTTTTTGAGCTTAGGAGTTAGGTAGGTGGTCTCAATGTTGCGGACATGAAATGTGTAATTTAGAGGTGTTCACGGTCTAGTTTGGTTTAACTGGTTATGCTTCGATTTAAACGGTCGACATTTAGTTTCAATAATTTATGAAAAGGTACCGGTGATTCTATGAATATGTTCTTGTTACAAACAAAATATGTGTTCGCTAAAAGGCACGTATTTGATTCAAAACTTAGCTTGACATGTACAAATTTGATCTTGGTTGGTCAAAATCTGGTCAAAATCGGTTTGGCCACCGAATATGGTTGGGAACCGATTTGGAGGTGGGGGGGGGGGGGGATGTTCAGCCCTATCCGAACCAGTTTAGATTGGGTAGAATCCGATTTGGGACAAAAAAAAAACCACGTTTTTTGGCATGCATTTCAAATCGGGTTGGGTCCAAAACCGGTTTTAGGAACGGGACTGCGAACTGGTATATGAGTTGGTGGGTTGGCTTGGTCGTGTCAAAACTAGTTTGAGCCAAACTGGTTTTTTTGTTAAGGGGGGCAGGTTATAAACCGGGTTGACGGGCCCAAACCCTTTCTTTCGTACAAGCTCTACACTTAGCCACTTACTCAACTAGGAAAACAATGTGTGTTACTTTGGAGTTGGGCCGAAAAATGCAGATGTGACAAATCTATATCTAAAGCATGAGAAGATTGGGCCCATACTAGGTTAAATGCCATATCGGCCCAGTCGAAAGATTCACATTTTTTAGGCCTATTAAGATTTAAGAGCATTATTCATTTATTCATAGTTGCTTTCGTATCTTCATTCATTCATAACCTGAAATTAAATAGGTTCATGATACCGATTTAATTTTCTCTAAAATTTCGAGATAGAGGACGTTTAGAGACCCTTATGGGCATGCTTTGAGGGAGGATGGGGTGCGATCGCACCCCTAGTTTGTTTTTTTAGAAAGACCAACAAATATTATTAATTCACTAGCCACGAAAAAACATTACATGAGTCCATCAAAATACAAATACACAATCACCAAAAACAGGAACAAAAAAAACCTCGCACCCCCTAAATATTAAAAGTTCTCCACTCTTACCAAGTCACATGGCCAAGTTTCCCCTTGGTTCTCACCCAAATGTTGCTAACATTTTATTTCCGCCTATCGAATCCATTAACCGAACCTACAAATTATCATGAACCACCACATTCTGGGTCTTTCATAAGCTCCAAATAGTAACCTGAGTAATAGCATGGAAAACCTTAGCCTTCTTTTTAGATATCGTTGCATATTTCATATTTGTATGCCTCAAGAAGGTCACAAACTTGAAACACATATATATCGGACACTTTACACCATTGATAAATAACATGTCACATATCTTGAGCAAGATTACATGACGTGAAAATATGTTATGTAAATTCATTTTGTTCACCACAAAATGAATCTGCATAAAACATCCTTTCATATGTCAGATAGTCTTACTCAATAAGTGTAGAATGTTGTTTCTCAATGATAATTTGTTTTAGTATATATGCGATTTATAACGTGAAGCAATCATGTTTTTAATAAATGCTTAAAATAGACGTGGTTATTATAATAAATAAAGTTTGAATACAATATATAAATCACAAGTAAAACGTATTTACTAGAAAAAGATAGACGCCATGTTAATGCCGTTATAAACGTATAAAATGTCACATTATTCAGGCTCGAAAAGAGATGCAGAATATTAACGAGATACTACAACGTGAAAAAAAATGGGTCATCTACTTATTACAACATAAAGTTGACGTGTCTAAAAGAATCAGAATTCGTAATCAAAAGGGTGATGGTATTAAAAGTAGTTATTCTTGTACCTTAAGAGAATATTAATTAATTTAGTGTGACAAGTTGGTGTATATTATAGGATTATACTAGAATATAACTATTTAAAAAACTGAAAATAAATTATTAAAAACCAAACTCTCCGTATCTTCGACGACTGGAGATTCATATCGTAGGTCGAAATTTAAAGATGACCACTTTTGTCCATTAACGGTTATCAAATGTTTTTAACTAATTCAAATTCGATGCCTAATGGAAAACTAAAATAAGTTGCTCTAGTGATTAAAAAACTATATAAATTTATTCAAATTCTAAAAAGCTTTAATTTTTTGTGTTTGTAACTAGTTTGAATTAATGAATTAAGCAACTGATAAGAATATCATAACAAGTTATTTTCTAGGTGTCTTATATTCATATAAGCATAACCCATGTCTTAATTGATCTTATGATGATTGTGTATTTATCATTCTATCTTTTGATAGTACATGTAAATACACAATCTACATGTGCAGGACTCGCGTTTTTCTCATTTTACTCATAGCTCATGTAACATAAAAAAACCTGTCTCTTTGGGTCCTTTAAATTATCGAAACTCGTCCTTAAAATTGTTGCAACATACATGGCTAATGTGTCTGTGACAAAAATCCGTTCATATATCGATGTTATTCTCCTGTCACTGAATTTGAAAGAAACACAAAACATTCATGAAACTGATTAGAGACGAGTTCATCATTCACGCCAGCTAAAACCATCGAAAAATGCACGTTTGAGACTATATAACATATTTATGTTGTTTTAATCATTGCAATGGTTAACAATGCATAACGTGTTAACATTAAGACAATCATCATTAAGATATCAAGAGTATTTACAAATTTAAGTATGAAAATATAGAAGGATATCCTGACATTACGTTCATATTATGGGTTTGTAGTAAATCCATAAAACGAGTTACTGTTCAATTTGACACGTTTTTTGGTTTGAAATGAATTCGATAAATAAGCACTTCTTCAATATGAGACTTACTGACTTGTCCTATCTAATTTTGTACAGCAATTTCGTTTTCATGTCCATATTTATAATTTCCTTTTCATATTTTCTTGCAACATAATTTTTTGTAAAAATAAGTCGACAAACTTTTTTGTTTTCATTTGTCTAATAATATTAATAATTAAAATTAAATGAATGGTACTATAAAGTAAAAAGGGTCCACGAGGAAGTACGAAGGAAGATCGAAATGTAAAGTGGTAGTTTTGACCACATTTATGGCACAATAATCTCTTTTCTATCTTTTGCTACTATCAAAATTATCTACTACAAAAGAGAAATATATGTTTTTTTTTAATTTTGATATTTTCTTGCACAAAAACGTGTTAAATAAAATATTTTTCAAATATTAATATTAGAACATGCATCGAATAGACGAATATAATTCAAATAGCATGTGCTGTAAGTTACAATAATAAGCTATTAGAGTGTTTGTTATGAGAATCACCACACGCCTCGTGGCCCAAGTTTTGGTGGTACAACATCACTGACCACCGTGAAACTGAAGGGGTGCTCTCCATTTGCTCGTGAAATCTGTCACGTGCGGTGTTCATTTGCTTTGTGATTATTTTAATTTTAATTAATTATTAAACCAATTATTTCACTCAACCTCACTTTATAGTAACGCATATTTAAATTTCGAAATGTAAAAACCCCTTTGCCATATCAATATTTACTTTACGTGCGGAGATTTGTAACTTTTGCATTATCTTTTACATCCTCTCCTGTCACATATCCTATGTGAGGTTTTATAATGGATGTATATGTTTATTGTTTGCTAGTATTCCAAACAAAAACCCAAAAAATTGTGTCATGCTACATCACAAAAATATTTATTATTTAAAAATATTAGTTTTTTTTTTAAAAAAAGTCACTCGAACCCATTACATAATAAAAATACCACTCTGAAAACAAACTAAAACCAATCCAACCGCTAAAGCGAGCTAGAACATAACATCATCATCAAAAACACTAAAATAGTCTTAACACCTCTATTTGGGTGCTCTAAGCCTCTTTAAGTATTTGATCAATATAATTATTTTTACTCACCCCTTGTTAGAACCATCTTATCACAAAAATGAACTTCAAACAAAGAATTCCAACTAATGCTCAAAATTTATACACATGATTCAAAAAGCGAGTACAGATAGTGTGCATTCCGAAAAAGACTTAATCAAAAACCAGAGGTTTGATTTTATGTTTTGTAAGTCATACCAAATCGAATATAAAATTTTATTTATTTTTGAGTAATTTATCATAATTCAATAAAGATGTAGTTTAAAAATATTTAGCTTAAATATATATTTCTTAATTAACAAAATAATTAAAATTATGAGCAAATTTGTTTTCACCCCAATATATTCAAATTCAAATGATAAAAAAAAAAAAAGTAAAAAACCCAAGCAATTTTCAAAATTAAGGGGGTGTAAAGGGTGTTTGGGATTGCTTATTTTCATAAACTTATAACTTATAAACTTTTTGAAAAATAATAAGATTTTTGGGATTGCTTATATTTTGAAAGAAAAAGTTCCATAAATTATACCTTTATAACTTATTAACTTAATGAAAACTTATAAGGAGCCAAAATAAGAAATCCCAAACACCCTTTAAAACCTAAACTACAGATTAATAAGCTCAAACCCGACTCAAAGTAAACCGTGCACATCTAAGATCTTACCCGATTCACTATTGAACCAAACAATAAACATAAAATTCAAAAAATCTCATTTTTGATTTAATCTGGAACAAACCCAAATTGCGGATTTTGTCCCTCTTCACTCGTACAAATCATAAGAATATCTAATCAGTAACGAGGGTAAATATGTACATTTTACATTTCAAAATCACATTTACGGATTCTTTCATCTCCATCTTCACAAATTCGTACAGTACAAGCACAAACAACAATACGCCCCAATTCAATCAATCAAACCCGTTGAGACAGACTCCTCCAAAACCCGGTCCCGTAAAACGTCTCCCACATCTCATTCTCCAACTCCACAAACTCCTCATCCACAGTCAACGCTTTGACCGCCAACAACTCCGCCGGATGTATCGCAAACTCCGTCCCGTCCACGCTGACGTCACCTCCGATCAACATCCTCCGCCGCCGCCGCTTCCTCAACGCCTTCCGGCACAACCCCGCCGGAACCTTGTACACCGCCAGAACGATAATATTCACCACCGTGCACGGGAAACAGCAGATCACCGCCGCGCACTCCGCCGTCGTTCCTCCGGCCACCTCCGCGAACCGCCGGCCACCGTTCAATCGTTGTTCTGAATCTAACAAATACTGCCGCCGCCGTTCCGTCGGAGAACGGTAGAACACGATCTGTTGCTTCGTCATTAATCAAACCCTAACCCTAACAATTTGTTTGATATCTGATATATCCTGAATTTACGGATCCACTGTGAGTTTATATTATTATTATTACTTAATATTATTATGATTTATGAGTGTGAAATATATATATATATATGTATATATTATGTGAAATGAAGACGTGTGTGTGGATATATAAATAGAGACGAAGGGTGACGTCAGAGATGAGTAGACGGTGGGGCCCACAGTGTGTGTGATTGGTGTGTGAAATGAGGGATTTTAGAGGAAATGGTTGGTGTGGCGTAACGGAATGGGATTTATTTAATAAATATTTTTGGATGAAAAATATTTAATAAGTCATTAATGTGGAAGTATTATTATTATTATTATAAATTTATAACTATTTGAAAGGAAAGTTAGTGGTATATGATGATTTCTATTTTGAACTTGAATTATTAACATGTATAGCCAAATACGTTGGAATTCAAATATCGGGTATTTTTGGAAAGAAAAGGTTTTATTAGTTTTATTAAGAAGTAAGGATCATTGACAGGGCCGTCTCCGAGAATTTATATGTCTTGGTCGAGTCAAAATAAAAAGGTCCGTAGACTCTAACGAGTAACAAAATATTATAAGCAAATAAAATAAAATAAAATAAAAAATTAGGCCTTATGTAAATGGGTTTTTTGTTTGGTTAAAACAATTAAATTTTTTAATAGATTTACTTGGTTATGATTTAGGTTGTGTATAAAAATAAATTTAAAAATGTCTCAAGTGAGAGTAAAACTTGCAACCTTTTGATTGGAACATAGATCCCTTTACCACTAGACCAACATAGTTATTTTATAATTAGAATAAAACATTAAATATACAGATTTCTTTTTCATAAAAATAGATATAATTTTTTTTTGCCCCTGAAAATTAAGTGCCCGGCCGATCGCCCACATTGCCTTATGCCCGAGCCACCCCTGATCGTTGATGTGGTTAATGTGAAAAAAGTAATCTATATGATAATATATCCAACATGAAATTTAAACAAATTTCTGGTGGATGAGCGTTACCCAGTTTTGCTGCTATTTATGTTTTGATTCTTTCGTCAAACATGCGGTTCATTGAAAGAAGTTATTGGGGTTTAAATACATGATTTGGTTAGGGACGTTCTATGTGGTGTTCTTACACAAGCATTTTTTTTTTTTTTGCTAAAATGGAGGCTTCTTGAACTTTTTTACGGATTCATTAGAAGAGAGATCTACTCTACGGTCGGCTGATTTCCTGGTGTTTGGGTGAGTAAGAGGGAAACACACCTGTATGGACCTTACAAGGGTGCTCCCTCTTGTTGGGCTCAGAGACAATGAGTTTCTTGCAGACCAAACGGTGTTGAAGGCGGGATTAGGCAAAGTTTCTAAACATGAGAAAACTTGTTTAGAGAATCAACATGTGTTTATTCCTTTCGCTTTAATACATCTGGTTTACTAACCTTAGGGGTTGTGGACCTTTCAACTAGTATTCAACGAGTTGTTTAATTATGAATGGTGAAATTCTAGGCATTTGACCCGTTTAAGTTAAAAGAATATGCGGGTAATGAGTCTCACCGAATTCGAATATTCGTTAAACGAGTTGTAACGTCTCATTAATTTGTGAAACCACCTCACCAACAAACAATAATTTCGCAAGTCATGGGTTTCACCAAAGCCAGATAGCTCTTTAACGGGTTATAACATTTAATTTATTTGTAAAACCCTTTGATCGTCAAACAATAAATTTCGCGAGTTAGGGGTCTCATCAAACCCGAATAGCCCTTAAATGGGTGTTACTGTTAAATGACTATTCGGGTTTGATGATACCGATAACCATTAATTTTTTTATCTTAAACGGTCAAACACATAGAATTTCTACACATTAAATGTATAAAATTATTTTATGAACTAAATGTTTAATTATTTTTTTAGCGATTGAAGTGACACAATACGATACCACAAATATAAAATTATTTAAAAAAAACGAAACACTTGTAAAACTTCAAATTCAATGCGTCAAGAAAATAGTTAATATTATCTGGCGCCAACACATCTATGTTGTTTTATTTTATCGCTTTTCAATTACTGACCTGATCAATGTTTGTTAAAGAAATTGGTACGTGAAGAATTCGGATATAATGACGAAATATATGTTATTGACTTTTCTTAACAAATGGTAACCATTTATTAAATATAAGCCGACATGGAGTCCTGGACTACGACCCTTCAATTATTGTGAAGCATAAGCTGATTATATAAAATGCATTTAAAAACAAGAACAATGACGCCAAGCTTTATAATTATTATTATACTATAAAAGTTATTGCCTTATTAATTATTTCGTTTAAAAAATATTGTGTCTTTGAACCAAAGACCTTTGGTCATAAACAAAATCACCTTTTCGATTTTAATTTGAACTTCGGCTTATCTGCTATTTGCCTATTTTATCCGTTATAGCTAGTGTATTAGTCCAAAAGAACTTCACTACGTGTTTGATGGTCTAAATATATATCTCAATATAACATTATAATTTAAACACGTTTACGATAACGATAACGATGTGAGGTGTCTCGTCTCACGTCGTACCTCATCGGCATAATTTGCCATGTGTCATTATTTAAACTAGCTACCACCTTTACGACGCTAGAGCACATTTACAAGCTTAACACTACACAGATTTAGACTTATAGCAATGATGTAAGTGATGTAACAAAGGCCTATAGCAAAAACATGTTGTACCTACATTGTTTGTCGTCATAGGTGAAAACATTCTCATTATTAATTAATCGGTAATAAAAGACAATCAAAATAAAATATAACCTATAGCAACAATGCTATAGAGTTTCACTAGTTTTAAAACCTATATAGCAACGATATGTCCTCGCTACAAGGCTGTCTATGCTGACAACGGCTGTCGTCAAGGTGTCGTCGCTATAGAGTAAATTCTTTCAGTTAATATCCGAAATGATCAGTAATCAGTTAAATAACAAAAATGACCGGTTTGATATCCGATCACGTTCTAAATCATTGGTTGTAGCTGTTGGCTGCAACTCCGATCACTAACTATTTTAGAGGTCGACATCTGATTTTCTAATAATATTGCTAATTGCTAAATATTCATTTGGCAAGAATATGCACACGTATAACTTATTATTCCATGAAACAAAAACTCGTGGTAGTACAGCATAGAAAAAAATTAATTAAGTTGAGGTTGACGTGGATGTATGAGTCATCAAATTATGATAAGATGGACACGTAGTTTTGGAAGCTACGGAAACAGTGGTCCTATTTGGTCAAACGTTTGCAAGTGGTTTGCAAGTAGACAACCGAAAGCCTGCAGCATACGGATTGTAGTAGTAAATACTAAATATATCTTTGTCAGTTTTCACCAAACCATAAAAAATAAAAAAGATATTACAAAAAGGTGATATAGTAATAGTAATAGTGTAATGGCCTTTAGAGCCGACCAAGTGTTATAAAATATAAACAAATGAAAATGTGCTTTAAGACAATATTTAAAGTTAACTTTTTATTTTTCTAGATTTAACAAATGATTAGGCTCATTTTTTTTCTTATTATTATTTTAGGGTGTGGTCCAAGATTCATTATAGTTTGTCAGTTTCCCAAATACCGGTCTCCACGTATGCGATAATGTTTTTTTTTTCTTTGAAGTGTGAAGTATGACGAAGAAAAGAAGAAGCATGGAACCATTGATTAGATATAAAAGCTATTGGTCTGGTTCATGCATCAAAAGGTTATTCTTTTCTAACTTCCATTACCTGCTTTTTTGTTTTCATTATCTGTTGGCTCAATTCTTGTTTTCCCCGAGTGTATGGTCCAATTCAAGAATTAAAAGAGGTTATTAATGAGTTGCTTAATCATCAAGGTGCTGTTTGTTTTTTCAAAGGTAAAATGTCTGCAGTCTGCGAACCATATCTGCAGACATCTGTAGCAGAAGAGGTGGATCAAACATCTGCAGACTGTAACAAGAAGACTATTTGTTTTTTAACATCTGCAGACTTCTAAAATAAACTGATATTTAAATAAAAAAGGTCTTCAACATCCAAATTTAAATAATAGTCAACAACACTAAAACAATATTCATAATACCACAAGAACATCTGGGCTTTGTAAAAGAACACGTCTGAATTAATACTGATTTCCAGGTCTTTTTCTTTTTTGATGTGCAGACCCCAAATAAAAGAACATAAATCTATTCTAGCAATTCTTATGAGAATCAATCTTCAACAATTCTGAACAAGAAACAACCTTAATGGTTTTGACTTTGCCTAATCGATATCGGCCTTCTTTCCATATTCTCAACTTTCTGATTCAGTAGAATCAATTCAATTAGAAGGTATCTGACTGCAGAAAACATACAAAGCCCAGATGTTCTTGTTTCACCAACACAAGAACACAATCGCTTGTTCCAAAGATGCGGCGGATCTGTGGTGGAGAGAGAGAGAGAGAGACAGATGCGGCGGCGTTGAAGGGTGGCCGGCGGTGGAGGTGAAGGAGGGAGCTAGGGTTTGAGAGGAGGAGGAGGGAGGATGAGTTGTTTTGTGTTGTCTAATGAAAAAATAAGAAGAAGATGAGAAGAGGTGGGAAGTGGTATGTACAATGCTTCTAGGAGAAGAGGACGCGCACACGTTTTTAAATGAAATGTCTTCCAAAAACAAACGCACTGCAGAGCAAAACGTCTGCGCGTGGTCTGCGCGACGCAGACAAAAGAGGTAGGGAAGTGCTTTTAATGAACAACAAACACCCCCCAAGTTAAGGTTATTAGGGGGTGTTTGGTACAGAGAATTGAATTGTAGAGAAATGGAATTGCAGAGAAAGGGAATTGGTCTGGAGAATGAGAATTGACTGTTCTGTTTGGTAGTACAGAGATTTCAGTAGAGAAATATAGCTGAGAATCATTTCTCTTGTTTGGTACATAGGAAATAAACAGAGAATTATATCAACTTTATCATTAGCACAAATATTTTTTTCATAACAAATATTTATTAAAAAATAAAAAACATATAAAAAGATGCATAAATTCCAACCAAAATATGCATTGATCAAACCAATTCACATACAAAACATAGTTTTTAAGCAAAAAACATCAACCATAGTTAAAACCAATTCACATACAAAACATACTTCAACCATACACAACTATCCCATTGAACCATCGGTATACAACTCGACCATCTCAATTTTCTCTTCTATTGTCAACGCAAGAAAAGAACGTCCTAGATCCACATCTTTACCAATCAAATGAGCTGCTTTGAACCGTTTTTTCGTAGTGATACCTGGTAAAGCTTTCAACTCATTACTAACCTTTTCATAGATTTCACGAGCCTCCATACCTTCTTTGCTAAGTTGTTCACCCACCATCTCCCCAAATCGAAGCAAAACTTCCTTGATATCTTTGCAAGACTCTCGATATATCTCATCTGCATCCGTGCTTCTACCTCTTTTGCGCTTGCTTGTTACACTTTCTGTTTGTCCTTCAGATCTATCAACATTTGGAACGGCTTCATCAACAAAATCAAAGTCTTCAATATCAACAGGTGAGCTTTTTTGCGTCTCTTGAACAACATCTTCTTCTCCAAGGTCAACTGCTTTACTACCAGTAGCTCTATCCTTACCGAATATGGTACACAATTTGTCATAGAAAAGAAATGACTTGTCACGAAAATTCACAGCACCTTTGTGAGACTACAAGACAATTACAAATAAATTAGACTAAAATTTTAAAATCTAAAAAATATATTTTTTAGAATATACCTTCACGTATTCATTCCAAACACTATCATCGGCAATAATACAACATTTTTGTTCATCCAAACCAAACCCACTTGTATGCACCATATCATATACAATGCTAAAGTGTGTCTTCCCTTCATCCTAGACTTTATATGTGGTTCTGCTTTGAGGCCAGAGTTAGGAAGACTTACATCTAGCAATTGTTGAACACCATTTAAATAACCTGGTTTGAATCCATTGTCAGCACCAGCATACTTTCCGGATGCATGTATCTCCATTAATGCATCAATTAGCTTTGCATCTTCATCATTTGTCCAGGTATGTTTGCTCCGAGTAACTCCTCTCACTATATTTGAATCTGCCATGTCTACGTACAAATGCATAATTATACAATTAAAAATCATAATTCATGTAACTACAAATACAAATATAACAAGAAACATTAATAAGAAACAAATAAAGTGCATAAATAAACATTAATAAGAAACATCCTTGGTTCTACAAATAAAAAATACATAATTGTCAAACATAATTAAGAAACATTGTTGGCACGCTGCGCACGCATCGCAATCCAACTATTAAACATTTCATTAGCAAGAAGGTCTCTACGATCGGTCCATTCTTGTGAGGGCTCGATCATAGAAATAACATTGTCATGGTCATTTGCAGGTTGTGTGTGATTTACTGGGATTTCGTTATCAAGAGGGTCTTCACTCATTGTTGTTCGTATGAAATTGTGCAATAAACAACAAGCAATGATGATACGTGGCATGGACTCTATGGGATGATATGAGTTATCACGCAAAATAGCCCATCTATCTTTAATCATTCCGAAACATCTTTCTATAACATTCCTGGCCGATGAATGTCTCATATTAAATAACTCCTTAGCATTCGTAGGAGGACGAGACCAATCGTTAAGATGATAACGTTGACCTCGATATGGAGTTAAAAATCCTTCACCATTTGTATAACCGGCATCACAAAGGTAGTATGTTCCTACAATTAACCATAAACTCTATGTTAATTATCATACTTAAATCTATGTATATTCTTTGAAAATTGTCTATCACATACCCGGAGTTATTTTAAGACCATTGGGTCTACTGATTGCATCACGCAAAACTCTACTATCAGCTGCAGAACCCTCCCATCCCGCTAAGACATACGTAAATAAAAGGTCTCTCGTACATACTCCGAGTTCGTTAGTACAAATCTGCCCTTTTCTTGTCCTATAAGGTTTTCTATCAATAGCAGGGACTTTAACTTTAATGTATGTTCCATCTAATGCTCCTAAGCAACCCTGAGTTAAAAGAAAACATTACTTACTAATTTATGTTAGCAAAAAATATCTTTAATAAAAAATGTGTTTGACTAACCTTAAACCATTTCCATCTTTCATCAGTTTCATTATCTGGCACTGGCACGGGTGACTTGTAGAGTTCTTTGTGTAATCGACATATAGCATTTAAGACTAACTTGAAATACTGACTTACAGTTTCCCCGGACCGATGAAATCTGTTGACTAGTATCCTATTCTTTGCATTATGAGCAAGGGTATGTAAAAACATAGCAACTTGCTCATCGACTAGCATGTTTTTACTATTCTTTAGTCCCCCTCTAGTTTCTAGCATATCACAAAGTGTTGTAAATGCATGTATATTCATTCTTATGTTAACAACACTCGTAACATCACTTTCATTAACCATCCTCACCATGTTTTCACGCCTATTATGGTAACTCATTAAATATTTTGTACGTAAAGTCATTGACTCAATCGACCGACGCAAATGATAAGTACACAACATCCACCAACGAATCGTAACATAAATGACATAAAATGCACCTATGGCAACTATTCTTTGTCTGGAAGGTGATCTTGCCATCTACACATAAAAATATAAGAAAATTCAAGAAAAGCAAATAACTCCAAAATATAATCCAAATATTAGCAACAAAGTGATCATGAAAGCAAGAAAAATGATTACAGGCTACTTTATTCACTAACTTGCTGAATGTTGTTTAATTGCCAATGTTTACATCAATATATATGTTATTTTGGATGAAATTGAACATCCAAGTTTCCATGTGAGTTACAAGTCAATGTTATACAAGATCCCTAAGGTTTCCATGTGAGTTACAAGTCAATTTCTAGATAAAAATGGTGTAAAAAGTGATGATTTGTTGATATGTAGAAATCTGAGTTTTTTGGTCAGATTTGAGTTTGTAAATATAGATTTATTTATCAACAAAACAATTAAAATAAATTATGAAAATATTTTCACAGAAACTTCAACATCTCTAGGTGTTTATATATTTTTCTCAAATTTTTAAAATATGCATAAGGTTTTCAACTAAAATGCTAATTATCAAAGGTATCTAAAACTTACTGTTCAGAGTTTGTAAATGTCAAAATTTCTCAAAAATTGACTACTCAGGATTTGCATACAAGGCCAATTGGGAAATATTCTAGACACTTAAAATGTTCATTAGAAAGAGGAATGAAGTCTAAAACTTCAAAAACAAGAGAGTTATGCTCTTTAGAAGTGGACCTAAAATCTGTCAGTCAAAAACAGATTTGACCTTCGGTTTTATTTTTCACGTTTGGGTAATCAAAACTTCTCTAAAAATTACGAAACCAGTGGGGTTTGAAACTAGACTCTTTGAAATTAATGTTAGACTCAAGAAACGATCAATTTGCATCTGTTATGATCAAAATATTGTTTGAACAAAACATCAGCAACAGCATTCAAGCAACTCATGTAAACATTCAATTTATCGGTTCCAACATTCAACCTAGCATCTAAATATCATTCTACATAAAATTCATGATTCAAACTCATCAATTTCATACCATATAATGTTCAATTCCCAACTTAGACATCTAGGGCACCAAAGATTTCATCAAGAGTCGAATTAAACATAAACCATTGAAATCTAACATATCTAAATCGATTACCAACAACATACAAACATCCCACGATAACAATCGACATCAGCAGCTGAGTTTGGATCGAGGTTTAGGTCTGGTCGAGCATAAGAAAGTCGAAAAAATGAAAGTTTCATACCTAGGATCGTTGGAATCGAAGCAAGGATCGCGAATACGAACTCGGTTCTTGGATTGGAGATGATTTGTGGGTGATTAGAGGCTGTAAGTCGATCGAACAGCAGGGAGAGGCGTGAGTTTGCTGCTGTAGATCGAACAGCAGGGAGAGGCGTGAGAGAGTGAGGCTGAGAAATGAAACCCTAGAAATCCAATTCTCCGCTTTTTTTAGAGAAACAAAATCAGAGAAATGGAAATGGTTTATTTCCATTTCTCACCTCTTTCTTTCATAAACAAACAAGAGAATTCTTTCAAATTCCATTTCTCACCCCTCAATTCCCTCTACCAAACACCCCCTTAGTTTTCTCGTTAGTTAAGTTAGAGTCAATATTATAAATAGGGGCAACCGAGTTAGGGATTGTAAGGAAAAAACAAGAGAAAAACCGAGTCGGGGTTTAAGATATATTGTAATAAGTTTTTTGCGTTATATTTTCTAATTAATATTAAAGGAGAGTTAGTCGTTTAGTTAGTTTTTGTTTATCGATCGGGACTTGAATATCATTGTTGTAAATAAGATTGTACATATTAGAAAGCTGAATTGATTTGTTCATCAATTATATGTTAGAAAGCTATTATATCATCTTGATTCCTGAAATTAAATTAGAGAAGGAAATATAGACTAGTTTAAACTATGGATAATGTATCTAGTTTCCATAATTCCATGCAACTTTTATTGATCATCCTTGCCATTGCGATCCGAAGCATTTTCGATGAAGCATCTTTAAGTCGGCGTTGCTTTTTAGATCCACGAGGCGCTAGCCCCTAAATTTCTGCGAGGGAGCTGTCCTAGGCCCCGCCAAGGGGCATTGCCACCTTGGAACCCAGAACTCTGCATGGTCTAGGGGCATCACCGCACATAAATGTTGAACGGACGTGTATTCCACATCTCCACACTTGTATAAGTGGTTATTATAATTTATATGTTGATGTTCAAGTTAATTACGATTCCTCAAAATAGCCTGATGATACTAATATCACATTATCACCAACCCCTTCGTAAATGCGTAAGGAATTTCTCAATATGTATTTCTTTAACCATATTCTCTTGAACTTTTTCCATTGTTATGTCTATAATGTTTACTTGGTTTTATAACTTTTGAGAGCCCTTATGTTTTGTTGCACTTGCATCTAACGATCTTGTGTTCCAAAGTAAAACAATAATTGGTTTTTCTTTTCTTTTAAATTTAAATGTATTTACAACATCAAAACACAATGTTTAATACATACACTCATTTAAAATAGAAAACACAACACTATATAATAAAATAAATATACAATTTTCCCTGTCATTGATATTCCACCACAAAAACCACCACCTTCTTTAACGATAAAACATTTTACTGAATATAAATTGAATTCCTGTAGTTTATGATCCCTTTATACATAACCTGCCAGTTGAGAGGCATCGTCTTCCTGCATTTCTTATTGTTGCCGCCATGCTCCATGGTGGAAACCACCAAGTTTGGCGTCAACTTCACCGAGTCTACTTTTTTTCCGGCCAATAATTCTTCATCAAAAAATCTCACTTTCTTCTTTGTTTGGCTCTTGCATGGACCTATAATGCATGCAATATAAGACTTTTGATACATTTAAATAGTGGGTGGGTGGGGGGGGGGGGTTGGAATAAATATTAATTAAAAAAAACAATTTAACTTAAAGTAACTTAAGCCTATTTTTATAACTATTTAACCAACTTAACCTCAATCGTTTTATAACATATATGGGCAACTATTTATTCAGAGCTTGAATTAACTTAAGCCCACAGTAAGAATTTTGTTTATTGTTATCACAATTGTCATTGATATTTAAACAAAAATATATAGGGGCCTATATTTTGGCATAAGTGGCTTAAGGAGTAGTGAAATAAAATATGGTTTTAGGCCCACACCTATTTAGGGCCTTAAAAATCTAGAAAATAAAATATTATACGTAGGTAAGTATGTTTTTAAGATTGTTTAACAATAGGCTTTGTAGTCTTTAATTATATATGCACATAGAGACATAGGATTCACATGATCAAAAGTAATTTTTTTCTTATAAAAAGGCCCTAATTTATTATGCGGTTTAATAGGCCTCCTCCAAAAAAATTAAGACGACCTTGCTTTTTTGTACTTGTATGGGACATCTAAAATCTCTAAGATGACCGTGGATTCAACAATCATAATTAAAACCATAAAAGCGTGTCATAATCATGCATGCAAGTCAAGAACAAATGACCTTGTCTAGGAACCCTCCCTTTTGAAAATAACGAGCATATGTATATGATCATAAAGTGATAATGAAATTGGTCATAAAACCGAATACCCAGTTCAAATTCTATCTTTCTCATGAAATCGGATAGAAGACGTTTATGAATTTGATGAGCAAGAATCACAACACTTCCGGATACAACGAAAACCGTCATGAATCCTGTTCGTATATCCATTTTTTTCGACTCTCAAATAACCCGTCAAATCTTCGGGTATAAACCTACAAAAATGGAAATTGTTGGGGTTTAAAGAAATAAAGATCAGGGAAAATCATGATTGGGAATTGACGAACTTGCATTGCATTTAAATGGAGAATGGAGGTGATGAGAGGTTTGAAAGAACATGTTATAGGTTTATAAGGGGTGGTGGTGAAATGAGGGGTGGAGGTTTAAGAACCAATAACTTTTATATTAAATCATAGAGGTTTAAGAACCAATAACTTTTATATAAAATCATTTTTTGTTTTAGATATTGGAACACTATATGTTTTTGATTTGGTGGTCTTTTTATATAAAAAGCTTGTTTTATAAGGAGAACCATGCACATTGTTGAAAAACTGGATTGTGACCCTTCTATTACATTATGAAGAACTCCATTCTCGTAATGGTTGATCCACGTCCTATCCTAGTTCTCAGAGAACCACGATTACTTAGCTTACAAAGCTTGCTTAAAACGGATTTTTTTATTGATCGCACGAGCTAGCCATCGATCCAATATGTAATTTTTTATTACATGTATTTTTTATCTAGTTCATTGCTAGTGTCTTAATAAAATTCCTTTCACCGTTTTTAAAAATTTTCTACATGTCGTCAACATCCAATATCTAAACATAAATCGGTTTGATATATATAGAATAATCTAACTGGCTAGTCAAGATATTATCAATTTTAATCACAATACAATTAGATTACTTTTATTGGTTAGAAAATATAACCAACTATGACCTACTTGTTAATATTGGTCCATCAAGTTCATCATTTTGTAACCTGGATACCGAAATTGAAGCTGCAGTTGTGGTTAGATATTGCAAGTACAATAATGTTCAAAATCATTGCCATTGGCTCCACACGAGAACTTGAAAACCTCATGTATTCATACTAATTAATATGCAATATCAAACTCAAATTGACAAACAAACAAACACACAAATAATAGTAATACATTATACGTGTTCAATGCGCAACAGAGAATCAACATCAAAACAAAACGTTAAGGAAATATAGAAGCATCCGAGTCACCACCGCTGGAGAAGAAAAGTGCAGTGGGTTGATATGATCGGTCATGTATCTCATGTATCGGTGAAATAGAAGACAGGCTGGAGGGCAAGGTGGAGTAGCGTGAAGAAAGCGTACGAGGCTGAGATGAACGCGACAACATACACAACTCGGAGAACCATAGCCGATTGCCGGATTGTTGTTTTGGTTGTTCGAATATAATTATAATGTGAGGCAAGAGTCATGAGGAGTGAACCACTTCCCAATTAAGTAGGTTCCGGTTAACCACACATGTGTCGTTCATACATTTCATGTTTTGCCAACTTTCTCGTAAAAGAATTACTAAATTTAAGAATGAGTAGTTGAGTACACTTCTTAGTTCTTATAATATAGGTTTTAAATATTTATGAAGAAAATAAATCAATATTGTGATGAAACAATAAAAAAATTGTAAATGTTCTTGCAACATCTTTTGAACGGATACTCGGGTACGGTGAAAAATCGGCTACAAATCCTTTTACGAGTTTAGGATGTGTATGATATGAGGTGATATTCGTCTTTAAAACCGACACATACTTATTTTCCTACATTAAAATTAAATATATTAATATATTTTGTAATATTTAAAATAATCCAGGAGTCCTTTAAAGTTGTTAAAACTTAAAATTATTAAATGTATGGTTGTGGCTTATGGTAGAGCACTTACTTTATTAGTGAGATGTAGGAGGTTTAAACCTCACTATCATCAATTTATATGAGAGATATGAGGGATGACCTGGCTTGCCAGGGTTCGAGTCCTGATCTCACCCGGTTTTACCGGCTCCTCGCTGTCATGCCATTTGGAGGGCGTGGGGGTCGGGTTTTATCCGGTGAATCCCTCAATAGGTGGATTGCTAGGGGCTCCGTCCGTTCGGACTAATGGCTGGCTCTGGCTACCTTTAGCCAATGGGGGCCGTGTACGGAGTACCTGGCGTTACTTAGTTGGTCGTTCAAAAAAAATGTATATGCAGTATGTGATTGCTAAATTAGTAATTATCTGATATTTACCGGGCCAGCCCAATAGCGTTTAGAAATACGCTAAGTGTCATGGCTAGGGCCGTATCCGAGAAACTATATACATCGGCCGAGCCGAAATAAAAAGGCCCGTAGATTCTAATAAGTAACGAAATATATAAGCTAATAGCGTAAATTTTATTCAATGGATTATGAATAAAATTTTTTTTGGGCCCGATGATTTTAAGAAGGATTGAAATCCAATTATAATACATAAAAATTACCTTTTTAGATATATATTAAAATTTTTTACCCTCAAAAAAATTGTGCCTCGGCCGAGGGTGCCGCTCGCACACCCTCAAGGCTGGCCATGGTCATGGCCGGAGTGATATATTTGACTCGCATGCGGCCTTAGATAATAAAACTTTCATCCCAAAGATGTGATTCGGAAGCGATCAGGTGTGGAAATGAAAGATTCGTAACCATGTAAACATTTATCGAGTACAAAAGAAAAATACAGGCCATTATACAAGGTGAAATACGAATTTGAGAGGTGGTGAGTGCAAATGCGGGTTCCCAATTATATACATATGATGCCTAACAACAACACCATTTTAATTTAGAAATTTCGCATATAAAATTATCTATACAAAGTCTTGTTGATCTTTCTGGATTCCTCTTGGTTTGATATTTTGATGGAGTATACTCGGTCTCTCCACACCCTTTTCGTTTAGATTTAACCTATATCCCTATCCCGTTCTTGGAGTCTTGAACAACCCAAATCTGTCCAGAATTGTCTGCAATCGTGTTGGCTATAATTTTCCTGAAGACACCGCTTTTGACCATTTCATGAAGAGAAGACTATATTCAACATCGTTTTATCATCAATGGCTATGGAGGGTTGCGACTGAGAAGAAGCTCCATCGACATGACCTAATAGTTATTGATAGGTGAAGAGAGGTATAATTTTGATGTGGGCCCAAGTATAGAAGACCGGGCCATGACGTTTCTGGAGACCCAAGATCACACTTCCAGATGGGCTGCACGAAAATGAGCATAACTTGGGCTACGGCCTCCGTTACAATAAAAACTCCTGGAACTTAAGGAATTTAACAAAAACAAAGTTTATAAAAGATATATATTCTAATATTATCTAATAATTTCATTCATATTCTTCTCTCAAAATCATTTCAATAGTTACAACAGAACAAGTGTCAAAACACAAGCCAGGTTCTTCTTCTTGAAGAACCAAAGTTATTGAAAATCAGCCTAACATTAAATAAAAAAAAAATACATATCTTGACAACATTAAAGACTCCCATAACTTAGCCTCCGGGTTTGATGTTCTTTCCGAACTCACTCTCTTCCATCATATCCACAAACTCACTGTAATCAATCCTCCCATCCTGAAACAACAAAAACGGGTTAATCAAACTAGAAATTGAATAGATCATAACATATGTCAGACCAAGTAAAATATTTACATTATCCTTATCGATTTCATCCATAACTTCATTCATTGCTATATCATCCAAGCCGAATTTCTCACACGCTTGATGAAGTTCTTCCGTAGTGATGTATCCACTACCATCTTTATCAAAATATGAGAAAGCGGCTAGCAAATGATCCTCTTTCTGGACTTTGTTTAAATGAAGCATTGCTGCTATGAACTCACCGTAATCTATGGTACCATCATTGTCAATATCCGCCTGAAATGTTGGCATATATGAATTATAATGGATAGTTGTATAATAATAATAAGATAATAATTAAGCGTGTTTGTTTAAAGAATAAATCGCAAACCGCTTCCATTAATCTTGTCATTTCTGCATCTTTGATATTGGCACCAACTTTCTCCAAACCAATTTTTAACTCCTCTAATGTGATTTGATTACTTCCATCAGTGTCCATCATCTTGAACATTTCTTTCAAGCCCGCAATTTCCTCCTCGGATAGACTCATAGCAATAACCTGAAGCCAGATTAAAGAGTTGTAACTTAAAACTTATGAATATGAAAAGAAAAAAAAAAAGAAAGAAACGGAACCTCACAATATAGTAACCAAGTTTCCTGGGTGTTCTACTTACGTCACTCAGCTTTTTGTTTATCAAAAGTCACTTAACTTTCGTTTGATGTTCCAATTATGAATTTTTTAATAAGTACTATTTTTTAAAAAAATATAAAGGAGACAGATGAAACATAATTGCTTATTAGTTGCTAATAAATGATATTTGTTTCCAATTGACTTGAGGGAAAATCACTAAATAATAACCAAGTTTCATAATTGTTAAAAGAATCACTAAATAAGAACATTTGTAGAAACATTACATAGAATTGTAACAACTTACATTTTTGTTGAGAGTTACCCCTAAGAAAAATTGAATATGATGTGTTATTCGTACACAACTTACATTTATGGCTATCTTCTTGATCTTGTTCATGGCGGAGAATTGCTTCAAGCGCGACAATACAGCAGAATCAATAGGGTTATCTGGTGCCACGCCATCAGCCACAATCCAACGGTGGTCTAGGACATGTAACATGATATAAATAAGAGTTTGTGATCAAATAGTTATGAAAATAAACCACTAAACTCACTTAGAACTTCTTGTGCTGTCATTCTCTGTGAGACATCTCTTACAAGCATTCCTCTGATAAGATCTTTCGCGCTTTCAGATATACGTGGCCATGGCTCGGATTCAAGGTCAAGTTCACCTTCCAACACCTGTTCATATACCCCTTCTTCAGTTTCTGATTCAGATCACAAACATGCAATTTTAGTATATAACAATATAATCATATCCCATTTATAGAAGTTTCATAGGATATTTAAAATCTCACCATCCCAGAAAGGTGGAACGCCACTTAGTAAGATGTATATGATCACACCAGCACTCCAAATGTCACATAGGTTATCATAATGTTTTCGTAGCACCTCGGGTGCCATGTAATACGCGCTCCCAAGCGTATCATAGAAGATTTCACCTGTAATATAAACAAACAAACGTACTAAGTCTCACTCTTAGAAAAAACTACCGTACTAGGAGTGTGCATGGGTCTGTTTTGGGTTATGGAATACGAAAATTCAGTTTTTGAGTTTTTTAAAAACGTTCGTTTGGTTTTTTGTTTTCCATTTTTATAGTATCTTCCTTTTGGTTCCGATATTACCATTTGGGCTTGAAAACTATGGGATGAATAAAATAACCTTAGATAATGAAATTGATCCTAAAACTTTAGGCCTAATTTTTTTACTTAATAATCAATTAATTAATACACATTTACATAAAAAAAAATTGGGCTACTTAAAATCAATTTTTCTGTACGATTCTTGGTCGATAGCTAAACTAAAATTGAATTAAAAAACATAAACCAAAACTAGTAGGATACCGGAAGAGTGAGATAAAGACAAACCTGGTTTAAAAAATGCAGACAATCCAAAATCGATTGATTTAAGCGGCGAATCCTCTTCCTCATTAACAAAAAGAAAATTTTCGGGCTTCAAGTCTCTATGCATAACTCCTAAACTATGACAAGCTTCCACCACCCCAACAATAACCCGCGAAAGATCCGCAGCTTTCTTCTCAGTATAATGCCCTCGTTCAATAATCCGATCAAACAACTCGCCGCCAGCACAAAGCTCCATAACCACATAAACCGAAACCGCATCTTCGTAAGCACCCACGATCGATATCACATTCGGGTGTCCCGCCATATGGTGCATTATTTGAATTTCACTACGTACATCTTCTATCTCCTCTTGCAACACCAACCTTCTTTTCGGGATCATTTTACACGCGTACTCGTCTCCAGTACTCTTTTCGACACATAGAACCGTCGTCCCAAACTGGCCGTGACCCAATTCTCGTCCCAAAGTATAAAACTCCTTTATGTTCCCAGTTTTTGTTTGTAAAATTGTGAGAACATTTGGATTGCCGGCTTCGGGTGGTACTTCGGAGCCTTTGGACTTGCTTTTTCGGCTCTTTTTCGTGCTCTGACGTGGGCGGGTTTTCCGGGCACCTCCTCCTGTGATTGATTGGAAGAAACCGACTTTTGGAGGGCCAGAGTTTTTGTTTCCCATTACAAAAATATGTAGAATTTGATTAAATGTTGATCTACATTAGCTATTGTGGCCAGGATATTAAATTTGGTGATGTGGTTTTGATCAAATGGAATTAAGATCATTAATGTCTCAATAAAGAAAGTGATGATTTTACCTTGACTTGTTATTGATGGACCTCCAAAATTTATGGGGTGATGGGGTGATGAAAGCCATTGGTTTATTATGTTTAAAAATGAAAATGAACCTAGTCAAATAATCCTAATTTCTCTCGTGAAAACTGAAAAGAGGAGAAATGTTAATTACTTGGAGGAGAACATGGAGAAGATGACCGAGTTAGAAGCTGAGTTGACTCGGAGAACCTGACGTTGACTAGGTTACATAGGTAGGCAAAATGTCTATTTGACTGGTTAACATCGACAAAATGTGAATTTGACATGTCCACCCTAAAACTCGTTGAACTCCTCACTTTTTAATCAATACTCGATGGGATACGTGTCATCAGAAGCCAAAATAATCTGGTCTAACAAAAAAAAAGAAAAAAAAAATCTTGTTGTACCCAAAATAGATCTCGTGAAGTCAAAATAATCTCGTTGGACTCCTAAATAGTCCCTTTGCTCCAATAATTTAAAGAAACTAGCAACCTAATGTTTATATGACGCGTGGTAGAATTTGGTTGGTTAAAAATCCCGTCAAATAATGATTAAAGAGTGATCAAGTTGATTTATGTAAATAAAAATGTAAACCCGACTCAACAAACAAGTTAACTAATAAACCCTAAAGCCCGTTAAACTAAAACGATCTATTTAGTTCCTTAGGCCTGCAGGCTCGGTAATTATCCAACATGCCGGCATCCAAATCAAAATACACATAAACTTACAAGATCACAAAATTTTACCATATTAAAAATGTTTCAGATTGCAACCCTTACAAGAATGCTATTTATTCAACTAATTAAAGCTGGAAATCAAACGTAAGTCATGGCAGAGATATATATTCATATATTGAATAGGCCACAAATGTTGGTAATCTGGTCCGATTAGATATCAAATTTAAACACTTTCATATACTTATATCAACACAAAATTAAGCAAAATAACAATTGGCCCAAAAAGTAACAAAGATGTAATGGTGACGTACACCATCTCGGCATCTCCTAGATGTCGTTTCTTTTTAGCTCGGTAATGCACGCTGGGTGTAGACCTGAAATGTGAATATATGCTACCTCTATTTATAATCATGTGAAAGTTATCAAATGGGGCTAGTAAAAACATAAAAAGTAAAGAGTATTACAACTTTCAAATATGTTGAAGTGTACTGAGAATATGTTACAATTCATGTACAACATTTTTCATATCCATCCGTTGTGATGGGGAATCCACACTGCATGATACTCCAATCTTGATCATTGAAGTCAAACATTCCTCAATTTTCTCCACATTTACTTCCATGTTTTGCATAAAAATTCCATCCTCTTGATAAACATTTAGAATGTTAACATCAACAACATCTGCTATATGGTCTGGCAAGGCCATAGAAGCAAATTTATGAAGACTATGGCCTTCACTAAAGATGTCGTCGGTCGGCATTTTCCATGTCATCACCTCCAATAATAATATTCCAAAACTGTAGACATCCCCACTACTTGTCATCTCATTCCCGAGACCATACTCTATAATTCATAAGCATTTAATAAAGTTAACATTATAAGCAATTAAATATGAATGTTTATAAATATATAATTTATTACCAGGTGGAGCATAACCAATTGTTCCTCTAACCCCGGCCACTACTAGAAAAATGACCTTTAATGACACACATTGCATGTCATTAAAGGGGTAGATGACACATATATCCGTGTCAAGGAAGGCCCTGTCAAGAAAAGTTTATGACACGTATTTGTGCGTCATCTTTTTATGACACCCTTATGACATGTATTTGTGTGTCATCTTTTACATGCTTATGACAGGGATTTGCGTGTCATGAATTTAGGGTTAAAAATATATTTTATATAGAATTATTGATTTCCCTATCAAATGAGAATTCTCATAACACAAAAAAATATTCATATACAGAAAAATAATGCATTTCATACAATATTTAATAAAATACTAATATTTCATACAACATTCAAAATTAACTAATATCAATACATAATTTTAACAAAAAACAAATGGTGTCACAAAAGTCGACCAATCTTCACTAATTTTCTTCAATCCCGGTATCCTTCACTTTCATAATTTTGTAATATGTTCATTTTCCAGAATAAGAAATGCATACCTGAAAGCAATGAACTCCATTGATAAATATGAGATAAGAATCTAAAGACTTAGACAAGAGAATTTAACAATCGTATGCTCGATAATAAAGAACGAGGGGAATATTTTGTTTCTACAAATGTCATAGCTGACACATGTTGATAATCAAAAAACAGTGTTTTAAGTTTGTAGTAAAGAATGTTACCTTAATATATTTTCCAGTCCCGCCATATTGACTCCATGTAGCCTGCATTTTAAATGCACCATTTTGATTGTTTATGCATAGAGTTTATAATCCAAATCCTGAATATGCAAACTAACGGTTCTGGAATTAGAACCGGGCCCATCAAACTGAAGTGGGCCCGGGTTTCTGTACACATCTTCTATCAAGAACTTTGTTGCATTTTGTCTAAGCACCCTACAATAAGCAATAACAGTGATTCATAATAAGTTATTTGACTTTTCAAATTGTCAAAGTTGACTTACTACTTTGCCTCTTAAATCCACAGCAGCAGAATGAACAACCGCTTTTCCTATAGTCACGGAGCCAGAAGCCCGACCATATTCTTTTACAGCCATCATAGCCTATAAATTTCCAAATTGATTAAAAAAACAATAAATGTACGTTATATTTAAAAAAACATACAGTTATTGAAGCATCACCACATCGCCAAAACATGGTAACAAATATGTCCAAGAACCTAATTAATCATTACCTAACAGTTACATGACAAACATTTAATGTTCAACATAAAAATATAAAACTTAGTAGAGCTGAAAACATACATATGCATAGTCGCAATCAAATTTTGAAGGTCAAAAGTAAACCAACCCCTTGGACTGCTACGAAAAACACCATCAGATTTCAAAGTAGCACGATCTAATTCAAAAATTTCCCCCAATTGAGCGCGTCTAGCATATTTTTTGACAGTAACAGGATCACTATAACTGACTCCATTGAGTTCACCACCGTAGAACTCAACAGTTACACCAACTTGTTCGACACTATACTTAGATTCTGCCCTTCGAAACGGAACATCTGCCCTAACAATCCCGTCTCCGTCTACCAAAACGACCGGAAATGTTTCAAAAAAGGTAGGCATACGACGTACAAAAAGTTCACGGCCTTCTTTATCTCTAAAGATAGGATGTCCTAACCATCCAACCGCTATTCCATCCCCGTTATCCATTGAACCCGCCCTAAATAATCCCCCTTTTGCCGGATTATTTCCGATGTAATCATAAAAGGCTAATTTTTCAGGAATTTTAGCCCAAGCTTCTGATAAACTTTGATTTTCGGCTAATCCAGCACTGACTCTTCTATATATTTCTTGTTGGAAGTATCCCTGATCCCATTGATAACGAGTAGGCCCAAATAATTCGATAGGAATAGTCACTGAACCATACCACATAGTTCCGGCAACAACAAAAGCTGCAAAAAAGACAGCAACGATACTACTGGAAAGGACAGTTTCAATATTGCCCATACGCAATCCTTTGTATAGACGTTGGGGCGGGCGGACGCTAAGATGGAATAGACCTGCTAATATGCCTAAAGTCCCTGCCGCAATATGATGAGAGGCTATTCCTCCCGGAACAAAAGGATCAAAACCCTCCACACCCCACGATGGATTTACAGATTGTACTTTTCCTGTTAGCCCATAAGGATCGGACACCCATATGCCAGGACCATACAAGCCTGTTACATGAAATGCACCAAAACCAAAGCAAGCCACACCTGCAAGAAATAAATGTATTCCAAAGATCTTGGGCAAATCCAAAGAGGGTTTTCCTGTACGTTCATCACAAAATATTTCGAGATCCCAATATACCCAATGCCAGATAGCTGCCAAAAAGCACAACCCAGAAAACAAAATATGCGCTCCAGCCACACCTTCGTAACTCCAAATACCCGGATTAGTTATAGTCCCCCCCCCTCCCGTGATACTCCAACCGCCCCAGGAATTGGTTATTCCTAAACGAGTCATGAAGGGTATAACGAACATACCCTGTCTCCACATTGGATCAAGAACAGGGTCAGAAGGATCAAAAACTGCTATTTCATACAGGGCCATCGAACCGGCCCAACCAGCAACCAAAGCTGTATGCATTATATGAACAGAAAGCAACCGTCCGGGATCATTCAATACAAGGGTATGAACACGATACCAAGGCAAACCCATGGAAATACCCCTTTATGAAAGAAAAAAGACACTATGTAACTTTATTGCATTGTAAAAGACTATACTATGACTATGTTATGGACCCCCCTATTTAGTTTTAGTAAATTATTTCAATGCAAGGGTTCATATTTGTTCTATTCTGTTGGTAATAATGGAACAATTTTGTTCGTAGGAACAAAGAGAAGCAGATTTATTCTATACTCGATAAGTACCAATACGCAATGGGGAAGTGAATGCCATTTTCTATGAGCGAATGTGCCCATACTTGTTCATCATTAGAGGACACTATTCGTAATAATTTTCCCTTTTTTTCTTGCTTTCTTTATCAAATTTTCATAAATGATGAATAAAATCTTATGAATTGAATAAAATCTGATTAGGATAAAGTACAATATTATAAAGAAAAAGAAAGGCTTTGTTACGTTTCCACATCAAAGTAAAATATAGTACTTAGTTCTTTTTTATTTCATTTAATGCCTATTGGTGTCCCAAAAGTACCTTTTCGAAGTCCTGGAGAGGAAGATGCATCTTGGCTTGACATATAGTGCGACTTGTCAGATATATTTGGTCATATGGGATTTCCCCGTTTTCTCCTCAATCGAGATATCCTCTGTTTCGCCCACGAAAGATTCATTTCATCATCAAAATTTTGGAGCGTGAAGTGCAATTAGATCCGTTTTGGGGGGGATTCGGATTACTATTATCAATTAGAAGAATTTATGGTTGTCTTAGTTGGACTACTACATTGAAGTATCCAGGCTCCGTTAAAAAAACCAAGTGGTAATATATCTATTTCTATTTTATTTTATATCATAAAGTATTCCTTTTTTTAAAGAAAATTTTTTTTCAAACTATTATGTTAATCAATTGAGTAATATGCATGAATCCGTCAACCTTTTTTACGGAATGCATGAATTGAAAAAAAGGGGGGGATAACAAAAAGAAGTGGTAATGGGAACATTTGTACTATATGTGCAAATCAAAATCGGGCGGATCTTTACCCGGAGTAGAGCATAAACCTAAAAAGATTAAAGAGGCCCATTTAAGAACAAGAAAATGACATCGTGATTTGGAATGGATCTCGATGAAACAATCCATCAATGAGAAGTTAAGTGGATAAGTTTAATGAATTCTTTTTTTTTTACATTCGTTATAAGGAAAGGAAGACAAACTCATATTTAGTGAAAAAAAATCCTTTTATTATAAGTTAGAAGGAACTTCCTATGAAAAAAGAAAAAGTATTGGAATATACACATTGATTTTTTTTGAACCGTATGCGTTAAAAGGCGCCTGTACGGTTCTTAAGGGATACAATTTGACCCTAATCAACCGACTTTATCGAGAAAGATTACTTTTTTTAGGTCAAGAGGTTGATAGCGAGATCTCAAATCAACTTATTGGTCTTATGATATATCTCAGTATCGAGGATGATACCCAAGAGCTGTATTTATTTATAAACTCTCCTGGCGGATGGGTAATACCGGGAGTGGCTCTTTATGATACTATGCAGTTTGTGCAACCAGATGTACATACAATATGCATGGGATCCGCCGCTTCAATGGGATCTTTTATCCTGGTCGGAGGAGAAATTATCAAACGTCTAGCATTCTCTCACGCTTGGCGCCAATGAGGCTTTTATTTATTTGAGAGAAAAAAGAAGACTATGCCTTCGCCATATGAAATATGAATATGAATATTAAGTAATAATAGCATGGCACTTTGAATTCGATATAAAAAAAATTTTTTGTTTTCACAACATTAGCTTATGTATCGAGAGAGTAATATGATAAAAACGTATTTCCTATTTTCTTATTTTGGAAGTCCAGTTCAGCGTCACAAACTTTTTTCACACCAGAGGTCTCTTAACAATATTTCTATTTATGTTATGGAGCGAAAAAAAATTCTTTTTTCCTTAGTTTATTTATTATTTGATCAAATAAAAAGCAACTTTGGGATTGCTGAATGACAGACAAATCACAGACAAAAAAATATAATAAATATATATAGCAACGGAGCCATCATAGTATTTTTGAATTCCTCCGAAAGGAAGGGTGGTAAGTTGATCATTTACCGATCGGGGTCTGATCGATCCTATTTTTTATTTCTTTGATGGAAGGTAAGGGTCAATTTTATTGTAGAGCCGTATGCAATGTATAATGCCCGTACGGTTGTTCGATTCTATCTTTTTTTCTTGTTATTCTTTTATCTTTCTTTTATCTTCCCCTCATCATGAAAAAGAGAGAAACCTTTTATTATCTTATATCATCAGGGTAATGATCCACCAACCTGCTGGTTCTTTTTTTGAAGTAGCAACGGGAGAATTCATCCTGGAAGTGGGAGAACTGCTGAAACTACGTGAAACCCTGACAAGGGTTTATGTACAAAGAACGGGCAAACCCTTATGGGTTGTATCCGAAGACATGGAAAGAGATGTTTTTATGTCAGCAACAGAGGCCCAAGCTTATGGAATTGTTGATCTTGTGGCGGTTGAATGACAATAACCTGGATTTCGCGTCAATTCTGAAATGAACCCTGCTGAGTTGAATATTATTATTCTATGGAATCTTTTTTATTATTCTATTGAATAAAAGTAATTGATAATCATCCGGTTAGGATCGATCTAAACCAGCCCATTATGTATATGATTCAACATGCCAACGATTAAACAACTTATTAGAAATACAAGACAGCCAATTAGAAATGTCACAAAATCCCACGCGCTTCGGGGATGCCCTCAGCGCCGAGGAACATGTACTAGGGTGTATGTGCGACTCGTTTAGATCATGAACTAGAACAAAGGAAAGAGAACAATGTTCGAATATCAATGATCAAATAGGATATAACGGAAAAACAAACTAGAATTCCTATCTAAAAATGGATGATCCCTTTTATTTTGTATGAAATTTATGGTTTCTGTTGGTGTAAATCCACTCACCTCAATTCAAAATGAGAAGCAATTCTCCATTGGTAGCAAATGGTTATCTATTAAGCGGAGGAAATCTTAGTTAACATAGACCCCTCTTGCAAGAACGGACTAACAGGGTCAGTTACCCAGCCAACCTTCATAATTAAATACCGTTACTGTATAGGTAGAGCTTGTTGTGAAAGACCTATTACTGGATAATTCATGAGTAGAGCCGAAGAATGTGAACTATACAAGTTAGCAATAACATTGATTAAATGAAGTAAAGGCTCTGGTGTATAGAGAAGACCTCACCGTTGAAGAAGTAACCATAGAAACGATGGAATCCACTATTTCTTTATTATTACTTTGATTTTTTAATACCTAGTATAGTCAAATTTCGTATTTCGAGGTGAAATGTCTAGAAAAAATCAAAAATTGTGGTTGGGAAGGTTATAGTAGCCAAAGCCATTGAAATTCTTAGTTTATACATTGGAAAAATCAGTTTTGTTATTAATATACTAGGAAAGGGGCAAAAGAATAACTGAAAGAAAGGAAATCTAGGAAATCTATTAGTTATTCGTTAAAGTTTCATTTATTCAATGACCAGAATTAGACGGGGATATATCGCTCGGAGACGTAGAACAAAAATTCATTTATTTGCATCAAGCTTTCGGGGGGCTCATTCAAGACTTACTCGAACTATTACTCAACAAAAAATAAGAGCTTTGGTTTCGGCTCATCGGGATAGGGATAGGAAAAAAATCCATTTTCGTCGTTTGTGGATCACTCGAATAAATGCAGCAATTCGCGAAAGGGGGGTATGCTATAGTTATAGTAGATTAATAAATGATCTGTACAAGAGACAGTTGCTTCTTAATCGTAAAATACTTGCACAAATAGCTATATCAAATAGGAATTGTCTAAATGAGATTATAAAAGAAGTAAGTTGGAAGGAATCCACCGGTTAAACGGAGTTGCCCGGAGAATGAACTCCGGGAAGGTCGAATAAAAAAGAAAATAAAAATGAATAGAATATGAGAAAATATGAGAAAAGAAAGTAGTCAAAATAAAAATGAATCAACGCGTTCAAAAAAAATTTTTCTTCTTCCCAGATTCTTCTTTTTTTTCTTATGACACGAGAATTCAATCCGGATTCTTGGATTTTGACCACAAAATAGAAATCCGCGTTTGAGTTCGGATGGGGGAGAGAACCCCGAGCTTGATAGCCCAAAAAGTGACAGATGGCAGTAAATTTCTTCCCTTTGTATCTTCCTTCTTTCTGTTAATATGTTGCATAGATAATGAGTTTTTAGAAAAATTATGATGATATACAAAGTTAAATAATATTGTACCAGTTGCTTGCTCAATTCTGCTTCTACAAGTACAGCAAGAAGCTTTTCTGTTTCAATGAACGTTAAATTTCAAGAATCAATTGATACAATGCCATAATATACAACCTTTTATAATGATGCTAAACCAAGTACCTGTGACTAATTATATGCAAACCTTTTATAATGATGCTAAACCAAGCCCAGTCATCTGTTGCAGGATAAAGAAGAAGCTGTGGTATCAAAGATCATATATGACTAATTATATGCAGAGTTTAGAGTCATCTAATCAGACTTTATATTTAAAAAAAAGTTCAATTACTTACTATAAATCAAAAAACAAGTTGAAATTATTATTTACCAAAAGGAGATCAAGCCCGTTTGCATCCAGATTAGGTACAACAGTTGAAACCTTCTGAGGTTTCTATTGAGGATACTCATGCCAGTCCTTGAGCTTGCTTACTCCTGGCCAAATTTCCTCGTTCGGAGTACCCAATAACCTGATCAAGAAACCAGAAATTGAATATGATTTTACATAAAAAGAAAAGTTATCATTTATTAACCTGAAAATATGCAGCAACTATACCTCAAAAGACGCAATCTTTAGTTTGTGTTAGTTCCTTCTGTGTCTCCATAAACAACTTTCATATTTCCTCCTTTCATTTTAGTAGGAAGCTGCATGAATAAAATAAGCAAGGATTTAGTCAAAAACTTCGAAAAAAATAAAATTAACTAAATCAACCTTGTAATCAAAACATGATTAGGTGATGCTAACGGGTCTTGTTTGCAGGTCAAATCCAACACGAGCCCAGACTTGACAAGAATTTTAGTGAGTGGACATTAACACAACCTGTTTAAACCGAAATTTTATTCATTTCTTTTTTTTGCATATTAGTACTCTAAAATTTCAAATTGACAACCAAAATTAAAAACATATTTAAAATAATACATTTATTCGCATTTCTCTATAATATAAACTATTAGCAAATAATACCCAGTCGGTGTTAATTTATGGCATAAAACTCATTAAAAAACTAGTAAGTATAAAACTAAACATGACAACTTGGATCTGACCCGTTTAGAATAAATGTGTTTGTGGATTCGATTTGAAACCGAACCGATGAGCTATAAAACTTTATGGCATATAAAACTTTCACCTTTAAAGGAAATTGTTACTATATATCAGACATCAAACATCAATCTTAAATGAGCTATAACAATAATATGCTAAAGCATAGCCTTAATCATTAAACATAACGTATATTATACTTGCATATTTAACAATGATCTAATGACCAGTACTTGAAACTCAATTATAAACCTCACTATTGTACTAAAAATACCTAATCTAACAATCAATCAGAACATTCACATTCCAAAACTTAATAACAACACACAAACAAACCTGATAACAAGAACAACATGATGATTATGTGGCTGATGAATATCATGTCGCAAACCTTCGTCTTAGCGGAAGCTGTGCCACTAGAAACACCTAAAGTATATTCAAAATAGCAAAAATTAAACCTAAAACTGTAACAAACTAACAATTGAGTAGCTGAATGATTGATTAATCGATTTAATCAACGTTAATGAAGAAAAACGTACCGATGACGAATGACTGTTTGATTGAGTCGGCAAGTAGAGAGGAGGAAGAAGAAAGAAATCGGTAATTCTCCGGCATTCGGAGTCATCGGAATCAAAGGCTCCGTTGAAGTAGAGTTTTGTTCGTGTTTATAAATCGAAACTTTAATTCAAAGGAGCAGTAATTGAAGGAATCAGAGCTTCGATTCATAATCGAAAGCAGTAGTCGAAGAAATTAGAGCTTGTTCTTCGTGATTTGAGCTCATAATCGATTGGATCTCTAGGGTTTTCGCTTCCAACTAGTGTGTTGTAGTCTGTATTGTATCCCGTGTTTATGGCGTCGAAAAATTATAAAGTGACAGTGTTTAGTGTCTTCAGTGTTTAGTTTTTTTTTTCAACTTTTTATGATAATGACATCCAAAACTATGTCATTATTCCTTTAAATTTTAATAAGATGACGTTATATTATGAAATATTTTTTTTTATGTCATTTATTCATAGAGTGTCATTAAAAGCGTGTCATTAAAGGTTCATTTTCTAGTAGTGGGTTGAGCTGTTTTGATGTACAGTTGTTCCAAGAAATCTAGCTAAACCGAAATCTCCAACATGAGCCACCATTTCATCATCAAGTAGAATGTTGCTTGGCTTCAAGTCACCATGAACAATGCTCGGAATGCAATGATTATGAATATAATCAAGTGCAGATGCCACATCTATAAGAATATTTATAATTTGAAGAAGGCTCAATCTCGATGTTGGATGCAACCAATCATGTAAACTTATTTCAAATATTCTAGCTTAAGCCGTTCTAGAAAACTAGGAATTTTCCCCGATAAATTGTTACGAGAAATATCTAGTTCCATTAATCCTTTCAAAGAACTAAATGATGGTGGTATCGTACCTTGAAATAAGTTTCCTTTAAGGGACAACGATACCATGCTACCACAATCACCTAGGCTACTAGGAATATTACCTGATATATTATTATCAGATAAATCCAAAGCAGTCAACATCTTGAGGTCTCCAATGTTGGCTGGAAGTGAACCAGATAGATTATTTTGAGAAAGATCCAATTGTATGGATAGAGATGCAAGTTGAAGAAGTTGTGCGGGTATTTGCCCGTCAAGTTTGTTGTCATTAAGGTACAACTCTATAAGATTATGACAATTTCCCATGCTTGATGGAATAACCCCTTCCAATGTGTTTGAAGATAAATCGAGTGTGATCAACGATGATAAGTTTCCCATGACATCAGGAATAAGTCCTGAAAGTTGGTTACTATTTAAAAAAACAGATTCTAGATTTAGAAGGTTACCAATGGTTGAAGGGATGTTTCCTGTGAATTGGTTACGTCTTAATGATAACCTTTTCAAGCCAACCAGATTACTAATTGAGATAGGGATGCTTCCATGTAGATGATTTCCTTCTATATATAAATAAGGGAGTTGACTAGAAAGATTACCTATTGATCTAGGGAGTACTCCTTGAAACTTGCAATAAGAAATATCCAGCATCTCTAATGTTTGGTTTTTTAAAGAATCAATGAACTTCATTTCGTCAGATTCATTGCTTCCAAAGTTGTTAAAGCCGATGGATATAAAACCAATATCTTTTAGTTTTGCAAAGTCGATTGTCAACTTCCCACTCAGCTTATTCCTTGCCATTTCAATATCTTCTTTCGGCTCATGATGTTGGGGTTTACGCTTTTGTAGCGTCGAGGGCTCAGTCTTGGAAGCTACAGAATCACATCTTAAGGAATAGCGGAGTTGTCGACCTGGACTCAGACTACGTGCATGCCCTGGAACGCCTAAATGGCACTCTCCCAGACTTTGACATTGGCGGTTTCTCTAATATGGACACCGTCCCACCAAAGCCTCAAAAAACTTTGGCGAATGCCCTTTTTGGCAAAATCGCTCAGAGCCTGGGAGAAGTTTTTGAATTGTCCCCCCGACAGAAGGCGGTTATTGAATGCTTACAAGGTCCTCATGCCCAAGATTTTCTGACCGTTATCCCGATTGATGGCTTGGGCCAAAGCATGTATGCGGTCGAGTATAGGGCCATTCTTAAGTACCGTTTGATGGTCCCAATGTACCCAGAAGACGAAACATGTCCGATCTGCCATAAGGCTTGCCTGGATAAATTCGGAGAGCATGCGGTTCATTGCAAGGAGATGCCTGGGTTCAAATACCGACATGATTGGGTGCGGGACGTTCTTTGGGACATCTTAAGGCGAGCTGGGATATCAGCTAAAAAGGAAGCCCCCCGTAAACTTCCTTACAGACCCCACGGAAGGGAGATCCACTCTACGACCGACAGATTTTCTCGTCTTTGGTTGGGCCGGGGGAAAACATGCTTGTGTTGACCTCACAGGGGTATCTCCCTTAGCTGGTTTGAGGGATAATGGGTTTGTAGCTGGGCAAGCAATGAAAAGGACTGAAACGAAGAAGGTGGAGAAACATGCTAAAGCCTGCGAAGAGAACCAACATGTTTTTATCCCTTTGGCTTTTGATACCTTTGGCTCATTGGCACCGGAAGCTATCCGTTTTCTAACCAGGGTCCAACGGGTTGTGCATAGCAATGTGTCAACTCCAAAGGGGCAGGGGTATGTCTTTAGCAGGTTAGGGTTTGCAATTCAGAAAGGGGGTGGCGGCGCAGCTTGTTACCCGCCTACCTGCTATGTTGATGTAATATCTATGTTTCTATATAATGAAAGAAGTAAATCTAATTATTACTCAAAAAATATTAATTCTATAATAGATTCATTTAAATAAATGAAATTGTAATTAATGTGGTGTAAATTAAATACAACGGTCACGTTCATGAGACAACTTTGTGATGAATAAGTCTTGTATTCATTTATCTCTATTCCATTCACTTGTCAAATACTCAAATATATTGAGTTATATAGAAATTAATATGTGTATATGTATGTGTCAAGAATCGTTGGTATATATGAGAGAAACTTGTATTTTAATGTTAAAATCTAAAGGATTTGAATAATGAGAAAGGTAAGAAGGATGAGTGTGTATATATTAAAGCAGAATATATAATTAAAATAAGATAATGTTAATTGAGATGGTAGATGAATATACGTAGATAGCGTGATCTGAATAAGTCGTTTTCATGTATCAATTTTTTGGTGAGGGTTTGGTTTTGAGTGGTTAGACTATATTATTATGATAACTGTTCTCTTTTATTACCACTAAACTAACTATACATATACAAAGACACAACTCCAATAGTTTTGTCTTTGAACTTTTGTCATCACACCTTGTCCTTTGAACTTTTTCCACCAAACATTTACACATTTACCGATTTATATGTAGAAAACATATATTTGCTCTTTTATTAGCTTTTTACCAAAAACCTGTATAAGCTATGTATGTATACAAAATAGTTACACCGTATATATATATATGTATAATCCTTGTAAAATTATAAAATCTAAAATTAGAATCAAAATCCGGAAAGTAATTTTTGGAACTACCAAAAATTACAAACCATAAAATTTGAATTGTAGTCAAATGCTAATTAAGGCAGGACATTATTATTAAATAAAATTGACTAATCATTACATTTTAATAACCAAATCGATAAAATTAAATGACGATCAAATTATAAGAGGAAACAACATCATAAATACAGTTATTTTAAAATTTAAAATTTATAAAAATACTTAAATTCTAAAAAAACATATAATTGGTTTTAATTTACAATCTTTTAATATAATTGAGGTTTTAATTTACACACCTTTTAATATAATTGGCTAACATAATTGACTAAATTAAAATTGCAGTAAAACAAATAGGTTTTATTTATAAAGATTCTAAAATTCCAATTAAATTAAATTATTTTATATTAAATAAATATTGACACAAATTTCAAACAAATATTAGGTAAATAAAAATGAATAAAATATATAAAAATAGAAAAATCAAGAATTAACATACATTCGAACACATATTTGATGGAGAAGATGGACATTTTGAAAATGGAGAAAACGATGATCGTATCTGCATCAATTAATCGGAATAACAAATTAGGCTTGTCTATGTACCGAGGAAGACGAAAATCGTTGTTGCATCCATTGGGAGGAGAAATTAATACAACAGATGTATTGAAGATGACAGTCATCATTGACGCACCAATTTCATGGATAAACAATTTACGAACAAGAGTTATTGAAGAGAAGATGATCATGAATGTAAAACAATAGTGGCCAGATAAACAAATTAGGGTTGATAGAGCGATAACAAAACAACGGGTGTAATATTTGTGGGTATCAGCTAAAACGGAAACGGGTCGCGCCTCTTTTGGATTTAATATTTAGAATAAAATTAATAGTGTATATGTGGAATTAAAATAAATGGAAACATGGTGAGTTGGATGCATAGGTGGATAGACTAGTTAATTGACATGTGAATAATTATAATGCTTTAATAGTATTGTTAGATTAGATTAGATTAAGGGGCAGTTTGGCTGAGCTTATTTTTTTTGCTTATTGCTTTTTGGAGGAGCAAAATATCCAAAATACCTCTCAAAAAGCACCAAATTAAAGCTTTTTTGCTTTTTGGAAGGGATTTTGAACATTTTGCCCCTCCAAAAAGCAATAAGCAAAAAAAATAAGCTCAGCCAAATAGCCCCTTAATATGAATACTTTTTACATTCAAAGCTTCACAAGGCTTGTATTTGGATTATTGTTGGGTGTTCTATTTAAAGAACTTGATATGTGACTTTCTGTAAATAATATCTTTATTTGAATACGAATAATTTTAGTGACTTTCCAATACAACCCGATCCATATCTTTTTAATGTTTAGTTTTGTGAAATCTGACCATAAAAAAAGATGAACATACAAGAAAAAAAAATCATGAATGCTTCAAAAACTAAAGACTACATAACAAAATCTTAACAAATCATATAAGGGAAAAGACAATAACATACCCGCACAAATAAACAAAAATACGATTGTCTAAAATTAAACAGTTGTATTTTAAATCCTGCACAATTTTAATATTCTTGCTACACAGTCATACTTTGCAATACTGCGGTATTAATTTGGATTTCGCACGGTTTTAATTTTTAATAAAACATAGTTGGAAATAATGAAAACAAATTAAAAGTAGTCAAAATCATGCCTATTTTGGGCTTTGCCAATGAGCTGTGATGGAGTGGTAACGAGTAAGGAAGATACTTGGTGTTTCATGTGACTCTTGTTTGATTCCTGTCTGCATCATTTAGTTTCAGACTTTCAGTTGTATCAGGTGATGGGTGATGATGGGAGAGACCAGACAAATAGTTAGATTCTTGAACTGAACATGTTTGATATCAATGTACTGTCATGTTTTCAGGTGAATGTTCATGGACATTGACCTTATGTGAGGATTTTGCCCACCCATAAACCGTAACTACTGGATTGCCCAAAAGAATTCCTCGTAAAGTTATAAGTGGATCTTGAACATCCTAAGTTTCCTTCCACCAAACTTTTACACAAGCAAGTAGAATAACAGTTTATATAAATAGAAAAAAACTTTTTGCTTTATAAAATATTCAAAACTTTGACTTATTTTATAAGATATTCAAAGTAATTTGCTTCTGAACATGGTCAAGTGATATTTAATTAATTATCATTTTTCATTGGATGATCTTGTACTTCTCTATCACTTGTTATTTCATCGATTTTAATCTTAGCTTTGTCGATGATTGACTTCTCATTACCTTTAAGGACGATCCATGGTCGAATGCTCGAATTATACATGAAGTATACGCTGACGATCACTTGCTTAAAAAACCCGGTTGATCCATGTCTTACCGTGGCATCCAACGTCATGGCACTGTCTCATATTTCTTGATTATTTTGATATTTTGTTACGACTTTTTTGTTTACTACATCATCACTGGAATTAAATTATGAACATATAATCATGTGTATCTTACATTTATATTGCATGCTCTTAGTTTTTTAATATCATAAAAATGATGCATTATATATAGTATAGATATATGCACCACCGCCAATTTCGTTTAACTGTCACAATATGAACTTCAACACTATACACATCTCAACATGAAATTCAACAAAACAATACGTCTTGCAAAGTAACAAGTATGTAGTGGTGACATAACAATCTCCTAGGTGTTGTTTCTTCAACTCCAAGCAAGCTTGGTATTACACCTGAAATTAAGAATGTGAACATGGAGTCGGAGTGATAATGTTAGACTAATGATATAATGTATAAAGTGGTCAAAATGTTTGCTCCACATATTTTTTTGAGCCAAAAAAATGTTATATTAGTTGACTTATTCATACAAATTATTTTCAAAGTAATGGACATTGTTAGTGTAAATCTTGTGTAAGTATAGTTAATTATCATACTTACATACCTTGGGTTTTATTAGTTAGTTTTCTTTACTAGTTTGGGTCTAATAAGGGTTTGTATATGTTAAGACTCAATTTGATATCGATTATTTCTTTTAATCACAAATGACGATTCTCAGTAAGTAAAAAAGTTGAAACATTGTACCTCAATATTTTGAAGTGTATCAAGAACGTGCCGCAATTCATGAACAACCTTTTCTATATTCATCCGTTGTGGTGGGGAATCCACAGAGCATAGTACTCCAATCTTGATCGTTGCCGCCACACATTCCTCTATTTTCTTTGTGTTTGCTTCATCGTTGAAGCCATGCCATCTTTTATAATCCTTTAAAATGTTAACATCAATGACATCCGTTACATGGTCTAGGAAGGCCATGGAAGAAAATTTATGAAGGTTAAGGCCTTCAGTAAACATGGCGTCGGTCGGCTTCTTCCCTGTCATCGTCTCTAGTAATAATATTCCAAAACTATAGACATCCCCACTACTTGTCATTTCCTGGCTGAGTCCATACTCTATAACTTATAAGCAATTACTTTAGAAAAATAGGCAATATACTAAAAGTACATACAAATGTCCATAAATAAATAAGTATTACCTGGAGGAGCATAACCAATTGTTCCTCTAAAGTTGGTTGTGCTGTTTGGGTATGAAGATCCAATAAGTTGAGCTAAACCGAAATCTCCAACATGAGCCACCATATCATCATTGAGTAGTATGTTGCTAGGCTTCAAGTCGCCATGAACCACGGCTGGTATGCAGTGATTGTGAAGATAATCAAGTGCATATGCAACATCCGTAAGAATATTTATTATTTGAAGAAGGTTAAGTCTCGATATTGTCGTACTTTCACTTGAATGCAACCAATCATGTAAACTTCCATTAGACATGTGTTCATATACCAAAGCTTTAAAATCATTTCCTTGAAAGTCAACACCTGAACACGAAGTTATTATCTTCAGTAAATTCCGGTGTCGAATATTCCGCCATGCTTCACACTCCCTAATAAAGCTTCTTTGAGCTCCTTGATTTTGAAGATGTAGAACCTTGACTGCAACAACTCTATTGCCATATTCATAAAGAATCCCTTTATAAACAGAACTAAAACCACCATTTCCAATCAAATTGGATTGGGAAAACCCATTGGTAGCCTTGAGAAGTTGATTGTATGAAACTTTTATGAATTGTTCACTTGTTGACGATTGAGAAGAGTGGTTCTTTCTTTTCTTCTTACACCAAACGGATGCTACACATGTTACGATGAATAGTGTAGATGCAATCAAAATGATTAATACGAATAGAGGAACTTTCTTTTTATGTGTCTTTGTTTCTTCGCATTTTGGTAACCCGAGTTCAAAGATACCACCACAGATCCTACTATTCCCTAAAACCGAGTATGCACTTTCGTTGGCGAACACACCTACCGTTGGTACTTCACCCTCAAAATTATTATATGACAAGTTCAAATATTCTAGCTTAAGCCGTTCTAGAAAACTAGGAATTTTCCCCGATAAATTGTTACGAGAAATATCTAGTTCCATTAATCCTTTCAAAGAACTAAATGATGGTGGTATCGTACCTTGAAATAAGTTTCCTTTAAGGGACAACGATACCATGCTACCACAATCACCTAGGCTACTAGGAATATTACCTGATATATTATTATCAGATAAATCCAAAGCAGTCAACATCTTGAGGTCTCCAATGTTGGCTGGAAGTGAACCAGATAGATTATTTTGAGAAAGATCCAATTGTATGGATAGAGATGCAAGTTGAAGAAGTTGTGCGGGTATTTGCCCGTCAAGTTTGTTGTCATTAAGGTACAACTCTATAAGATTATGACAATTTCCCATGCTTGATGGAATAACCCCTTCCAATGTGTTTGAAGATAAATCGAGTGTGATCAACGATGATAAGTTTCCCATGACATCAGGAATAAGTCCTGAAAGTTGGTTACTATTTAAAAAAACAGATTCTAGATTTAGAAGGTTACCAATGGTTGAAGGGATGTTTCCTGTGAATTGGTTACGTCTTAATGATAACCTTTTCAAGCCAACCAGATTACTAATTGAGATAGGGATGCTTCCATGTAGATGATTTCCTTCTATATATAAATAAGGGAGTTGACTAGAAAGATTACCTATTGATCTAGGGAGTACTCCTTGAAACTTGCAATAAGAAATATCCAGCATCTCTAATGTTTGGTTTTTTAAAGAATCAATGAACTTCATTTCGTCAGATTCATTGCTTCCAAAGTTGTTAAAGCCGATGGATATAAAACCAATATCTTTTAGTTTTGCAAAGTCGATTGTCAACTTCCCACTCAGCTTATTCCTTGCCATTTCAAAATCTATCAATCTCGAACAGTTTGAAATGGATGGTGGAAGAGGTCCAGTTAACTGGTTACCCCACAACTGAAGGATGACAAGTGAAGGGAGCATTATGGTTGGAGGAAGGCTACCACTTAGTTGATTATCAGCCAAGTTAATAGTAGTTAAGTGTGAAAGGTTATAAAAGAAACGAGGGATGGTTGCGGATAAATTACAATGGCTGCCATAAATTTCTCTTAAACTTTTCCAATGGCCTAGGGTGTCGGGAATGCTTCCACGCAAACGATTTTCTTTAATAGCAAAAACTTCAATTGATGTAATATTCCCTAATGAAGGTGGAATTCCACCAGTTAACTTATTATAATGAAGTGTAAGAAAAGCGAGTTTGGAAAGGAAACTTATCTCTTTGGGTATGGTTCCAACTAGCTCGTTATAGGAGAGACCAAGAGCTTCAAGGTTAAAACAACGAGATATGTTAGCTGGAATAACTCCGCTAAATCCGTTTTGGTACAAATAAAGGAAACGTAGTCTGGAAAGACGGCCGAGTTCATAAGGGATAACTCCTTGAAAGCTGTTGTTAGCAAGAGAAAGACGGTGGAGGAAGCTGAGGTTCCCTGCATGAGGAGATAAGGAGCCTTGTAGACCTTGTGACTCAAGTACAACACTAGTCACTCTTCTATGCCGCTTCCCACACGTTACACCAGTCCACTCACAGAAATGAAGGGAACCGTTCCATGAGGTTAGAACACCATGTGGATCTTGAGTGACCATTGACTTGATCTTGAGCAAAGCGTGATAATCAGTCTCATTTCCGCCTCCATATGAAGTTGTGATGATCGTGAAAGTTAGAGATATAGTAAGAACGAAAAGTAGGAAATGAGTAGGAGGGGAAGATAATAAGCAAACAATTGGTTGTTTTGAATTCATTTTTGGGAGTGATTAAAGTGAAACAATTGTTGGCCTTTTATAGTCAAATTTTGAATGTTTAATTTCGTCGTCAGTGAGCTGAAGTGCAAATAGGCCGGCCGTCTCCTGTGAAATGATAGTAGTCAAGACAATGCAATAATTGCATCTCCACAAATCTCATATTTTCTAAGTCAACAAGACTTTATCCCTCTTGTGGCTGTGGTGTTTAAAATTCATATTTTCATGATGAATTATTGAAATAAACATCCTAATTAAGACGTCGTCATATTTTTAATGTGAATTAATGAGATAAACATCTTGAGTAACACGTCGTTTACTAAGTCAACAAGTCTTTAACTTCTCTTAGGTTGGTTGTTGTGGAGAAGGGTTTGCTAGTTACTTAATCAAGTCACTGTCAGTTAGACAGTAGAGCTTTAACTAACCTACTCGTTAAGTGTAGGTCCTCTTTGGATGGATCTAACAACTTTACTCGGATCAATCCGTGTTGTTAGCTAGCGGAAATCACAAACAACACTCGGATCTCGGATCTTAGTTTGTAAGAAAAATAAAGATTGTTTTTATTATTATTATTATTATATTACTAGTTTGTTTTATATATATACATATATATATATTATATTATATTTGTAGCCTATGTGTGTGTGTATATATGTATATGTATATATGTTGTGTCATATATATATATATGTGTATATGTATACGTATATTTATATGTATATGTATATATGTGTGTGTGTATATATATGTATATGCAAAATGAATCATAGAAATAACCCGAACCAACCCACCCATTCTCTTCTTTCGGTCAACACCATGGTTCGCAAAACCAACCGAACGTGAACTTACAATGGAACCCGATGAACCTAAACTAACCGAGCTAACTGTTTCAATTTCCCGACCCGAACCTAAACATGTACGCCAACCGAGCTATATGTTTTTTTATATTTTTAGTTATGTATTTTTTTTAATTATGTATTTTTTTTGTATTTCTTTTTAATTTTAATGCATTTTATTTAATTATTTAAATAAATTGGTTTTTATTTAATTAGTTTAATTATAAAAAGAAAATAATAAAAAAAGATATTGTGGGCCCAACTTGTAGCTCCTACACCATTACACATCAAAAACAAATTCGCCCATTTTGCTGACTGGGCGTTACGTGTCACAATTCGCCCCCAATTGTAGCCCCTCCACTACACATAGCCTTAGGATGCTAATGGGAATCTGCATACCACACTTAATAGGTGATGAGTGTTTTTTTTATCTTTTATTTATTTACTTATTTTTGCTTTTGCATATTTCAGTTTATTTATATGTACTATAGGTTCTTCTGAGTTCTGGTTGCTAATTACAAGGTCTGATTAAACTTGAAGATTAATTGAAAAAAAATACTAATTAGTTATAGTTGTCTCCGGGAAATTTTGTTATTTATACATAAAATAATAATGTATATCAACTCAATTTTTAGGATTTGCAAGAAAAAAATGGCACATGCTTTTTCTTTGCAATAATTATATTTATTATTGTAATCATGTTATCAACAATTTTATTTAACTTCATGTACATACTTAACCTTAATCTTTTTAAAGCTTAACTTTGACCGACGGTTTATAGTTAGTAATTAGATGTATATGGTTGTATTAACTGGCTAATGTCTGAAAATTGAAGAATTTCAGTTCAACTTCAACAAAAGTTCAACTTAAACATGCTGTTCAAGCTAAATGACTTTCTTAACATGAATATATATATATAATAGCTAGGAGCTAAAGTTTTCAATCTGAATTGATGTTCTAAACTTGATGAACACATAAAAATATGCATGTGATAATCTAAGTATAAAAATATATATGCTTAATAATGTAAAATTCAAATGACTTAGTTAAACACCTAAGAAATACATGTAAGATTTATTTTCACAACATTCTTTCCCAAGGTGTAACTTAATGATATTAAATCAATACTCTCGTTGTACGTCTTGGCCTTGTGCCTTACGTTAATAATAGATCCACTACCAACATAAGGTGAAGATGACCTGATCTACTAACATAAGGTGAAGACGACGTGGTCTACTACTAACATAGTGGGAGACGACTAGATATAATTAAAGAGCAATCAGGGGACGTGATAGGTTGGGAATAACATACCGTCGACGACAGGATAGCCTAGATAACACATCGCCGACGACTGATTACGATCATGCCTCTTTTTCAATTAGTTTGCTAATATGTCCATGGAAATATCAAAGAGGTTGCCGACAACGCGATCGATTGGGGACAATTTTGGAAACTAAAACTACAGGGGACAAATAGGGAATCTATTTCTATATATTAAGGGGACATTTTGGGAATTTTTCCCTTTAAAATGTTTTGGCCATTAAATGCACTGTCTTCGATTTTGAAGTTTTTTTTAACAGTCATTTGAATTATTGACGAGTCACTAGTCCACCCGATCATCTTCATTTTCTAAGTGTGGAACCATGGAGTGTTATACTGTCAGGCCTCTGGAAAGAAACCTGTACATCAGTTCGCCACATCACTCCTGACTCGAAGAACACCATTCGGAGAAAACTCATCATAGGTAAGAAAACATTATGGGTATTGCCTCAACCTTTTCATAGATGAAACTTAAACCCAAGACATTTCTCTTTGTAAATAAAGTCTTTCGGTACCTCACCTCAACCATTTGAGGTAGGCATTGTTGACAGCTTTAAAGTTTTTTTTAACAGTTATACACACTCATCTAATCCCAACTCTTATTTCTAAACTTTCCCAAGACAAAATCTACTCCAATGCTAGATTTTGAACCCTAACGTTTACTCTTAAAGGCAAAACCCTTTACCACCCGGTCAAGGCTGGAATGATCAACAATTTTAAAGTTATTACCCTTTTGAAATAACACATTATAAATAAATAATATTTTCAAGATATTTTTGAGTTTGAGTGTGACGTCTGTAATCAATGTTTTAGGTGTAGGTGATAAGGAAGACATTAATGGAATTAAATTCAATAATTCATCTGACGACGACCGGAAAATATCAGAACAGCCAGCATTTATAGATCACTGAATGCATAAAATGTCGATGATTATCCTTGTGATCTTTAAGTTTATTTCAAAAAAATGAACTCCAAGTGCAAATCATCTCTCTCTCCTACTCATTTCCTCTTTTATGTTCTTATCTTTCTAATTCTCACCACTCTCTCATCTTCCTACGGCGGAAATGAGACAGGTCTTCATGCTTTGTTGAAGATTAAGTCGATGATCACTCAAGATCCATATGGATCTCTAGCCTCATGGAATGGTTCGCTTCATTTCTGTGACTGGACTGGTGTTACATGTGGGAAGCGACATAGAAGGGTGACTATGTTGCGACTGGCCTCGCAAGGTCTAGAAGGCTCGTTGTCTCCTCATGTAGGGAACCTTAGCTTCCTCAATGTTATTTATCTTTCGAATAACATTTTTCAAGGAGCCATCCCTAATGAGCTCGGTCGTCTATCTAGGCTACGTGCTCTTTATTTGCACAAGAATAAATTCAACGGGGTCATTCCAACTAACATATCTAGTTGTTTTAACCTTGTACATGTTGGTCTTGCAAATAACGAGCTAGTTGGAAGCATACCCAAGGAGATCAGTTTCCTCTCCAAACTTTCTTTTCTTTTCCTTCAATATAATATGTTAACCGGTGGAATCCCGCCTTCCTTAGGAAACATCACATCAATGAAAATATTTGGTACTTTTGGAAATCCTTTGGGTGGAAGCATTCCACACACCTTAAGCCGTTGGAAAAATTTAGAACAAATTGTTTGTAGTCGTTCTAATTTATCCGGAACTATCACTCCCTTTTATAACCTTTCACTCCTAACTCATATTCACATGACCAATAACCAACTAACAGGCAGTCTTCCTTTAGCCTTTGGTGCAATGTTCCCACAACTTGTTTCCCTTTGGTTATGGGGTAACCAACTAACCGGACCTCTTCCACCATCCATTTCTAATTGTTTAAGATTAAGTAATCTCCAAATGAATGTGAACAATTTTAGTGGGAAGTTAACAATCGACTTTTCAAAGCTAAGAGATATGTATTTTATAAGCATAGGTTTGAACAACTTTGGAAGCAAAGATGCTGATGAAATGGGGTTTATCGATTCTTTGAAAAATTGCACCAAATTAGAGATTTTAGATATTTCTATTTCCAATTTTCAAGGAGTCCTCCCCGGATCTATAGGTAATCTTTCTAATCAACTCCATTACTTATCTTTAGCACAAAATCAACTACATGGAAACATCCCTATATCAATCGACAATTTAGTTGGCGTGAGTAGCTTACATTTAGCAAACAATCGTTTCACGGGAAACATCCCCTCGACCATTGGTAACCTTGAAAACATACAAGTTGTTAGGTTAGACAAAAACCAACTTGTAGGAAGAATTCCTTATGCTATAGGGAACTTATCATCGTTGCTCACGCTTTCTTTATCTTCAAACAAGTTGGAAGGGGTTATTCCATCAAGCCTTGGAAATTGCCGTCGTTTATTAGAGTTATACCTTGATGACAATAGCCTTAATGGCAAAATACCTGCAAAACTTCTTCAACTTTCATCTTTATCCAAAACTTTTTAAATCTTTCTCAAAACAACTTGTTTGGTTCACTTCCAACAGAGGTGGGATACCTAAAGATGTTGACTAATTTGGATTTATCATACAACAATTTATCAGGACACATTCCTAGTTGTTGGATTTAATGGTCGGTTCGGGTCAAGTCAACGCGACCGACTCGATGTGACCCGGTATGAGTTACACCGGGGTAACGAAACACGTAAACCCAATTAAACGTTATTTGGGCCCGACACATTCAATTAAATGCAATGGATAATGGTTTAGGCTTTGAGTTTGTAATTGGGCTTTAAGCCCAATGGATTAAAGATGATAAACCCTAAAACATATCCATATATAGTATACTATATATATGCATATGATGTGCTTAACATCATGAACAACAAAAAACCCTAGCCACCATATATATACATTCCGGCGCCGTTTTCCGGCCACCGGAAAACCGCCCCAAGCTGTCAACCACCACCCACTGTCCGATAATCACCGGAACCACCACCAACACCCTATACAAGCTTCCGGCAGTCTCACTGCAAGTTTTCCGGCGTTCGTTTGGTGATTCCGGTGGTCCCGTTTTTCCGGCGACTTGGATTCCGGCGAATAGTGGTCACTGTTGGGTTCTGTTGTTGCTGTCCACCTGCTTACCGAGCTCCGCCGTCGCCGTCTGCTGTCCAGCCACCGTCACCGTCGCTGTCAGCCGCCGCCACCGCCATCAGACTCGCCGGAGTTGCTGTTGGTTGTTGTTGTGTCAACGTCTAGCTTCTTTTTCGTTAGCTCGCGGTGTGTCGTCCGATAACCGAGGTATATCGAAAACTAATCTATGGTTGTTTATTATTGTTTATCGTGCTCGTATTGTCGTAATCGGATCCAGGTGTTGGGTTTTCGGGTTTTTGGGTCGTTTAATCGTTTAACTTTCTGCTGCGTTTTATTGTTCGTTTAAAGGTATATATTAATATTGATTAATATTTATTGAAACGAAAATAATTAACTAAAACGGGTTAAAATAAGTTGACCGTTTTCGTTCCGAACCACCGTTGAAACCCAACACTAGTAGCCTTGGTGATTGTGGTAGCCTCACAGGATTGTTTCTTAGAGGAAACTTATTTCAAGGTATGATGTAAGTTCATTGAAAGGACTGTTACTCCTTGATATTTCTTATAATAATTTATCAGGACAAATTCCAAACTTTTTGAAACAATTGAAGTTAAAAAGTTTAAACTTGTCATAATGATTTTGAGGGTGAAGTACCAATGCTTGGATTCTCTGTTTTGGGGAATAAGAGGCTTTGTTGAATTAGGGTTACCTAGATGTCAGTAAGGAGGTAAAAAACCAAACAAAAATGTTCCCTTTGTTTATAATAGTCATTATAGTTGCATCCTCCCATGATATGTTTATCATGTGTTTTGTGTAAGCAAGAGACAACTATCTCAGTCATCATCAGAGAGCAATCGGTTCTTGAAAGTTTCCTACCAAAAGCTTTTCAAGGCTACAAATGGGTTCTCTGAAGCCAATTTGATTGGAACTGGTGGTTTTAGTTCTGTTTATAAAGGAAGCCTTAATGAAGATTATGATATATTTGTTGCAATCAAAGTTCTGCATCTTGAAAACCAAGGAGCTCAAAGAAGTTTTATGAGGAAACATTCGACACAGGAATGTGTTGAGGGTAATAACTTTATGTTCAAGTGTAGACTTTCAAGGAAATGCTTTCAAAGCTTTAGTATACGAGTTCATGCCCAATGGGTTTACATGATTGGTTGCACTCAAGTGAAAGTAAATCAAGTCTATATCTTCTCCAAATAATAAATATTCTTATGGACGTAGCATGTGCACTTGATTACATTCACAATCATTGCATACCAACCGTTGTTCATGGTGCCTTGAAGCCTAACAACATTCTACTTGATGATGACATGGTAGCTCATATAGGGGACTTTGGCTTAGCTCGCTTTCTAGAAACAACTTCATACCAAAACAGCTCAACCATGATTGGAGGAACAATTGGTTACCTTGCTCCTGGTAAAGCTCTTATATTCATTCACATTGATATTTACTTGTATTGCTACCTTTTAAAAGTAATTGCTTATAATTTGCAGAGTATGGTCTCGGAACTCAGATAACAAGTAGCGGGGATGTCTATAGTTTTGGAATTTTATTACTCGAGGTGATGACTGGGAAAAAACCGACTGATGATATCTTTAACGAAGACCTTAACCTTCATCAATTTGCTTCCAATGGCCTTGCCGGACCATGTAACAAATGTTATTGATGCTAAAATTGTACACACTTATCAAGAGAATGAAAGTAAAGAAATAAATGTAGAGAAAATAAAGGAATGTTTGGCTTCAACAATCAAGATTGGAGTATCATGTTCTATGGATTCTCCACATCATCGTATGGATATGAAAAACGTTGTAGATGAACTACAGCGTATTCTGAATACACTTCAAAATATTTGAGGTATAGTGTTTAGTATTCACGTACTAAGCTTTAATCCTATCCTTTTTTATGTTGCTAAATTTCATGTTGTAATAGTTGAATAATATTTTATCTTATTGGAAATATATTCTAAAATCTTAACCTTAAAGATGGCAATAATCAATCGAAATGCCCTTACCATAATGATAATGCATGATCATGCTAAAGAGACTGTAGAATGTTTAGAGCAAAATTTGCAATTTTCATCCATTTCTAAATATTAACTAATAACTAGTGTGCTTGTATCTGTGCGTTTCAGTGAAGACTCGCGGGCAGTATTTGCTAAATTCTTTGCGGTAACGGTTCAATACCTAGTCCATGGTATTGGTAAAGTAGGAAATTTAGTAACCATTAACTCCGCATATGCATAAGACATAAAATTCCTTCTTGTTGATCTGTAATTGTAAAACGGGATAAAAAAACAATGGTCAAATTTAGAAAGTCAATTATACGTACAGATAAAATCCATTATAATATTCAATTTTAGTCTTGAAAGTAAATTTGATAGGAGTCAACTCTTAAAACTAATTATTTCTTTTAATTTTATTTTTATTTTAAGTATTTACATGCGCTGAAAAGACATTTTAATAAACTACTTTCTAAGACATGTATTTAACTAAAAAAAACAAGATTACTAGTTTATATAGCATGTAGTGTTTGAGCTAGCCTTGTGCAAAGTTGTTAATTTGAATCTCAAACCCACCCAGATTTGATTTTCGTTCTACCGTGTATTACGTTGGAAAATTATGTTCTTGTGATAACACAACATCTGTCAAGTGTTGCAATCAAGAACAAACCATCTAAAAGCTCTACTAACAGAATACTCAATACAGTGAATTCGGATAAAGTGAATTCACTGAAGTGGTTGGTTGGAAATCCAAATCATCCACCATCATTTTTTAATGGTTCATTCGACGACTATAAACATGACACTGAACCCAAGGAGGGGTCAAACACTAACTGACTTCAGATTTTATTTTCTAAATGCACTTTTCTTTTAAAAATCAATATTATTAATTAAAAGAACAAGCCCTGCTTGCGGTGCGCACATATGATGTATATATGTGTGAACCCTCGGGTGGGCAAAAGTGAAATTGCACTAATTTTGACGTTATTTTACTAATCTCGTGAAAATAACGTTAAAAGTGACGGACGGTTAATCAGGCATCATGTAGTGGCGTTGATAGCCGAAAGACAAGGGTACATGCACCGATCAGCCGGTGTCCCGATGATTGAGTGCTATGTGCCTTATGTCCAAGGCTTGATGCAAAACTACTATCGAGCCGGGGGTCTCACCGGAAGCAGCCTCTCTATCCTTATGGGGTAGAGGTAAGGCTGTCTACATCTTACCCTCCTCAGACCCTACCATAGCTTTGCTATTGGTGGGATATACTGAGTACGATGATGATGATGATGATATTAATTAAAAGAACAAAGGATGCATCTCACAAATAACAAGGATGGGTCAAACAGATATCGACTACAGATTTTATTTTCTAAATGTACTTTTTTTATGATGAATATCATTAAAAGAACAAAAGAGGCATCTCACAAATAACAAGAGCCTCGATAAGTATAAAACAAACGAAGGAAACAAACGAACAGGAGATTGGAGTAGTGCACCTTACAAAAGGAAATTATCAAAGTTAAATTTGCATCACTTCTCCTCCCAATCCAAGAAAGTCCTTTTGTTCCTATGTTTAACCCATAAAAAAGACCAGATTTTATTTCATTTATCACCTTTGCCAACGAGAACACTCTACCGTCAAAGATCCGTTTATTCCTTGCTTTCCATATCATCGAGAAAACCCAATAATAAGTATTGCTTCTACTTTCTAGTGATTATCTAAACGACTCAAGGGGTGGGTGTATGGACTTCTTATTTTTGTTTATTCAGTCTTTTGAAGTTATAATTAAGAATAAGTTGTTACATTTTGACTCATTCACGACTCTTTGATAAGTTTCGACCATTAAATGCACCGTCTCCGATTTTAATGTTTCTTTAACGGTCATTTGGATTATTGGCGGGCCACTAGCCCACCCAACCATCTTCAGTCTCTTAGCGTGGAACCATCAGGTGTTATATCGGCACGCCTCTGAAGGGAAGCCCAGACATAAGTTCGCTCCATTAGTCTTGACTTGGAAAACACCGTACAGAGGAAACCCATCATAGGTGAGAAAACCTCATATATAGGCAACGGCTCAACATTTTCATAGATGGAACTTAAACCCAAGACATTTCTCTTTAAATAAAGTCCTTTCGGTTCCTCACCTCAACCGTTTGAGCTAGGAATCATATTTTAAAGTTATTTTTTTACAACTATATACACTCATCTACTCCCTACTCCTACTCCTACTCCTACTCCTACTCTAAGAGAAAATTTACTCCCATGCTATGTTTTATGTTTTGAACCCTAGTCTTCACTCCTAATTAAGGCAAGAACCTTTACCACTCAGTTAAGGCTGGAATGGCCGACAATTTTAAAGTTATTATCCCTTTTGAAATAACCCATTCAATAAGTCATCTGGTGGCGACCGAAAGATATCAGAACGACCGGCATGTTATCACTGACTGCATTGTCTCCATTGACACATTCAAAAACAGATTATTAAAGGGCAGCGATTATTCTTGTGATCTTTAAGTTTATTTCAAAAAATGAACACCAAGTGCTTATCATTTCTCTCTACTACTCATTTCCTCTTTTATGTTCTTATATTTCTAGTTCTCACCACTATCTCATCTTCCTACGGCGGAAATGAGACAGATCTTCACGCTTTGTTGAAGATTAAGTCGATGATCACTCAAGATCCATACAGAGCTCTAGCCTCATGGAATGGTTCGCTTCATTTCTGTGACTGGACCGGTGTTACATGTGGGAAACGGCTTAGAAGGGTGACTTTTTTGCGACTAATCTCGCAAGGTCTAGAAGGCTCTTTGTCTCCTTATGTAGGGAACCTCAGCTTCCTCCGTACTCTTTCTCTCTTTAACAACAACTTTCAAGGAGAAATCCCTCATGAAGTCACTCGTCTTTCTAGCTTACGCTTCTTTTCTCTTTACAATAATAAATTCAGCTCGTCATTCCAATTAACATGTCCAGTTGTTCTAACCCAGACGCACTTGTCTATCCAATAACGAGCTAGTTGGAAGCATACCCAAGGAAATCGGTTCCCTCTCGAAACTTGCTTATCTTTCACTCGGTTATAACAAGTTAACGGGTGGAATGTCACCTTTCTTGGGTAATCTTACATCAATGGAATTATTCTCTTTTTCGGGTAATGCGTTGGGTAAGAGCATTCCTGAAACCTTAGGCCGTTGGAAAAATTTAAAAGAATTTTATTGTAGTCACTGTAATCTAACTGGGGTCATCCCTCATTCCTTTTACAACCATTCCCTCCTAACTATAGTTACCATTGCTGATAATCAACTGATCGGTAGTCTTCCTCCAGCTTTAGGTGTCATGCTCCCTAATCTCTTTATCTTTCATTTACCGTTTAACCAACTAACTGGATCAATTCCATCCTCCATTTCAAATTGTTCGAGATTAGCGTCTCTTGAAATGGGTTTTAACAGGTTTAGTGGGAAGTTAACAATCGACTTTGCAAAACTAAGAGACATTCAGATATTACAGTTTAGTGATAGCATGTTAGGAGGCAAAGAAGTTGATGAAATGCAATTTATTGAGTCTTTCGAAAATTGCACCAGACTAAAGAAATTGGATCTTGCCTATTGCAACTTTCAAGGTGTACTCCCTAGATCAATAGGTAATCTTTCTATTCAACTCGATACTCTGTATTTAATTGGAAATCATTTACATGGAAACCTACCAAAATCAATCGGTAATCTAGTTGACTTGGAAATGTTATCATTAGAAGGTAACCGATTCACAGGAAGCATCCCTTCAACCATTGGAAACCTTCAAAAGATAAAAGTCATTTATTTAAATGAAAACCAACTTTCAGGGCAGATTCCTAATGTTATGGGAAATTATCATTGTTGATTACACTTTCTTTATTTTCAAACAAGTTGGAAGGGGTTATTCCATCAAATCTGGGAAATTGCCACAGTTTATTAGAGTTGTATCTAAATGACAATAAACTTAACGGAGAAATACCCGCAACAATTCTTCAACTTTCATCTTTATCTATAGCACTGAATCTTTCTCAAAACAACTTGTCTGGCTCAATTCCGACCGAGGTGGGAGACCGCAAGATGTTGAGTGTTTTGGACTTATCTGAAAATAGTCTATCCGATACTATTCCGAGTAGCCTCAGTGGTTGTATTAGCCTTTTAAGTCTGTCTCTCAAAGGAAACTTACTTCATGGTATGATACCACCATCATTAGTTTCCTTAAAAGGCATTGGAAAAACTTGATATTTCTCATAATAATTTATCTGGTCAAATTCCTCGATTGTTTGAAAGTTTTTGGCTAGAATATCTGAACGTGTCATATAATGATTTTGAGGGGGAAGTACCAATGTCGGGAGTGTTCGCCAATGCAAGTGCGTTTTTTGTTTCAGGGAATAATAGGCTTTGTGGCAGCTTTGTTGAACTTGGGTTACCCACATGTAAGGAGGCAGAAAAACAAAAGAAAAGGTTTCCTCTATTTGTAATATTCATTTTGATTGCATGTACATTTTTTGCCATAACATGTTTGGCATATGTTTGGTGGAAGAAGAAAAGTAAAAACCAGCAGTCTCATTCTTCAACAAGCAAACGACACATGCAAGTTTCATACAAACAACTTCTCAAGGCTACCTATAAAATCACAATGGTTCTGGTTGATTTACATATCAATCTTACAACCCATTAAATACAAATTACTAGACTAATAATAAGGAGAGAATTACTCCACTAAAATAAGAAACTATTGACTATGTAATTACATTGAATACATTGATGGAGTAGGAGGATATTGCTCCATGAAATATGCTATTGCCTAATACCCCCCGTCAATGCAAGTTGGTGGCGGACCAAGACGAAGCATTGTGCGAAATTTTTTAAACAACGGTTTGGGCAAACTCTTGGTGAAAATGTCGGCGACTTGTTTGTCGGTCGCTATGAATTTTGTGTGAAGCTTGTCGGCGGTTACCAATTCACGAACGAAATGATAATCAATGTCGATGTGCTTGGCTCTTTTGTGGGATATTGGATTTTGACTTTAAAATAGAGCACTCTTGTTGTCACATAACAGTGTCGGTCGTCCCGGTGGAAGAGCATGAAGTTCCCGAAGAAGGTGAGTTAACCAAATAATTTCTGCTGCCATATTTGCCATGGCACGATATTCTGACTCACAGCTGGATCTGGACACCGTTGGTTTATTTTTAGCGCTCCAAGATACTAAGTTCCCTCCTAAGTAGATACAATAGTCGTATGTGGATCTTCGTGTGTCGATACATCGAGCCCAATCTGCATCTGAAAAACCTAGTAAAGTAGTGTTAGGTGGACGAGCAAATGTTAAACCATGTGATAAGGTGCCTTTAACATAACGGAGAATCCTTTTTACTAGCTGAAAGTGATCGGTTGTGGGATTTTGAAGAAATTGGCTAGCCTGGTTAACGGCATAGGAGAGATCAGGACGGGTGATTGTGTGATATTGAAGAGCGCCCACGAGAGAGCGATAATGAGTAGGATCATGGAATGGGTTGCCCTGAGAGGTGAAAATATCTTTAGATGTGAGAGGAGTGGCAACAGGTTTTGAGTCAAGTAAACCGGCTCGGGTGAGGATGTCGTGGGCATATTTGGATTGGTTTAAAAACAAACCCGTTTTGGTGTGATGAACTTCGAGTCCAAGAAAGAAATTTAGAGGGCCAAGGTCCTTAATTTTAAATTCTTTGTTTAAACATGATGTGAAGTTGTTGATGAAATGTGCATTATTCCCGGTGATAATGATGTCGTCAGGGACGGATTTATTTAATTGAGTACCGGGTCAAGCGAACCAGGTGTTTTTCGAACCGTAGTGGAGCATTTAATAGCGACTTTTTTAGCGAACCAGGTGTTTTTCGAACCGTAGTGGAGCATTTACTTGACCCGAACCGTTAAACCAATCCGAATTGTCAACCCGACCCAATTTTTTTATACGCGTTCTTATATATTTAGAGCATCTTAAAATAGCGAACCAGATAAAAAAAAATTCTAAATCCGTCACTGGATGTCGTCAACATAAACGAGAAGATAAATTAAGATACCTTGGTGGCTGTAAACGAACAAAGATGTGTCGGCTCGACTGTTGTGAAAGCCACAATTGAGAAGAAAGGAGCTTAAGCGCTGAAACCAAGCACGTGGTGCTTGTTTTAAACCATAAAGTGCCCGTTTGAGTTTACACACATAGTTGGGTCGGTTTGAGTCTTCGAAACCCGGCGGTTGTTCCATAAAAATGGTTTCAGTGAGATGGCCATTGAGAAAGGCTTTGTTGACATCTAATTGCCGAAGGGACCATTTGTTAATGGTGGCGAGGCTAAGAACAACCCGGATAGTGGAAGACTTGACGACCGGACTAAAGGTGTGAGAGAAGTCTAGACCCGGTATTTGAGTGAATCCTTGGGCCACAAGACGTGCTTTGTAGCGATCAATGGACCCATTAGATTTATCTTTAATTCTATAAATCCATTTAGAACCGATGATGTTGGTGCTAGCGGGTCTAGGAACAAGAGTCCAAGTTTGATTAGCATGAAGAGCTTTTAGTTCGTCATGCATTGCTTGAATCCATTTTGGATTTTTGAGAACGGTTTTGATGCCTTTTGGAATGTGGAAAGAGAATAAAGAGTGATGTAGAGGATGAGTGATGGTTTGAGAGAGATTAGCAAAGTGTTTGGGTTTGGAGATTCCGTCCTTTGCACGAGTGGTCATAGGATGCGAGTTAATGGGTTGGTTGTTAGTTGTGGTTGTGGATGATGCGGAAGGTGGAGTTGGTTGGTCAATTGGGTTGGATGGTAGCGAGTTAGTTGGGCTTGAGTGAGTAGAGGGTGAGTGGGCCGTGGGTAGAGAGAGGGATGGTGGGCTGGGTGGAGGGGAATTAGATGGGCTGGATGTGTTTGTTAGGCTGGATAAGGGTGAGGGAAGTGGACTGTTGAGGGGTTCAGTGAGAGGGTGAGTGGGTGGTATGTCATCACAGAAATGTGTGGTTGGGTTGACTGGGTTAGAGGATGTTGGTATTGTTGGTGAGGGTGTGGGAGGGTTGGTGGGTATGTGTTCTTCAAAATTGGTAATGGGTAGGTTAGTAGTAGTTTTTTTTTGTAGAGTTTTGGTGAAAAGGGAAGATGTCTTCATCAAATTTTGCATGTCGGGTTGTGTAGATACGACCCGAGGTGGGTTCAAGACACCGAAAACCTTTATACTTTGGACTATAACCAATGAATATGCACGGAACACTTCTTGGTTGAAGTTTATTTTTTGTGTAGTCTCTAAGGTAGGGAAAAACAAGACAACCAAAAATACGCATGTTTGAGTAAGTGGGTGGTTGGTTGAACAAAACTTCAAACGGAGATTTATCATCAAGAAGTTTTGTAGGTAGACGATTTATAATATAGGTGGTGGAGGTGAAGGCATCAAACCATAGGTTGGGTGGAGCTTTGGCATTGAACATCATAGCTAGACCAGTTTCGGTTATGTGACTGTGTTTTCGCTCGGCCCTCCCATTTTGTTCGGGTGTATGAGGGCACGATAATCGATGATGTATGCCATGTTGTTGAAAACATGTTTGCACTTGGTGATTAGTGAATTCGGTGCCACCATCACTTTGAAAAACTTTAACATTATATGAGAATTGATTTTGAACAAATGTTAAAAAAAATGGTGAGGATGGTGAAGAATTCGGACTTGGCCTTTAATGGATAGAACCAAGTGAAACGAGAATAATCATCGATGAAGATGACATAGGACCGATAGCCATCTGTGGAGGGCACAGGTGCGGGTCCCCAAAGGTCACAATGGATGAGGTCCAAAACATGTTGTGCGCGTTTCGGATTTTCAATAAATGGTAGATGTTTTGCTTTTGATAATTCACACGATTCACATAATCCTGGTTTAGGTAATATAGAGGTAACAAAAACACGACCAAGTTTGTTTAAAGTAGAAATTGTATCAAAAGAAACATGTCCTAGGCGACTATGCCATTTATTGAATGAAGCACGAAGGTGCGATGCAGAAAGCGCATCAACGAGAGACTTGTGACCTTAGTTGAGAACATAGAGACCATTTTCACACGTGCCTTTAGCTAGAACCTCCGCTGTTTTTCGGTCCTGGATTTGAAAAAAATTATTAGAAAACAACACATCAACCGGAGAGTCATTCGTTAACCTACTAACTGAGAGTAGGTTTTTTGTTAAATTAGGAACGACTAAGACATTTTGTAAAGTTATAGATTTATTTAAATTAGTGTTCCCAATGTGAGTGGCTGGTGATGATTTTCCATTCCCAAAAGTAACACGAAGGCTACCATTGTGGGATTTAGAATTGTATAAACCATGATTTGAGGGTAACATATGTGTTGTAGCAGTTGAGTCTGTCGTCCAATCAGGAGAGTCGGAGGCTATATTACACTGGGCATGAAAAGCCTCGGCGAGATTGGCATCAAGAGGAACCGATTTTTGGGCAAAAGAGGCAAGTTGAGGACAAAGTATTTGTATAATGACTGGTTTGACGACATAGTTGGCAGTGTGGAGGTCTTTTGGTGTAGGAAGAAATACGCCCGCGTGAGGATGAGGCGTGGCCTCTTCCACGAGATAAAGACGGGCGGGTGTGAGAAGTTTTATTCGGGTGGGCATAGAAGGCGGCCTGAGGGGTTTGAGAACCATGTAATTGTTGAACAAACATCTCTTGATTCTCCGCGTTAGCCAAGAGATCTCGAAATGAAGGAGCGGGGTGAATGGCTCGTTGAGAAGTGGAAAAGTTTTCAAAAGAAGCGCCTAGTCCACGAAGGAACGAATGGAGTTTGTCCTCGTCACTCATGGGATGCCCTATAGCAGCAAGTTGGTCGGCTAAAGCTTTGAATTTGCAACCAAATTCGGAAACCGAAGATGTTCCTTTTTGAAGGGTTCGAAGGGAGTCTTGGAGATTGTGGATTCGTTCAATAGAGGAGTTACTATAAGCATCGGCTAGGGCTTTCCAAACGGCTTTGGCTGTTGTATGACCAATAGTTTCGGCCATGGCTTCTTCGGTTAGGGTAGAGTTGATGAGGAGTAGGACCTTATGATCGGCTATTCGCCAAGAAAGAAATTCGGGATTGGACACAGTTGTGTTATTGGTAGTGATAGTTTCGGGTGGAGATGGGGTGTCGCCGGTTACATGGCCGATAAGAGTGAGGTAAGAGAGGACTGGAGTAATTTGTTTCTCCCAAGGGAGATAGTTGGTGGAGGTTAACTTGATGTTGATGAGATGGCTAAGAGAATGGAGAGGAAGAGAGGTAGGGTCGACAGCCATGGAAAGGATCTTGAATGTTTTAGGCTAATACCATATAAAATCACAATGGTTCTGGTTGATTTACATTTCAATCTTACAACCCTTTAAATACAAATTACTAGACTAATAATAAGGAGAGAATTACTCCACTAAAATAAGAAACTATTGACTACGTAATTACATTGAATACATTGATGGAGTAGGAGGATATTGCTCCATGAAATATGCTATTGCCTAATACTACCAATGGGTTCTCTAAAGTCAATTTGATTGGAACCGGTGGATTCAGTTCCGTTTATAAAGGGATCCTTGATGAAGATAAAGACATATTTGTTGCAGTCAAAGTTTTGCATCTTCAAAGTCGAGGAGCTCAAAGAAGCTTTATGAGGGAGTGCGAAGCATGGCGTAATATTAGACATCGAAACTTGCTCAAGCTAATAACTTCATGCTCAAGTGTTGACTTTCAAAATAATGATTTCAAAGCTTTGGTATACGAGTTTATGCCTAATGGAAGTTTACATGATTGGTTGCATTCATATGAAATTAAGGACATTCAAACTAAACCTTCTACAAAGAATAAACATTCTCGTGGATGTGGCATCCGCACTTGATTGCATTCATAATCACTGCATACCAACCCTTGTTCATGGTGACTTGAAGCCTAGCAACATTCTACTAGATGATGATATGGTGGCTCATGTAGGAGACTTTGGTTTATCTCGATTTCTTGAAACAACTTCACACCAAAATAGCTCAACTAGGATTATGGGAACAATTGGTTATGCTCCACCAGGTAAATTCATATATTTATATAGATGTTCATATTTACCTAAAATATTACTTTTTTCTAAAGTAATTATTTATATGTTGTAGAGTATGGTCTTGGGAGTAAGATGACAAATAGTGGAGACGTCTACAGTTTTGGAATATTATTACTAGAGGTGATGACTGGCAAAAAACCAACTAACGACAACTTTGATGAAGACCTTAGCCTTCATAAATTTGCTTCCATGGCCTTGCTAGACCAAGTAACGGATGTTGTTGATGCTAACATTCTTTACGTTTATCTAGAGGATGAGACTTTTATGCAAAATAAGGAAGTAAATGAAAAGAAAATAGAGGAACTTCTGGCTTCAACGATCAAGATTGGAGTGTCATGTTCTGTGGTTTCCCCACCACAACGGATGGATATAAAAACGGTTGTTCACGAATTGCACCATATTCAAGATGCACTTCAAATATTCATGGCACGGTACGTGTTCTCTTTTGTACTTATGGCATTAGAAAATTTTAACCATTGTGGGATAATGTACATGTTGTTTCAGATTTAGAACCAAGCTACCATCATCTGGGAGTTGAAAGAAATTGCATCTAATAGATGGCGTTTGCCTGTATTACATCTTTGTTTCTTTGCCGAGACATGATTGTTATTTTGGTTAAGTTCTTTTTAAAATTAAGTATATGAATTTTCTGGTGTAATAGATATTAATCATATTATATTACATAAAGTGTTCTTGAACATTTTAGTCTTAGGTCGTGGAGGAGGTTCAAACGAAAAGAACATGAGGCATTGAAAATTTTTCACTGGTTTTCTAACTCAACTGTTGTTCCTTGTTCCAAATGATTTACCAAGTAAAATGAAATAGATTATAAAAGAAATGAATTAATAATACAATAGATCCCTAGCCACTATCTTTTCGAATGTGGTGTGGTAGTAGGAAGTTTAGGGTTCTCAATAGAAACACATGTTCAATCCTCACATATAACATTTTGGGTGGGACATGGATAGCTCAATGAAGGAAGATGAGACCTATATGATCTCCAGTTCGATCCTAAGGGCGCCCGGGTTTAACACCAGTGGTCGTGGGTGGGTTTTCCTCGGAATTGGAGATAACTTGGAGGCGCTTAAGGGCTCCGTACAGTTGGGTTGGGCCAGATGACGATAGCCTTTTGCCATTATGTCACCCCGTATAAAGTACCTAGACAATTCTCTGTTTGTTGACAGTTAGATAAAAAAATCCGGAGCTACTAATTCATTTTGTTTCTTGTTTGTTTACATCCAACGTTTTGCTTAAACAGACTTGTATCACTACTTACGAAAACATATATATCTACCTCTAAATAAACTCCTATTTTAAGAAAAGTGGGTTATGTAACCGTGAAACTATTAGAACCTAGTTTATATAAATGTAGATCACTTTTCTCACCCAAAAAAAGTATATAAAAAGTCTAATTTATTTCGTTTTTAATCATGCTAACTTAAAACCAGTGGACTACACGGATTATTAATAAAAATAATATTTAATAAGGAAGCAAAATATAAAAACAATAAATTTATCATATATTATTAAGAAACAACCATTGCATAGTACAGTGATAAATAATTAATAATAATAATAATAATATCTGTTATTTACTAAAATTAAGCTCATCACATAATAATACCATGGGGCATTGGCCACCAAACCCATCACAAAGATAGAGAAAGCTAGAGGTGTATAAATCGGGTTTTTTCTAATACCCGGGTCGGGTATGAACCGGTTTCGGGTATGATCGGGTATTGAAAAATCGGGTATTGAGATAAATCGGGTAGGGTTCGGGTAGGGTATTGAGGAGAAAAACTCAACCCTATGTACCGGGTAGGGTATGATCGGGTTCGGGTATTGGAACCGGGTACGACCGGGTAATACCCGGTTTTGAATTTGTATTTTTTTATACATTTTTTAATTTGTTTAAAATTTAAATTTGCTTTGTAATGTATAAAAAAACGATATTACAAAAACTATAAATCCACTTGATTACAAATTATTTACTTAGTAATATGCATTTTACAAAAACTTAAACATAAAAGTTGTGAAGTAAACATAAAAATATACTATAAAAATTCATGTATCATTTCGGGTATTAGAAAAATGGTATCAGGTATCGGGTATAACCGAGTATCGGGTATTGGGTATGACCGGGTCCGGGTATTTACGGGTATAAATCGGGTACGGTTCCGGGTACGGGTATTGACCTCAAAATGCATACCCTATTTATACCCTACGGGTAGGGTCGGTTCCGGTTTCGGGTATAGAATACTCGGGTATAAAAAACCGGTTCCGGGTATTTTTTCGGGTCCGGTTCCGGATACGGGTTTTTTTTTCACCTCTACTAAAAGATATATGAGCACAGATTCAGTTGGGCTAGTAGAAGGCTAATGCATCCTGTATGGCTGTATATGCTATTGATTAGGGTGAGTAAAAACCAATTAACTGATAAAAGTACTTCGAAATAATCAGCCCAAACTAATAATCCAAGGTTTCTAGGATTATTCTAATAAAAAATTACGGTTCGGTTTAGGTTATTACCTCGTTCCAAAACCAAACTTGACCGCACTGAACTTGTTTGAATATTTGTTGTAGGATCTATGTCTCAAATTCATTATTTTGGGTTAATATTTTAATATCAAATTCATAAATAGGTGACAAAGTTTTTAAGCCAAAATTTATAGCCCAAATTTATTATTTTGGGCCATTTTTTCTACCCAAGTGTAAAGCCGAAGCCAACTCATAATAGAACCGAACACATAACACATACATAAAACTGAAAACCAAAACCGATCGGATTATTGAGGCCGTAAACTAAAATTGCGGTCTTGGTTCAAATTGAATCCTTGAATCCAAAACCGACCCATGCACACCTTTACTATCATTTGTGTTTAATCAACTTAATTGTCCAAAACTATTAAGATTAAGAACACATATTGCTAACTATGTTGCCATATGAACTATAACTAGTGTCGATACTTTGTTTGAAACGTACAATCAAGATTTATATTAACAAAGTCATACGCGAGTTGTGTTCATATCTTCATTACATTAGCCGCTGAAATGACTTCTGATCGTAATGTGTTTTAACCGGGTTTTGTAAGGGTCTATCCACCTATGTCTACTCATAACCTCAAAACTTATTTAATATCCAAAAACCCTTTTACAAGAGTTGTAATTATGAGTTATCACATGTCAACAATGTATGGTTATCAGTTGTATACGAATTTTACTTGAGTAATATTCTTTTGATTATTCCTCGTGCCCAAATAAACAAACACGCACGCACACACAAGTGAATCGTCGAGTGACACGTCTTGACCACTATTTAATTGGGAAGATCTAATTAGACGATATGTAGAGCAAATATAACCAAACCTAGTGGAGATTAGCCCACACTATCCCACATAGAAGATGCTAGAAAGTAAATGGTGACACTATGACATGTTCCTCTCTCCATGCCATAAAGAATCATCAAGCTCAACTTTTGGTATGAACTTTGATCATGGAATTGAAATGGTAACATAAAAAGACATAAAAGACCTTACCATAGTATGGAATTAAAAAAGATGTAAAGAGACACAAAAAGATGATGAAACCATTGGTCTAAGGAGATGCCAATTAGAGTGGTATTCTAATAAGCAATATGGCAAAGAAAAAGTTGGAAGAATGGCTATAACAAGATTCCATTTCATCAAATAAACAAATATATATAAGTAGAAAGAGAAAGAGAAGAAAGTTGAAATGAAGATGAATATGGTGGAGCACTATGAGTGAACATTCAATGCCTACACCACTTTTGCTAAATTATTAAGGGCATCTTTCAAGATTGATATCATTTGTGTGTTTTCAATCTTTTTCAGGAGTTAACATATGTATGCTTTTCCAACTCACCATACCTTCATTCAAATCCAATTACATGTACTTTGTACTTGATATATTGGTGTCATTTGCATAAGTTTGCACTCATATAGTCATATTGTATATTGTTCTTTAGTGATATTATTCTGAAAATGTATTGTAAATAATTGATGGTATCACCTGAGTGTCAAATGCATGTATATAAGTATATAACAAATAAAATGAATATGGAATAATATATAACATACATATATGATGATCACTTGGTAGTAGATCCACCCATGGCTACAATCATATGAGAGATTTTAAATTTAAACCAACACTAGAAAAAAGTGCATTGCATGGATGTCATGGTCATTAGAATAAATGCTCTCAAGCATGACACTAGTGTTGGGTTTTATACAAGATTATCAAAGTTCAAGTTAACCATATTTAACTAGAAAACGCAACGGAAGCTTAGATTTTAAAACTTGTTATGAACATACCATTATGTTAAAACTAAAACCCAAAGCCAAGGATCAAAATTACAAGAACAAGATGCTCACAAAATGTAAATTGTACCTTCTTATACCTTTAGAAGAACAAATGGGTTGTTGAAGGGGATGGTGGATGAATGACAAGCCTCCAAAGAAGAAGACCTCAAGAGTATGATACCCCAAGCTATTTGTGACAACACCAAGTTGTTTTGCTAGGATTTATGAACACAAAACAAGCTCACCAAGCTCTCTTTTTTCTGCTGCTGCTGCCGTGAGTTTATTAGAGAGGAAGAGAGAGATTTTTGAAGCTTGAATACACTTAAAAGGATTCAAAAACAAGACACAAATGCATGTGTTGTGAATGGAGGTTTATCAAGTGGTCAACTTAAGAAGACAAGGCTTTTGATTGGACCAAAAACCTCCACCCACATGGGGTGGACGGTTATTATTATTATTATTATTATTTTTTTTTGTTTTGTTTTAACCATTAAAACATCTCCATTCATTTTATAAAACTCATTTTTATAAAATGTACATACATTTATATAATTATTTAACCAATTAAATAATTAATTTTTATAAACAAATTATCTAGATAATTTATTTAAATCCTCAAGTGTGTTTGTTTAGAAAACCAATTTTCTAAATACTTAGTGTTCGGTATTCGTTTAAATGATCAAATCATTAAAAGAATACATTTGGTGTTGTCTAGCTTGTTATTGGGTATGACCCGACTTGGATCAAACACAGTTAGCCACATTAATATAAGCATGTGTCTCGGGCATACGTATTTCAACAATCTCCCACTTGCACGAGATACATAGAAAATTAATGCAAGTGGTGAATACCGCCTAACAACAGTTCACCACCCCTAATGTGTTTGACGAAGTGCCATTCAATAACATCATCCCTTCAAGTCCCTTACTTGATATGATTTAGGTGAATCTATCATTATATCCCTTTGTTACTAGATGTCATGTTGGATCTAAGAGACATAGGCGATCATTCTCTTTACAATTCAACTTTATCAGGCCTTAGACATCTAAACTCTCAACACATAAGAGGAACAAATTCCATCTTGACTGTATACGCCTCTCACTATCACTTTATACTCCACCTGAGCTCATCCTTATGTACCATCTTTTACGAATAGCGAAGGGCAGAGTCAAAGTGTAATACTTGGTGAAAATCAAGACCCAGTATACATCTCAGGTCTAAGGATAATATGAAATTCTCCTTTACTCAAAATTACTAATGATCAGGTCCATTGACTCCATGTAGTAATATTGAGAGCGGGTCAGTCCAATATTCGTATCCCACAAATATCTATGAACCTTGGCAGCAAACCTATGCTCCATATTCATTCCTTATGAATATCCACCAATCCTAGTTCATAATAGTCTTGCTTCATATTTGTTCCCACAAATGTGATCGACTACGGACTTTTAGAATAAGATAACTTATTCATGGATTAAACATGCAAAATTAGAATTTAACTCAAGATTCCATAATCATATAAAAGAGTTAAATTACAAAAGTCTTTTAAACGTAAATACAAAATAGATTAAATCCAATTACTAGAATATCGGAGTCCTAAGCCACTCGCATGACGCTCATGTTTCGGTCTTTCTAGGAGCTTCGTGAATGGATCCGCAAGATTTTGATCAGTTCCAACTTTGCGAATACATATCTTTCCTTTTTCAACTTCATCCCTTATGTAGTTGAATCTCCGCTCTATGTGCCTTGTCTTTTGGTGCGAACGAGGTTCCTTGATTTGTGCAATCGCACCCTCGTTGTCACAAAAGATTTCTAGGGGGTCTTGAATGGAAGAGACCACCCCTAGATCAGTAATGAATTTCTTCAACCATGCAGCTTCCTGAGCTGCCAATGAAGCGGCGATGTATTCTGATTCTGTAGTGGACAATGCTACCACTTCCTGTTTTGAGCTCTTCCAAGAGACAGCTCCTCCATTAAGAGTGAACACATACCCAGATTGTGATCGAGAATCATCTCGATCAGTTTGAAAGCTCGCATCCGTGTAACCTTTTATAGCGAGTTCCTCCTCACCAGATCCATATATCAGAAACATATCCTTAGTTCTCCTAAGATATTTCAATATGTTCTTAACAGCCATCCAATGACTGTTTCCTGGATTCTGTTGATATCTGCCTGTCATGCTCAAAGCGCATGACACATCTGGTCTAGTACATATCATCGCATACATGATGGATCCTATAGCAGAAGCATATGGGATTTGTTTCATTATCTCTTGCTCACCCTTTGAGCTTGGACATTGAGCTGAACTCAATATAGTCCCTCTTTGAATAGGTACCAAACCTTTCTTGGAGTTTTCCATCTTGAACCTTTTCAAGATTTTATCAATGTATGTACTTTGGTTCAAACCTATCAAGTGCCTTGACCTATCCCTATAGATCTTTATTCCCAAAATATAGGCAGCTTCACCAAGATCCTTGATGGAAAATCTACTTCCAAGCCAAGCCTTAACGCTTTCCATGGTTGGAACGTCATTTCCAAATAGTAGAATGTCATCGACATACAATACTAAGAAGGTTATTATACTCCCACTAGCTTTCTTATACACACAAGCCTCATCAGCGTTCTTGATGAATCCAAAATTTTTGATTTCTTCATCAAAACGATGATTCCAAGTTCTAGATGCTTGTTTCAATCCATAGATTGATTTCTTTAACTTGCATACTTTATTAGGATGTTTCGGATCGACAAAACCTTCAGGCTGAACCATATAGACATCTTCCTCAAGATATCCATTTAGGAAAGCAGTCTTGACATCCATTTGCCAAATTTCATAATCATAATGTGCAGCTATGGCAAATAATATCCTAATAGACTTTAGCATTGCCACAGGCGAAAAAGTTTCATCATAATCAACCCCTTGAGTTTGAGTGAAACCCTTAGCTACAAGTCTTGCTTTATAAGTATCCAAGTTTCCATGCATATCAGTTTTTCTTTTGAAAACCCACTTACTTCCAACAGCTTTGGAGTTGAGTGGTGGTTCAACCAATTCCCAAACTTGGTTGTCATACATGGATTGCATCTCAACGTTCATGGCTTCAAGCCATTTGTCACAATCATTCTTGGACATTGCATCACGGTATGTGGTTGGTTCATCCGAATCTACCACGTAGCAACCTTCTACAAAAAATCCATATCTTTCAGGTGGATTGCTAACTCTACCAGATCTGCGAACGTTTTGTGTGTTTTGATCAACCACTTGATCACTTTCAACAACCTCTTGTTGAGTGCTAGTATCAACCAATTCTGTATCATCTTGTGGTTCTTGATCCTCATCAAATTTCATTGTTCTATTATTAGTTCCTTCCTTAAGGAACTTAGTTTCCAAGAACTTACCCTTTCGAGCAATAATAACATTTTGCTCACTAGGATCATAAAAGTAATATCCTAAATCATCTTTAGGATAACCTATAAAGATACACTTAGTGGATCGGACTTCTAATTTGTTTGGGGTGTATTGCTTTACATAAGCTACACAACCCCAAACTCTTAAGAATGATAGCGATGGAGCCTTTCCATGCCATATTTCAAAAGGTGTCTTCTCCACTTTCTTGGTTGGAGCCATATTCAATATGCGAACAGCGGAAAGTAAAGCATAGCCCCAAAATGATAGAGGTAAAGTGCTTCTAGCCATCATCGATCGAACCATATCTAATAGGGTACGATTTCTCCTTTCAGACACACCATTATGTTGTGGTGTTCCAGGTGGAGTAAGTTGTGAAATAATTCCACAACTCTTAAGATGATCTTGAAAAACACCACTTAGGTATTCACCTCCTCTATCACTACGAAGTACTTTGATTGTGGTCTTGAGTTGTCTTTCTACTTCAGTTTTGAAGTCTTTGAACATTTCAAAAGCTTCATCTTTGTGTTTCATTAAGTACACATAACCATATCGACTATAATCGTCAATAAAGGTAATGAAGTATCTTTCACCATTCCTAGTCATTGGTCTAAAAGGACCACATACATCCGAATGTATGATACCCAATAATTCTTTTGACCTTTCAAAAGTTTTATTAAAGGGTTGCTTTGTCATTTTGCCTTGTAAACAAGATTCACATACATCAAATGAATCATACTCATTTGTTTCTAGAATACCATTCTTGCGAAGAGTTTGCATGCGATTCTTGCTTATATGTCCAAGGCGACAATGCCAAAGATAGGAATCACCCAAGTCCTTCTTGAGTTTCTTGGTGTTGACATTGTACATTGAACTACTATGTGACGCACCAATTTGATCTATTTCATATATACCATTTATGGGTATAGCTTTAAAATAAAATATGCCATTCATCAAAACATGAATATCATAATCAATAAACTTAAGATCAAAGCCACATTGTTTTAAAAGAGACACGGAAATAATGTTTCTCCTTAACTTAGGAGCATACAAAACATTCTTCAAAATTACTTCCAAACCACTTGGAAGCTTTAACAAGTAGTCTCCTTGGGCTTGGACTTCAACTCTTGCTCCATTGCCCATAAAGAGACTAATGTCCCCTTTGTTGAGTTGTTTACTTCTTTTGAACCCCTGCAACAAATTGCAAATGTGAGTTCCACATCCGGTATCAAGTACCCATGTATTTGAAGAAATAACATTTAGTTCAATATGTATAGTAAAGATAATACCTGAGGTATGCCCCGCATCCCTCTTATCTTTTAACGCATTGAGATAGGTCGGACAATTCCTTTTCCAATGACCTATCTCTCCACACTCAAAGCATGGATCTTGCGCCGCAACCTTTTGCTTCTTTTCCTTCGGTTTGGTGGGCGTTATGGCTTTCCTCTTTCCCTTTCCTCGGACGTGGCCCTTGCCCTTAGCAACACTTGCTTTGGGGTTGGAGTTATGTCCCCTTTTTCTTTCATCGATTGTTAGAACGGGTAAAGCCTTTTTACCCATTCCCGCTTCGGCCGTTCTTAGCATTGCGTGAAGCTCACCAATGCTTTTGTCCCACCCATTCATGTTATAATTCATGACAAAGGTTTCAAACCTTTTGGTCAAAGAGTTGAGGATCAAATCCGTAGCCAACTCATTAGACACGGGACAATTCAACCTACGAAGCTTTTCGATGTAGCTTTTCATCTTTAGGACATAAGAAGAGACGGTTTGGGTTTCCTCCATACGACATGCATGAAACGCTCGAACCGTTTCGAAACGTTCCGCTCTAGCTTGTTGAAGGAACATTTCCTTCAATTGAGTTATCATGTCGTATGCCCCATGATGCTCGAAATCCTTTTGGATTTCGGGAATCATAGTCCCTAACATGAGGCATGAGGCTTGCACCGAATCTTTGGTGTACTTGACCCAATCGTTATAAGCCTCCTCATTTTCCACGTCAGGCTCGTCGGGAATGGGATCGTCTAAGACATATGATATCTCTTCTTGCTTGAGAACTATTCTCAAGTTGCGATACCAATCCATAAAGTTATTATGGTTTAAACGATCCTTTTCAAGGATGGTTCTTAAGGATAGGTTACGGGTGTTATGGGTAGAGGTGTTTGCATTGTTAGCGGCCATCTACAAAATTTAACAAAGTTTTATTTTAGTATTATGAACAATTTAATTATTAATACCCTTTTATTCCAGATTTTAAAATAATAATTAAATTCTAGAATCCAACGATAAATCAAATTTCGGTTAGGTGACCTTTATCCCGTTATTTGATTTAACAAGGTAGTCAACCTTGACAATTGCAACCCTTTGCAACTTCTAGAGGTATGGGACCATTCGAAATCCTTATTTCGTGTTGGCATGTTTATCCCATCAACACCATTGGATCCCATGCTTAGGTGACCTTTATCACATGGTTTCCAATTCAAGTCGTCCTACTTGTATAAACATGTAAGATTAACATACAAGTGGTTAGGTGACCTTTATCCCACAAATATGTTAATATTACCCTAAGTATATTAGTTTGCTCAAAATGGTTAGGTGACCTTTATCCCATTAAAAGTTCCCTAATACGTTAAGTGTCATACAAAAGGATGGTGTTAGACTTGTTTCTTTGGTAATTATGAAAAAAGGGATTTTAAATTTTTCAAATATTCTAGTTGAAAAACATTATGCCATATCCTAACATGCATTTAGTAATATGGCTATTTTGAAAACCAATTTTCAAGGTTCTAGTTATAATAAAACCAATTTTATTATAGGTGAGTGATCGCTTAGTTTTAATAAACCCATTTAATTAAACTAATTGACGCGATATTACCAAATATATATTAGAACCCGTTTTATGCTTGTTGTCGTTCCTATGTGACGGTTTGGATATCCTAATATCTATCAACCACACATTACATTAAGTAAAACAAACAACCAAGCATACACATGCAAAATATAGTCATAACCGAAAACCGCTAAATTTGACCATACTTGTTAGCCGAAACAAGTATAGGTCATAAGTCACACCTAAGGGACAAAACATGACACAAGGATGGAATGTTGACTCCCACTTGATCTTGCATCCAAATGCTTCAAGTATCATTTCCAAGTTGTTGTGTTCTTGTTGGGCTTGTTAATGGGCTCCAAACTTCCAAAAGTCTTCTTGGGCCCAAGAGTGAAATTTATGGGCCTAATGGGCTTGAATCCCATGATGGGCCGGTGAGGCCCAACAAGCCCAAAATTTCGGTCCAAGGCCCAAATCCACCAATTCTTGCATCTTCAATTTTTACAAAATGTATCCTAATACATATTTTTCTAAAAAAAAGGAAAATGCAACTAATCTATTTATTACATACCAATTTATGAATAAATAAATTACACAAACCTAAGATTATGAATTATTACAACCATATTGAATAATAAACATAATCAACATACACAAACAACAATCAACACATCCAAGGTCTAGGTTTCGGTTATGACACATCCAAACATACCAAATGTTCTAAGCATGCAACCTAAGCAACCAATGCCCAAAATATCACAAAGACAAAAGGTGCCCCCCCCCCCCCAAGAGGCTACGGCCACCCCCCCCCCCCCCCCAAATTTTACAATTTTGATATTTCAACATCCAAATGTTAAATGGTTTCCTAAGATCTTTCCATGCATGTCAAGATCTTACAAAACCATGAGGGGTAAAATCCACCAAATTTTCGGACCCCTTTTTCACCCATGAAAAAACCCGAAATTTATGAATACAAAAGAAGCATAAGTCCTTGTAACCGGCTCTTGATGCCATTGTTGGGTTTTATACAAGATTATCAAAGTTCAAGTTAACCATATTTAACTAGAAAACGCAACGGAAGCTTAGATTTTAAAACTTGTTATGAACATACCATTATGTTAAAACTAAAACCCAAAGCCAAGGATCAAAATTACAAGAACAAGATGCTCACAAAATGTAAATTGTACCTTCTTCTACCTTTAGAAGAACAAATGGGTTGTTGAAGGGGATGGTGGATGAATGACAAGCCTCCAAAGAAGAAGACCTCAAGAGTATGATACCCCAAGCTATTTGTGACAACACCAAGTTGTTTTGCTAGGATTTATGAACACAAAACAAGCTCACCAAGCTCTCTTTTTTCTGCTGCTGCTGCCGTGAGTTTATTAGAGAGGAAGAGAGAGATTTTTGAAGCTTGAATACACTTAAAAGGATTCAAAAACAAGACACAAATGCATGTGTTGTGAATGGAGGTTTATCAAGTGGTCAACTTAAGAAGACAAGGCTTTTGATTGGACCAAAAACCTCCACCCACATGGGGTGGACGGTTATTATTATTATTATTATTATTTTTTTTTGTTTTGTTTTAACCATTAAAACATCTCCATTCATTTTATAAAACTCATTTTTATAAAATGTACATACATTTATATAATTATTTAACCAATTAAATAATTAATTTATATAAACAAATTATCTAGATAATTTATTTAAATCCTCAAGTGTGTTTGTTTAGAAAACCAATTTTCTAAATACTTAGTGTTCGGTATTCGTTTAAATGATCAAATCATTAAAAGAATACATTTGGTGTTGTCTAGCTTGTTATTGGGTATGACCCGACTTGGATCAAACACAGTTAGCCACATTAATATAAGCATGTGTCTCGGGCATACGTATTTCAACAACTAGTTGGTGATAACTAATCATACTTTTGTTCGAGATATGCTTTTTGTCATAAAGTTATATTTTACATCAACTTCGTATATATGATATGATATTATTTTATAATAAAGTTATGATCTAAAGATTAAGAGTCGTTATATTTTCAAATCATGTTTTGATGCCCGTGTTGTGAAACCATTACTGAAACTCAGATTTTGGTGAACGAAAGTTAGTCAATCATCATAGCTTCGAAAACTAAAACACGTTTACCTAAAAGCATGGAAAACAAAGAGGCTATAAACATTTTTAGATCCGACGGGTTAACCCGTTTAAGTTCATTACATTCTTTCATATATCAAGATAATTTTTTTAACAGAGTTTCAATGAAAGAAATACTTTTAAAAGGTAAGACCAACAACAAAGACATTCTCAATTGAAATTATTGTTAGCAATAACAAAAATATGGAATTAACCAATCCAATTTACCTTAAAAAATTATACATAGCAAAAATGTCTTAAGGGAAGGATACAAATATAATTTTGAATACATTCTCTCAAAAGTTGACAAGATTTGGGCCTACCATGCATTTTGTCTAATGTCTTGTAGACCGAATATGGACATTGTTATAAATATTATTATTGACATCGACCCTCGAATAATTAATGCTCGCATAGTTATGACAGGATCAAATGATTTAATTTGCTACTCAATTTTAAAAAAATACAATTTTTAGTTAAGTAATATATGTATTGGGTGAATTAGAGGCAAGTGGTTTGGGTCTCATCTCCCTCTTAGGCCGAGTGTACTGGCCGAGTTTTTGAGCAAAAATAGGGCGATTTTTTGAGGGAACACCCCCCCCCCCTCCCCCGGCGATAATTGGGCGAAAATGGGCGGGGGCGGTATATATTTGTCGCCCGTTAAACTCGAAAATAATAATAAATTAATATAATGACCGTTGTGAAACGGTCAAATTTAAAAAAATAAAAATAAACAATATATATATATATATATATATATATATATATATATATATATAAACATACACCCTTCTTCTCCATTTTATATCCATTTTATACACAAATCATACCCAATTTCTTACAAAAAATAAACAAAATAAATCCTAGAAACAACCCGAACCAACCGAACTACCAATTCCCTGCTTTCGGTCAAACATATGGTTCGCAATCGAGCCAACCGAACCAACCGAACTACCAATTCCCTGCTTTCGGTCAAACGTATGGTTCGCAACCGAACCAACCGAACTACCAATTCCCTGTTTTTGGTCAAACGTATGGTTCGCAATCAAGCCAACCGAACCAACCGAACTTACAATGGAACCAACCGAGCCAACCGAACCAACCGAGCTATCCGTATCAACTTTCCGACCCGAACCTAAACATGTACGCCAACTTTCTCAGCCCCCAAAACACAATGCCGGCGTTCGGGTCTACACCACCGGAGTCGGTACCGGATACGCAAACGTCACGGGCCTCCGGTTCAAGCAAAAAGCTGACCCGTAAACACAAAAAAAAACAACCGGGGAGACGATGGCGCAACGTGATCCATACAAGCATTGGAACGAGGAGGAGGAGGTGGCCCTTGCAAGGGCTTGGATTAACATTTCGGAGGATCCCGACGTCGGTAAGTTTTTTAATATTAAGTATTTATTAAAAATGTATTTAGTGTTTATTAAAATATATACTAATTGTTACAAATAAATTTAATTTGTAGCTAACTTTCAAGCCACCGGGGTGTTTTGGAAGAAAGTATTTGAAGCTTAGCTCGTGATAACCGGTAAACCCGAAGACTACCGGGGAAAAGAAGCGGTTCAAGCCCACTGGAAGGGGCTTAACGCCGATTGTCAAAAATTTTCTGGGATAATTAACCGATTGAAGGGGTCCGGCTGGCGTAGCGGAAATAACGACGTCGACATTATAGGTCAAGCCTTGAGCGACTTTCAAGCTCAGGGTCACACTGTTGAGCGGCCCGGGAAACCGTTCAAGTATTTGAGTTCTTGGGAAAAGCTACGTCGTTGCTCGAAATGGAATGTGGTACCAACCGTTTCCGCCTCCTGACGAGCCGGCTCATCCCGGCCTTCAAAAAGGTTGAAGACATCGTCGATGACAAATCCGAGCACACCAAACACACCCTCTGATGCTCGTAGCTTCTTCCTCGACGACACGGTCAATTTAGCCGATGATTTGAATATACCCGACGAAGATGAGGTAGAGGAGTTACCTCGACCACGCGGGAGATCGAGGAAAAATAAGGGGGAAGGTTCGTCGTCAACACGATTCACACCGGAGCCCGTTGAAATAAACGAGTTGGTCGGTCGTTTAGAAACAAATGCCACCGTAATTGGAGCCGACATTCGAGCATCCAACAAACAACAAGAAAAGCTGAATCAGACATTCGAATTAAAACAAATGAAAGACGACTACGAATCCATCAAAGCGGAGGGGTTTCACGAGGATGCCGAATTATTGATGCAACGCCCACGTAAAAAAATGCGCGAATATTACGGATAGTAGTTTCTTTTTTAGTTATGTTTTTTAATATTTTTAGTTATGTATTTTTTTTAGTTATGTTTTTTTTGTATTTCTTTTTAATTTTATATGCATTTTTATTTAATTATTTAAATAAATTGGTTTTTATTTAATTAGTTTAATTATAAAAAGAAAATAATATAAAAACAAACTGTGGGCCCAACTTGTAGCCCCTACACCATTACACCCCAAAAATAAATTTCCACTCCATTCTGACTGAGCGCCACGTGTCACAATTCGCCCCAATTGTAACCCCTCCACTACACATAGCCTTAGGGATGCTAACATAACTCTCCTTACTAAATGATGATGAAGAAAGGTGATTTTAGCGTTACATTCTTTCAATAGGTCGTGGCCTACTCTCTCGCACTCTAAAAATCACCCGAGTACGTGGAATTCCATAGCTAAATTGGAAGCCCAACTTGCTTTTTTCCAATCTTAACTTGGGGAGTCTTATCAAAGGGAAGATGAGAGTAGGATATAAAACATGTTTTGAATTGATCCTCATTTCTCAAGATCCGGAAAGAATTATATTTTCCTAGTCTTTTTTTTAATGAAAAGGTTAAGGCGTGTTTGGTGATTTTGTGGTATGAGAGGACCGTCAACAACGCGGTTTGGAAATGGCGGTGGAAGCGAAAGAACTTAAACGAATGTGAATCACGTGAACTCTTGGGTTGTTTAAATCTGTTGCAACATGTCTCTTTAAGCAACAATTGGATCATTGGGTTTGGCCTAATGACCCTTTAGGAATTTTCTCGGTGCCCTCCATGAAAAAGATCTTGTTCAATAACTCAAATTTGGGTGCTTTGTTTATTTCTAAGGGGACGAGTTGAGTGCCTAAAAAGGTTAATATTTATGCATGGAATGCGGAAATGGATATACTATCGATTATCGTGGCTTTATCCAAAAGATACATTGAGGCGGGTTCAGTGGCTTGTAAATTATTAGTATATGGAGAACACGAAGAAATGAGTGATTAACTTCTCGCGTCTTGTTATTTTGCCATGTTAGTCTTCCAATTTGTTAATAATTTGTGTCACCTTCCTCACATCTATGTCTTACCGTTGCCTGACTTGCTTTAATACGATGAAACTAGCAATTTGTGGACTCACATAAGCAAGGTTTTATAGAGATCATTTTCACAATGTGTTGGTATATTTAAAAGACTATGAACGAATTCATCGTCTCAAATAAGACGGTTTGCTTCTCTAAAACTGTAAAAGATATCAAATCGTCTTGTTGTCTTTCATTCGATTTCCAGTTTTTTGCTAGTTGCTTTTTTTACAGTTTTCAGTTTCAAAAAATAAAAAATAAGTATATGTATATTAAAATTTAAATAAAAGAGTTAATTAATTTATGAGTGAAATATGTGATGAATTTTTATTATATCAAAATATTATAATATGACACACAAACACATATTTCCTTTGTCGTATTCTTGTTTCTTTTCTTCTCCCTAGTCACAAAAAGACAAGAATCAGCATCCATCACCCCACCACACCACCCCTCACATCACCATCATGTCTTTTACTTCTTTACCAAATTATTATCATTATTCAAATATTTAGTATTTTACTTCTTTTATAACAATAATATAATAATTCCGTAGACATACGATAACAATATATCATTTTCATGAAGAGGTCTCAAATGACATTACTTTGACCGTATCTTTGTTGTTTTCGTAGAACAATATACTAAAAAGAAAAGTGTTTTTTATATTTATGTGTTTACTAACTATTTAAGTAATCGACTTGTGTTGTCTCTCTTTTAGTCTACTTATTTTCGTAAGCAACTAATTAGCGAAGATACCAAAGCTCCACAAGATAGTGAAGATACCATCTTGGACTTACGTACATTATCAAGACATCATAGGCCATACATGATATAACATTCAGATAGTTACGATATGATTAAATTATTATAGCGTATACGTTAATTATCAATATTAATTTGTTTCTATATACGTAAATATAATAGTATATGTGGTAGTTGTTTTTTGACAGAATTACAAATTTTGTCATTTAAAATAAGACGAATTACGGTTCGTGTCCTTTTCTAAGTTTCCTTGCTGGCGGTGTACTTTAACTTTTTTTTCCTACAAGTTTTGTCCTTTACGCTAACTGGGTTAGAAAAAGTCAGTTAAATGCCCTCACGTAAGACGCATGTGAGGGCATTTTTTGTCTTTTCGTCTACCCTGCAACTTCTTCTTCCTCTTTTCTTCTTCATTTTTGCAGATCTCTCTCTCTTTCTCCCCCCCCCCTTCTCTCTCTCTCTCTCTCTCTGTTTAAACCACCACCACACCACTAACGGCCACCGGAGACCATGTTAATCGCCACCACCACGTACCACCGCTCACTCTCCGCCGGGTAATCCTCCAGCCACCGTCTCCTCCCTCATCCACCGCATCTCCGCCCTGGAGTCCACCCTCCTCCGCCGCCGCAGCAAACAACCTCCATCCCTCCGTGACGCCGCCGCCCGCACCATCCAAACCCACTTCCGAGCCTACCTCGTCCGAAGATCCGCAACCCTCCGTTGCCTTCAACACCTCGCACACATCAAATCAGCTCTCAATCGCCTCAAATCATCCAAACCGCGCTTCCATCCTCACACCATTTCTCGCGAATCCATGGGCTTGCTCATCAAACTCGATTCTATTCAGGTATTTAATTAGCCACCACTCACTAACTACTTCTTTTTATTTTTAATTAGGGTTTTTGAGTTCAGGGGAGTGATCCGATGATCAGAGACGGTAAACGATCAATCAGTCGAGAATTGATTCGATTCATGGAGTTAATTGATGCGGAAAAACAAGTGTTTTCGGTCAAAAATGTCAACAGTTCTAAGAAAGAATTTGGGTATCAAGAAAGAAAATTTCTTGATAATTTGAGAAATGCGAGAAAATGCGTTAATCGAGTTGATGAAAATGGGTCCGGTGTTTCTCAAATTAGAAAAGGGGATTTGGGGAAAACTCAACCAACAGTGAAGAAAAATGTGACCTTTGATGAAAATGAGAATGTTTGTAGGTTGTTTAAAAGTGGTCATGGCCGTGTTTCGAGTGACAATGGTAACGATGATGATGATGATGATGATGATGATGATGATGATGATGATGAAGTTGAAGTTGAGGAAATCGGTGTTTCTTTGAAAGATACGGAAGTTGAAGAAGACGAGTCTTCGGAAATGAGTGGAAATGAGATCTGCAAAAATGAAGAAGAAAAGAGGAAGAAGAAGTTGCAGGGTAGACGAAAAGACAAAAATGCCCTCACATGCGTCTCACGTGAGGGCATTTAACTGACTTTTTCTAACCCAGTTAGCGTAAAGGACAAAACTTGTAGGAAAAAAAAGTTTAAAGTACACCGCCTGCAAGGAAACTTAGAAAAGGACACGAACCGTAATTCGTCTTATTTTAAAGGACAAAATTTGTAATTCTGTCTTGTTTTTTTAATAACATATTGATAATAAGTGGTATGAATAAATTATTTTGAAACTCTTATATGAACTATAACTATTATTCTTTTGAACTATACATTAGTTATGTGATACGATATAGTTTCGTAAACCAACGTCTAAGAGTTTTCTTTAGGTTATAATTTCAGGTTTCTTAGGTCGGATTTTTTAAGGTTTTAGATTTTTTAATTTAAAACCAAACCTTGATCCCAATATGTCATGGTTTTTTCGGGTTTGGGTTTTATTGGTGGATTAATCGGCTTTGAGTATATATCGAGAAAATTGGAAAAAACAAAGAAAAAATAGAATGCTAAAAACTAAAACAAGTAAAATTATCTTTATTTGTAATTGTAAATAACCAAATAATACATTAACATAATCCAAACACATCACTATAAAAGTAAAATCTTAAAAATCCAACAATAAAAAAAAGTTTAGTTTAACATAAGCATATTTATCATCACGTCTAATCCTTTTTTGTTCCTTCATTTCTATGCAGTATTAAAAAAAGGTATTTGAATTGTCAGATATAACCCAAAACTCAATATTAGAACCAAGAACTGATCCGAATTATTATGGTTCGGGTTATATCCGAATTATTGATAGTTTCAGTGATGTGCCTACTTATGTCTACGTTTACGAACTTTATTTATTTATTTATCTATTTATTTTGAACAATGAATTTCTTTTGTTGTCTATGGCACTTAAACCCAAAGTTCTCATAATCCCAACCTCTTTGTTTCACCAAATTCTGAAAGCAAACAATGAACTTGCACCTAGGACTTTTGGGATTGAACACACTTACTCTTTTTTGTCCAAAAGATGATGAAGATAGGAGTTAGATATAAGTAGTTTTGAAGGAGAAGAAAGAAACCGGGTCAATAGTTAAGTCATTTTTTGTTTGGGCATACCCCATCATTTGCCCATTAATAGATGTACCATTTGTTACGAAAACAAAGACAAACCTGGCTTTACCTTTGCCAATAGACCATCAACTCATTGCTTGCTACATTTATTACTAAATAATAATACAATTTGAAGTTGAGGTGGGTAAATAAACCAGTTAACCGAACTGACCTCGAAAATTAAATCGAAACCAAACTGGCTTGAAACCGATTATGTAGAAACTAGTTTAGAACCGACTGAAACTGTAGGTTCAGAATCCGTTTGTAATTTTCTTCACCAACACCGGTTCCAAACTGGTTGACCGAATCGAAATCGACCAAAACCGAACAAAAATCGGTCAGAACCTGAACAGAAATTGATCAAACCCGTACCAAAACCAAACATATATTAGTTTTGACTTTAGTTAACCAGATCAAACCGATTTCGACCCAAACCGATTTCAAGTTTTAAAATACTTCTAAAACCAAACATAAAGTAAATTTCACTTCAGTAGGACCCACAAGAGAACACATCACCCCGACAAGAAAACTTTTACATACACTCCTGAAACACTTTCTTTATACTTTCTCTTCTCAAACCATTACCACTTCCCACCACCACCACCGCCGCCGCCGTCAAACCCACCGTTCTCATGGCACAATCCTTCCACACCTCTCTCCCAAAATCCACCACCATTTTCACCACCTCAACTTCCCCTGCATGCACTCTCATCTTCATCTTCACCCTCTGCATTATCTCCATCTACACACTCCACCACCACCACTCACCACCACCACCACCACCCACCATTCACTTCCACTTTCCTTAACTCTGCTTCCAACTACACCATCTCCACCTACCTCCGCCACCTCACCCTCCACCCCCACCTCGCCGGCACTCCACCCTCCACCACCACCGCCGCTTACGTCACCTCCTTATTCAAATCCCTCAATATCCAAACCCATGTCACAAACTATTCAGTATTATTATCTTACCCTGTTTTCTCATCACTCACTGCTCACCACTTTAATAGCAGCCGAGAAGCAGGAGGAGTTACTTATACCGGTACCGATACCACCTCCTCCTCCTCGGCTACCGTTACACTTACGGAGCCCGGGTTCGGGTATCACGGGAACCTGAACCCGGGCTCTGAAGTGGTGAAGCCTTACCACGCTTACTCCCCATCGAGCGTACGATAAGGCCGGGTACGTTAACCACGGCCGGGAGGAGGACTACCTAGTGTTGGCCGTGGCCGGGGTTAACGTACACGGGTGTGTGGCGGTGGTGAGGAGAGGCGGAGGGATGTCGAGAAATGCGGTGGCGGTGAAGGCGGGTGAGAAAGGGGTGGCGGCCGTGGTTATGTATACGGACGGGACGGGTGTCGGGGTGGAGCGAGGGACGGTTTTGGACGGGGTTGGGGATCCGATGACGCCAGGGTGAGCGAGTGGGAATGGAGACGGGGAGAGGTTGAGGGTGGAAGATAGTGAGGTTTCGGGTAGGTTTCCGGGTGTGCCGTCGTTGCCGGTGTCGGAGGAGACGGCAGGGTGGATACTCGGGTCGCTTGGTGGGCCCCGGGTGGGTCGGTTGTGGAAGGATGGTGATATAGTGAGGAAGTTTGATAGGGTTGGACCTGGACCAACTTATTTGAATTTCACATATCAGGTTTGATTATTATTTGGACCCCTTAATTATAACAGTACTTGTTTGTTCCTTATATTATCCTTTCATAGTATTCATATGACTTTAGGATAAATCTAGTGTTGTATGAACATATTATTACATAGTACATACCCAATTTAGGATATAAAACATGTGATTAATGTGATTGAATGTTTGGTGGATTTTAGGGGGAGAATAAAGTTGCAGTGATACAAAATGTGTTCGGTGTGATAAAGGGGTCGGAAGAGCCTGACCGGTTTGTGGTGCTCGGTAACCATAGGGACGCGTGGACTTATGGAGCCGTTGACCCGAATAGTGGGACCGCTGCGCTTATTGACATTGCGCGTAGATACTCGTTAATGATGCGAATGGGGTGGATTCCTAAACGAACGATTTATCTATGTAGTTGGGATGCGGAGGAATTTGGGATGGTAGGTGATATTCCGTCATAGAAAACGTAAAATAAAGTGGTTTTTAGTCGAACGATGTTGATGACTTTGTGGTTGCAGATTGGATCTACTGAATGGGTTGAGCAAAATCTTGTAAATTTGGGTTCGAAAGCTGTGGCGTATATTAATGTGGATTGTGCGGTTCAAGGGCCGGGATTTTTTGCTGCTGCAACGCCTCAATTAGATGACATTCTAGTCGAGGTTACTAAGAAGGTACACAAAGTGTCTTGAACGCGTGTACCAGGTTATGTTTCGAGGATGACATTTGATACATATATTTTATTATAAAATTTTTCAGGTTGCCGATCCTGATTTCTCGGGTTCGACGCTTTTTGATAAGTGGATAGCAAATGCTGAAGGCCCTCCTTTGGTATGTTTAACGCAACATTGTTTTGCGTTTTCACAAAGTCAAACGTTGACTTTAAATAACATAATGAGATTCTTTTTGTGTAGATTGAGAGGCTTAGTGACGTTTTCTCCGACTATTCTTCATTTTTGCATCACGCGGGTGTTCCTTCAGTTGATCTTTACTATGGGAAAGGTATGTCTCTGACAAGGGGTAAACTGGTAATTCTACATTAAATAATGCGAAAACAATTAACTCATGTGCTACATAATATTTTAGATTTCCCGGTTTATCACACGGCTTTTGACTCTTATGACTGGATGGTTAAACACGGAGATCCGTTCTTCCACCGTCACGTTGCTGGTTAGCTTTTTACACTTGTTAAAAGTCGTAAACTTGTTATCATGATATGACTAATATGATATTATTATAATTTGTCATCTTAGTTGCTGGTGTATGGGGACTACTTGCACTTCACTTAACCGATGATCCTATCTTACCTTTCAACTATCTTTCGTATGCAGTTCAATTGCAGGTACTATAAATATTAATATTAATCTTTCACTCGGTAAAATTAAAATGTTACTTATATTGTTATCTTGAACAATTTTGCAGAACCATACAGAGTCATTATACAAATTAATAAAAGGGGATGTGTCGTTGCATCCTATAACATCTGCCATTGAAGAACTTGAAGACGCAGCTAAACAAGTTAACGATGAAAACAAGGTTTTCTTTTATTTTCTTCCCATCTGGTTTAATTTATTAATTTGACTTCGACTTTTGACTTTTGACTTTCGAAGTTGACCGAATCCAACTTTATAGATAATGAAAGAGGAAGAAGCCAAAGGTCATGTTTCGGTATTGAAAAGACGCATGTTGAATGATCGGTTGATGTTTGCTGAACGAGGCTTTTTGGATTCAGACGGAATTCAAGGAAGGCAATGGTTCAAGCATCTTGTAAGTGATCTATCTTTCCATACATGAAAGTTTAATATTGTTAAGCAACATGTCTGAAATACCCTTGTGGTGTTGGTATATGGACCGGCTAATGAGGGTAAACTGGGGTTTTTCCCGGGAGTTGCGGATGCTATTTACGGGTTAAAGAGTCAGGCAGTGATCCAACATGAAATATGGAGGGTTAGTAGGGCCATACAAAGGGCTGCTAGTGCTTTAAAAGGTGAACTAACCTGATTATATATGTATGTATAATGGGTGGTGGTTGGAGTAGTTGTATATAGATGTGTCTAACATGGTTTTAGGTGTTCTATCCAAATTTTGATCATGTATAGGGAATGTTACCTCGCCACGTGTTTTGCGTAATCGTTGGCGACGAATATAGAAATATTCCAAGTTGTGTTTTGACCGATGTTTGAGAAATGGCTTGTGACAAACGTGCTCATACCAGTGTCCGATGTTTTTGACTAAATGTGCTCATACGGGCGGCTGATGTTTAGGTATACTCAACATCATGTGTTCAAAGAACTAAACTCGCTAAATTGTATAATCGCAACTCCATACCCTTTTTTATTACTACCATGTATTTTTATTGTGAAACCAATATCATTGACCTCTTTTGAACACGTAATATCATTTTCGCTACTTAGATCGTATAAGATTTGATTAATCAAAAAATAAAATGTTAACTTGATGTGGTAATAAAGGTGATAGAAATGTCTAATTTAAACACCAACTTTATAACAATAACTGCTGCTGCTTGTACCTATTCAACAAAATCTTTCTATGTACTGTTTACTTCTGACTTACACATTAGATAACCACACTTCTCTATCAACACTAAACCCATCCCCTCGCCACGTCAACATAATGTCTGGACAAACAAAAAACATTGTCGCATCGTTTATCAAATGCTTTACACTCACTGCTGTTCTAGTTATATATTTTCACCGGCTTCTCATACGTGTGACGGTTCTGCACATTTAAAAAAAATAAACTTGAAAACCGCATTAAACGGCCCCTTTAAACATCTTTTCATGTCACAAAAACCTAACGTGTACCTGATTAGCCGTGAAGGATCTTTTAGGGGTGGTGTCCGAATGTTCCAATCCAAGATACTGCTCCCACGCACCATACACATCCCTTCTCTACAAATCGAATTCAAACAAGCGTCAACAGATTAAGGATATGCAATGAACAAAACAAAGAACAAATGTATTCAACTACCTGAAAACGGTTAGATACAACATCTGAATCTTGTAGATAGTCGGGACGTCCCAAGGATAAAAATGCAAACTTCCACTGATAAATAAATGCCAGAACGATTCAGATGCCAACATGGTATTAAAAGTGATTTCAAAAATGAAAATAAATACCTTAGAAAACTCCTCATCTGGAACTTGTAACTTCTTTTGAATTCGGACTTTAACGTCTGCTAAAGTTTCGTTTTCATGAATTATCAGAAAGAACGGCTCCCCAAAGTTCTGAACTTGCTGTAAATAAAAGAATAAACTATAAATTCACAGTAATCACTCCAAACCGTAAGTATTAAGATAGAAAACTGCTCATGATGTACCATCTGGTTCTGTGCAGCCTCTTTAGTAAAATGGTAAACATGAATCAAGCGATCCTGCGGCCCAAGGTTCTTTTCTTCCTCTGGAATCTAGTGAAAAAAAATAAAATAAAAAATAACAAAACCATTTCTTAACTTGAAAATCGGTAAAAAAAAACAAACAAAACTAGTTCATGACGACGCCACAACTTACTTCTTCAGCACGTAATGTCCAGTATTGATCATTTATATTCTCAATCTTCTCAGTAAGCGGAAAGATCTGCAGAAAACAAAAAGGGTGTTTGACCATTCTACTAAAAACTGAAACCGAGCATAGCTAAACAAAACACTATGTTACCTTGTAAATCTTATGGTAAAACACTTCAAGAAGTCTAAGTTCAGCATCTGGATGAGATAATGTGACCTGTTTAAAAATGCAGTTGAGCATATCATTAATGCCAACATAATAAGCAAGTTCAGTGTAGTTAAAATCCAAAGTACCTTTGACTTTATTTCATTAAGAACATCTCCAACAGTGCTCTGTTTAGGCAACCTTATATTGTGTATTACAGGCTGCAAATAAACAAAATTAAGAAATTAGAATCCAATCAATATTCCTATCACAAAAGAGATTCCGATTCTGAACATACCTCTTCCTTGTTTGCATGGTGAAACGCAACTTTCAAAGTTTTCAAACATTGTAATTCAGGCAGAGGAATGTCCAACACTTCATAATATAGAATATCAGAAACCTGAACCCGAGAAAAAAAAAGATTAATACTTTAGATTTTCATCAATACAAAAATAAATACATGATTTAAACGAAGTTACAAGTACATAAACCTGGTTGTAGTGAACCAGCATATCTAACAGGTGTTCTGCAACGCGGTACTTGATGGGGTGAGGTTTGGGTTGTTGAGAATAACAGTTGTGAGGGGTGAGTCTAATTTTTGACGGGTCATCCAGATTAAGATACTGAGCAACTCTCTCCACTACATCATCGTATGTATGCAACTTTGACCTGCCGATTTTGGTCAACGTTAACAAAAACATTTTCATATAACGATTACAAGGTTTATTATTTTATACACAGGTAAAAAAGCCCAACTCACAGTTCAAGACAGAAGTCATCTTCCTTGGGTCTATCCAGAGACCGAAAATGAACTATCTGCAAATGACATGAGAATTCGAGATTGTTTGTTGCTTAATCGAGATACTTTATATATGCAAAATTGGTGAAACAAAACTCACCTGACGGTTTTTCACATATTCTAGAAATGAAGGGACGTCAGGGTACCGGTATTTGTCATCAGCTTTAGGAAGTTTCTGGAAGCAAATAATGTCTCCGTCTTCGATCTAAAAAAGAATATATTTTTTTTTCAGATGTATACGCCACTTCACATGTAGAAAAAGTAAACTTTTAGATGAAAAAAGGTTGAGACTGGTACCTGGCTAGTTCTAAATGAGGCTCTTTTGTCGAGGCGTTCACACATGACACATGGTTCAAATTTGATTTCCTAACGACAAGTTACACAGAGTTAAAAACAGAAAACCAATAGTGTAGGTTAACACAAAATTGTACCATATAATGAAAAAATATACCTCATAGAGTTCAATTTCTTCATCTGGACCAAATCCAGCTCTCTCGTTTAGTTTTAATATAATTTCACTAGGCTTACCAGAACTCTTCACAAAGAATCTACCAACGTATCTAGATAAAGAATAAAGACATATATAGTTATGTACGCTCTGAAAAATAAAAATAAATAAATAAATAAAAATTTTGAAAATACCTGAGTTCTTCCTTCTCGGGATCATAAAGTTTGAAGAAGAGAAGTATATCATCTTTGCTTTTGTCAGGTGGTGGAATAGGATGCAAATCCTGAAAAAGTAGAGAGCTTTAGTAAAACTACAAGATAAAAAAACAATAATCAGCTTCAAAAAGCAGCAAAAAAAAAAACAATATTACCGGTCCAATCTCGATCTCCAAGAATAATTTGAGTTCAGCATTGTGATTCTTACTAGAAACTTCCCTCAATTGGCCAACCTGCAGTTCCAATAACAGGATCATAAAGATTGATCTCATATCTTCAGATAAAAAAAACAATAATACTTATAAAAGATATCAACAACTAAATTAAAACTATACCGACTGGGATTCCTCCAGAGCAGTTAAAGGCCGATTGGGACGGTATGTGTGGTTCTGCCTCTTTGCCCATATCCAGAACCGTTGAAATTGAACAGGCACACCAAATTCTCTAGCAACCTCCTCCTACGCACCATAAATAATACATTAATATAATCGCGTGTTAAGTTTTCAACACCCGAAAATATATTAATAACATATTACCTTGAATTGGTTAAATGGGGTTTGTTTCTGTATACGAAAGCTATGAACTTTGTCATGGTCAACAAGATCAAAATATATATCCTTTCCTATCTGTTCTAAAAGGTTTGCATCACGAGCAACCTAGACATGTTAAGTAATGAATAATGATATTAGTAAAATGAGTTTCTTGAAAAGAAAAAAAGATCCATTCAGAAATTTGAGATGATATATCTACCACTAATCATTCTACCACCTTAATAATTGTATAAAGATGAGCCTGTGCTTTATATCTTCTCTTGTTTTCCTTCTCTTCTTGTTCTTTCTTCAATCTTATCTGATAAAAAAATGATTTAAAATTAAGCAGTAAAAAGGTTCAAAACTGATTAAAATTTAAGGGAGCGTTCGTTTCACGGAATGAAATTGGAATTGGAATTTGATAGGATTTGGAATTTGAAAGAATTAGATTTGGAATTTGAACATTCCAATAGGAATTGGAATTGGGGAGAATTGAAATCCAAATACATTCTTAATGTGTTTGTTTGACAAGTTACTACGAATCAAGGAGGGTTTTTTTAAACAATGATAACGGCGAAAACATTTTAGTTTTTTTAGAATTTTTTGTTTTTTATTTATATTTTGCGTTATGATTTTTTTATGAATTTTTTTATGGGTTTTCTATTAAGATCAAAAACCCCTCAAAAAAATATTCAAAAATAATAATAAAAAATTCTCAAAATATAAATTAAAAAAAAAAAAAACACTCGAGATAAGATTCCAATGAATTCCTTCACATTTTGGAAGGATTTGAAATCCTTGTATTTAAGTATTTAAATTCCAATTCCAGCAAAACGAACACGCCATGTCACGGGATTTTAATTCCAATTCCTTTGAATTCCCACGAATTATGTGAAACAAACACGTCCTAAGTGTTTACTTTACCCTAAGATGTTCTGCAATATCCTTCTCATCAACGTCACAAATAATTTTATCTTTATCGTTTTCCCGTATGTAGACAAGCATGTAGGCATTTGAGTATTTTGTAAATTTAAACGGAGCGTTATTGTAACCGGGATTTGTTTGGGGTAGCTGTTGAAATTAGGACACAAGACAAGATAAATCTGTAGTCGAAGAAAACACAATGCATGGATTTACTAAAAGAATAAAAAAGAAAGTGTTACCTCTTCCTCACCACCATACTGCTCTTCTAACGCCCTCTTCGTATCTTCTTTTGTAACTCTTTCATCATCAAACTTGAACCTAGTTGCCATGATCATTAGATTGATGAGAGCTATATAAAAATATAAAGAATAAACAGCACTGCAATATATATAGAGCTCACCACTGGTCTGACAGAGTTGGCCTGATAAATGCATAATAATGTCCACCATGCACACCGCCACTATGAACCAATACACTGTCAAAAAGAAAGGTGTAAATAAAAAAAATACGCTAACATAATAATGATGGACACAAATAATACCTGTGAAGCGTATAGAGATTCCGGACACTCTTATCGGCATCAGGAGATAAATACTTGCCATTCTCTCTGTCAAGGTCAAGTTCTAGTGGAAATTCATACCGATCATTTATCTGCATAACGAATCACACCAGGTCAATAAAAATTTATAATTTAGGAGGTAAGAACATAAATAAGCTAAAGGCGATCCAAAATGTGGAAAAAGTTTCTCAAGACCTACCTTTACCATTGTATCCCTTGTGAAATCATATTCGAAACGTTTTAGCTGGAGTTGAAGAACAGGTGGGAAATCAATAAATAGCACACCCTTCTTAGCATCCTGAACCGAAACAAACATAACTTCACCAGTACCCAAAATAATAAATGGAAGAATATCATTAACCAATATTGATTTAACCTGTAACCCATGTGCTTCAGCATGGTACTTATTGTCACCCTCAAGTCGTTCCACTTCAACATATTTGTCAAAAGAAGCATAAACATCCCGACAGCCTTTCACATCAAGTTGAAGATCTGATATAAAGATAATAAAATTATTAACAGGATCATTGGTTAATTAATAACCAACACATTCATGCTGCTTCACACGTATATGATACCATAAAACGATTCTTTTCTTGTTGATTTGAAATCCACATTGATGCACTCAATGTAGTTCATATGGTGTCCTTCAAATAACTTCTGTATTGTCCCTTCCACAACTGTTCCCTGAGCCATCAATAATCAGAAGTCAGAAAAGAACAAATGAACAAAAAAGTCGAGGCTTATTTTAAAAAATTAAAAATTAAAAAAAAATTATTTTTGTATTTGTTTTTTTCACCTTCATCTTGTCTTCAAGCTTCTCACACAAAACCCTATTAAGTTCTTGCACATCATGCTGCATAAAAGAGTCATATGTGTCCCATCCAAAAGATTTTGTCAATTCTTTTGTGGCAACACTGGTTTCATTGTACTGGAGTTTATAGAATAAGCTCTGAAGAGCTAAAGGAATACTTCCTGAAGGCATATCATTTTCTGTTGTTGGCATATGGTAGACAGCCTGATATTAACAGTTAAAATAAGAGAACTAATAGTTATGATACAAGTCATGATAACAGAAACGAAAAGTTATACCTTTCTAAAGTAAGGGATGTGATACAAGGTTTGAAGAAGAGAGTTCATGTAACACGTTGCTCCTTGGTTCTTAAGACCAACATAACCGGTTTCCTTCTTTGAGTCATATGACCAATAGTCGATCACTTTTCTTACAGCCACATCAGCTTCAATAATGCATGTGTCGTTTACAAGATACCCTCTACTCGGGTCATATAAATCACTAAGAGCCATGAAAGATGTGAACCCCCAGTCACTCTCCCTTGCATGGAACTGGTGCTGTGTGTCTGTAAATTACATTAATAACAGTATTAAGTGCTAAAAGTTTACATGAAACGCATAGCCAAAAAAAATGTTGCAATGTTTCAAGTCTGTATACCATAGACACTATATAAGATATAATAAGACAGCAGAAACTAGATAGAGAAGTGAACTAAAAGTATCTTGAATACTACTCGGTGGCTCTATAGACACTCTAAAAGACGGCAGAAACTAGATTGGGAAGCAGACTGATAAAGCAACAATATATCATTTTTTTTACTATACGAGCGTTGATCCAGGTAACACTCTGTCATGCTTCCATACAAATAAGACTTAGTAATTAGTTCTTTGACCTTTGTAAATTATAAAGTTGTAGCTTGTAAGCTGCTTGTACCTTATGATATAATGTTTGTATGATCACACAAAAAAATCTTGGTTTTAAAAGAAATAAGGTGCTCAAAGTCCTGGAAACCGAGGCGAAAAAGCTAGCCTCACTTACAAGAACCAGTCAGTATTCCATCATCTTTAAAAACGGGTCAATTATCAAGAATGTCAAGAAAAAACATAACAAAATCTTATTCTCTCACTCCAATATAAGCACTATGCGTTAAAGTAAATTCCGTTGGAATAGAGAATAAATTAGTCATTACAAATTTCGTGATCAAGTGACAAGCATGCAGCAACTCTACTAAGCATTCTTTATTGATGTCCTTAATTTACCATATTAATATATAGTTATATCAATAAATAGATCATTAATGCAAAGCACAACTATGAGTGGCCCTGTAACAAAGCTAAATTATATAAAAGGATAATTCCTCCCCGAATAACAACGCATGCATAAAACATACCTTTCTTTACAGTGAACATGTTGTGAATTTGATTAACAACTGCCAAGCTGAACTGAGCATATCTACTCCAACCATAAGGTAATGTCGAGGAATCAGCTACATCTAAGTACATGGACAAATGATCCACATTGTTTCCCTTTGGAAATATAAGCACCCGCCTGACAAAGAGTCCACATTGTTCCCGTTAAAAACCAATCGTATAACAGACATGCATAAATAAAACTACTCGTTACCATTTATGACCACCGGCTACAAAGACATCAGAATAAAGCTTTTTGTTCGTCTGACGCGAGAAATTCTCAATAGTCCATGTAAACCTAGACGCCTGAGGCTCCTCAGTTGCTTGATTCTCTGCTGTGCTAACAACTAAGGGATCCAAAATTATAAAATCAAAAGTTAATATAACAATATGATACGAGTGCGCATGAAACGAAAAAATTTGATCCGAAACTAAAAAAACTGAAAAAACCGAATCTAAACAAAAACTGACAGTTTGGTTTAGGTATTTTTAAAAACCGAACCGAACGTATAGATTTGCACTTTTTACTTTTAATGTTAAGTAATTTATAAAAATTTAATAAATACGTAACTCAAATACTTTAGCCCAAATGTATAAATAATCAATTACTTATTAACTAACAAAACAATTTAGGCAAAAATTTATCACAAATTTTTCTCGGCCCAAAATTTTCAAGCTCAAACAGCATAACCGAAAAAACCAATACCAAACATTTCTCAAAATTTCAAACGCTGAGGTTTCATTTTTCTTCGGTTTAACCCGAAAACCGCCCCGAACCGAACCATACCCGTAACACATCAAAATCCAAATTCAAAACATATTCACAAAAAAGACCTTCCATAGGCTGAGGAGCTTCAACGGGTGGAGTACCATCGAACGCAACCGGACCTTGCACCGGTAAAGACCGGTCCAGCATCTCGGTGTTCGGCACGAGCATCTCCTCGTCTTCCTGCTGTTTAATCAAATCAAAACAAATCAAATTGAATCAACATAACACATCACATATCCCAAATTCAATCCAACAAAAACCCTAATCCAGAATCGAATAAAAACCCAAACTTTATAACCCAATTGGCAATTGAGATCGATTAAGACGAGTAAAATCAATAATAAGCAAAACCCAGTACGATTAAAGATATAGAAATGATTTGGGTGCGTTTAAATGTGAGATTTGTGATGGAAAGAAAAGACGTTACATCTAGCGGCTGTGGAGTGATGAGAGTCATGGTGGCCGTTGGATCAACGGTGGTTTAGTGGATTAAGAAATGAAATGAATTGAATTGATTATTATTATTATGATGATGACAATGGCGACTGATACGTACGTACGCCCTAGAAGAGAACAATTGGGTGTGTTGAAGGAGTAAGGGTAGGTTTGGTATTTTTTGAAATATGTGGGGGTAGTTTGATAATTTCATAGGGGAAGAGATGGTTTTGTTTGCGTGTCTAAATTCATGGTGTATTGACTTTTGACTGTTGATCATTGACGTTTGTATTTGGATGTTGATTTCGTTGATTAAGGACGGTAAGAAGTACTGTGGGGGGTTTGAGTGTGGTGTCACTCGCGTTGACAGATTGCCCTGATGAACGGTGTCGATTTCTTCTTTGTCAACACTTAAATCACGACCATCTTATTTTTATGGTGGGCGTGATGTGTTGAGGCGTCGGTGTTGCTGGTATGTTATAGTTGTTTGGTTTAGTTATGGTATAGTAACTTATGGTATGGAATGTGGAGTTGGTGGAAACGAGATTTAGGTTGGACAATAGACATGTATTAGCAAGATACAACTCAAACCAACACGTAGACATTGGAATGACATAAAGCGCCCTGCTTGCAGTGCGCACATATAATGTATATATGTGTGAACCCTCGGGTGGGCAAAAGTGAAATTGCACTAATTTTAACGTTATTTTACTAATCTCGTGAAAATAACGTTAAAAGTGGCGGAAGGTTAATCAGACATCATGTGGTGGCGTTGATAGCCGAAAGACAAGGGTACATGAATCGATCAGTCGGTTTCCCGATGATTGAGTGTTATGTGCCTTATGTCCAAGGCTTGATGCAAAACTACTATCGAGCCGGGGGTCTCACCGGAAGCAGCCTCTCTATCCCTATGGGGTAGAGGTAAGGCTGTCTACATCTTACCCTCCTCATACCCTACCATAGCTTTGCTATTGGTGGGATATATTGAGTACAATGATGATGATGATGATGACATATTACAGTATATTTACGAGACACGATACTTAGGTTCTTTATACCATAAAAATAAAAAGCCCTAACTTACATGGATATGCTCATGCTGAATATCCATCAAATCCATATAAAAACACGCTCTCATACATGTTATATCTTCACATATGGGGGGCACGACGGATGTGCTGGATGTCAACAAAGCAAAGTCTAACAACAACATCAGCAAAATGTGTTGAACTAATAGTGTTATGCAATACTTGTCAAGAATGTGTGTGGTTAAGATGAATGATCAGTCATATACAAGAAGCATACAGTTTAGCACATATCAAGAAAAAAAATTCAAATTACATAGCTTATATCAGATAAAGCTAGTAAGCTACAACAAAGGTGACAGAACAAAGCACATATTGTCGAAGATTTTCTCCACATGACCGCGTAAGGAAGTGAATCAGAAATTCATGTTCTCCAGATAAAGTTAAGTAAAAATCTGATGACCTGTTCACAAAGTTTCTATTGAAGAGAAATTTTGAGAATCTGACATAAAAAATTTTGACTTTGTAAATTAAAAGATATAAATTAACTCGATGGGAACATCATACATGTTACCATCGATAATACTCCCTCCGTCCCATTATAAGTGTCCTAGTTTGAATTTTCAAGTCTTTCTTTTGCAACCTTGACCGTAAATATTTTTGTTCGTGTCATATAATACTTGATGAAAATTATATCAATGTAAAATACGTTAAAAACCCAATTCATTCGTATATTTTACATCAAGTATTATATAACATAAACAAAAATATTGTCGGTCAAAGTTAAACAAAAAAGACTTGAAAAATCAAACTATGACACTTATAATAGGACGGAGCGAGTAATTACCTTGACCAAACTGTTTACCACAAGTGATGATTACCTTAACCAAAATAATTATTACCATTAACAAATCTTTTCTTTTTATTACTTTATAATTGTTTCTCGTAAGAAAAGTTATAACCGGAAAACCAATGATATATAATTTTTACAGCCTTACCCAAATATATAGAAGACAGATTTCCGGTTTTAAATGAACCGGTGCCATGTAGATTAAAAACTAACACGTGGAACGATGACATGTGACGTGTCAAATTTATATCACCCATCCATGCAACGTGTTTTATATTTATTATTATAAGCAAACAACGTTACTAAATTACTAAATAAGGAAACCTTAGAACCTTTAAGAATTTAGATAGATAAACTGGAGATATCAAGTCCGGCAAAAGAGACGTTGGTGCCACCGCCAGTGCAAGTGCAAGTACAAAAACAAGAAACAATAATGAAAGTATTGGTAGCCATAGATGAGAGTGAAGGGGGTCTGTATGCTCTCCAGTGGGCCCTTGAAAACTTGTTTTTTCACCATGAGACCGCGGAGGGATCACCAGTGATCACGGTTGTTCATGTCCAGCCTCATTTCCAACCGCCTCATACCGCCATCCCCGTTGGTCCCGGTAAATTGTTGTTTAAGGGAAAATGTACAAAATGTCCATTTTATCGGTCATAGTAAACAAAATATCAATTTGACCAGTTATACACGAGAAAACTTATCTTTCTTTCATTTGCTTTTGATATTTTGTGGGTAGGGTTTTCCGTGTCGTACACGGAACCTCTTCGGCTTCTAGGTCACAAAGTTTCATTTTTAGTTTTTAGTAGGATTGACTTTGCTATTCTAAAGGGGTTGCGCACAACTTGATGCCAGTTTGCGTGTGCCATTTTGTTATAATCGTTTTGTAACAAATACTTTTTATATAGGTAACTAATTAGTTTGCATGTCACTTTGTTATAATCGTTTTGTAATAAATCCTTTTTATATAGGTAACTAATTAGTATGACATGTCTATCCCAAACCCAGTCGACCCACCTAGCTAGTAATTGTCGTTGATGAGTCTTTCAACCAACAAGATTGTTGTCACAATTCAAAAGGAATCTTGGTGGAAGCCAAAAAAATCTCGGCGGAAGCAAAAAAAATCACGTTGGATGACAAAAAATCTTGTCGAAAGACAGAGAAATCTCGTCAGAACAACTAGAAAACCTGGGCGTTTTTATGGGATATATATTGACATGTGGTGTGACCCGTGAAAAAAATTACTGGATATTAACATGGGACACGACCTAGTAAAAATTTTTAGTTATTTGTTGATGAGTATAAAGTAGACGGGTCAACTGGATTATGGTGGACATTTGGAAACCCGTCAAATGGATAAGCGTTTTATTTTGACCCGTCAAAAGGGATGTTCAATCATTTTCCCTATTTTTAAAACATTTTGTTTCACAGTAGTTTTAAACACCTTTTGTTTAGTATAAGTGTATAATTGATTTGTTCATGTTTTACATCGATTTTGTTTTGTTGGTGATGTGCGAAATATAGTTATATTTGCGACACCCGCGGTGATGGATTCTGTAAAGAAGGCACAAGAAGAAAGTGCTTTTGAAGTCGTTTCTCGTGCAACAAAACTATGCGAACAACACATGGTTAGTCTAGTTTAGTTATCACAGATGCTGACTTTTGTAATCACTAGCATAGCAAGTATTTGCGACCCTTAAAAATGGTAAGACTTTTGCTGTGGCGAATAATATTGTCGCTAACACAATATGCAACCATTTTGGGACTAATTTGTGACCACTTTTAGCCAATTTTAGTGGCCAAACGTCATCATATCGCCAACTTGCTGCCGATTTTAGCTATTCTAGATATGATAACAACGAGATGATCCGAGCCTATCCTAAATCTTGGCATTTAACTAAGGAGATCTTGATCGCCTATTTTGTTTTGAACTATATTTATAAAGCCGTAGCACTGCTCGGGATAGGTTTGTTTATTATCTATTTATATACGTTTACAAACCATCTTTTATGCTACACATTAGTTGAATGTGTGTGTATCATATTCTATCAAGTATATATTTAATATGAAAAAGCAAAATAGGCTTTTTTAGTCTCACTATCAATAAGTGAAGCTCGGTTTTGAGCTCTTTTATCCAACAGAAGCTTGAGTTATAATTTGACTCGTTTAGCTCAAGAAGTTTTTAGCGAGCCATTCCATTCACGACGACCTATTTAGCGAATGTATCTCTCTCTAATCTATCAACACTCCAAGATCATAATCAATCGAAGTGGTTGCAAAATAAGCAAGTAATAGACGACAGGATTGATTTCAGTCTGGATTATATTAATTATTTTATGAACATATGGATGGTGTCATTGCTATCATCCTCCGACCATTTTGACTTGGGTCACAACTTCGCTTTGCTCAACTTTTGGTCGCTAATTCCCCTTTCGTATTATTTTATTACACATTTTGGTAGTTAATTTGTGTAGGAAACCCGTTCACAAAAAGAAATAAAACAAAATTTTATTAATAGTAATCCATATTACAATACAAGAGTAAGAAAGGAAAATACAATACATAAACCAAATTACAAACATATTAGAAAGAAATGACAAAACAAGAAACAAGGTGACTGAGGCAAGTGTAAAACACGCTTCCCTTAAAACAGATTTCCGGGCCACCCAGGTGAACCCGTCTGTTTCCCAGGGTACAACAGTCTAAGCAGATTGTACTGTCAGGATTTGCCTAGCACCTGAACTATACCTGAAACAAAAGCGCGTAAGATCGAAAAGTCGGGAAATTCTTTTGGTTGTGAGTGAGATTGCATGAACAATATATTTTCTCTATCTCAACCATGGACATCCATGCTAGTATATATAGAGGAGCCATGTGTTAATCAAAAGACTTGAGTTAATTCACAATTAACTATAAGAGTTAAGATGAATTTGAATGCACCACTTATGAACTTAAATGAATTAACTCTTACAACTTATTGATTTCTCATTCAAATAGACTTGAATAAATCAATTAACTCTTGCAACTTATGGATTTCCCATTCAAATATAATTATATTTAGTAACAATAATTATATTACAATAATTATTATACTAAAGTTTCCAACAATCCCCCACATGAATGGAAATCGATCCGTACGCTCAAGTGTCTAATATAGTTACAGCGGTTGAGTGTTGCAGGAGAAGTAGGTGCTCCTGTTGAACCTTCCTTTGTGAAATATATGTTGTCTCCTAGCGGTTAGTAGACGCGGTGTCCTTGAACCACCCCTTTTTTACGTAGACATTATTACATTTCACACAACACTCTTCCTGGTTTGGCTAACCCCTCATTGTCGTGTCCGTTATGGTCATGGAACACTAGCCTGGTTCTGCAAGAGCTCTAGGATTTGCGTGCCCCACAAATTCATTCGAAGCGATCCCACTTCTCTCTCACATAGGTGATTTTTTTTTTCAAATCATTAAAAGCGTTATACTTAACCTCCTTTGACATCATTGATTTATTATCGGAATGGACTCGGAAGTATATAACTCCCTTTATATGTTGAGGTACTCCCCCACAGTAACCTCAGTTTATACAGTTAGGTTGTCCTATTGAAACTAGATCATGGGATCTCCAGTCTTCTAGGATAGGTTTTCCTTCGTAGAAACTTACTCCATGGGCTTTAGTCCTATACCTCTCGAAGACTTACATACGACCTCTCTACTTAAGCCTTTTGTAAGCGGATCCGCAATGTTATCCCTTGACTTCACGTAGTCAATGGTGATAACTCCCGTTGAGAGAAGTTGTCGTATAGTATTGTTTCTACGGCGTATGTGTCTAGATTTGCCATTATACATTGCACTTTGAGCTCTTCCAATCGCCGACTGGCAGTCACAATGTATGCAAATAGCCGTAACAGGTTTTGGCCATCTTGGAATATATTCCAAAAATTGGCGTAACCATTCCGCCTCTTCACCAGCTTGTCTAACGCAATGAACTCAGATTCCATCGTAGATCTAGCTATAAGCGTTTGCTTGGAGGATTTCCAAGAGATAGCAGCTCCTCCAAGGGTAAACACATAACCACTTGTGGATTTGGAATCTTTCATGTTGGATATCCAGTTAGCATCACTGTATCCTTCTACAACAGCTGGGTCTTGGCCATAATGCAGTCCATAACTCCTTGTGTATCTCAAATATCTTAATAGTCTTGTCATACTCTTCCAATGTTCAGAGCTAGGATTACTAGTATATCTACTTAGCCTGCTCACAGCATATGCTAAGTCCGGCCGGGTACAAGACATAAGATACATAAGACTGCCAATTATCCTTGAATACTCCAATTGAGCAACACCCTCACCTATATTCTTTGACAAATGTTGGCTAGTATCAATCGGAGTTTGAGCAACACTCGTGTCTCCTGCGTTGATTTTTTCAAGGATTTTATCTACATAATGAGATTGACTTAACACAAGACCATTTTGGGTTCTAGTGATCTTAACTCCAAGAATCACATCGGCTAAACCCATGTCTTTCATGTAAAATCTCGCCTTTAACATATCTTTAGTAGATTTGATCATTTTATCATAACTCCCTATGATAAGCATATCATCCACATACATGCATAAAATCACATAACCTGTAGCTGTGTCTTTCACATAGACACACTTATCGCACTCATTTATCTTGAAACCATTTTCCAGCATGGCTTGATCAAACTTTTGGTGCCACTGTTTTGGAGCTTGCTTCAAACCATATAGGGACTTGACTAGTTTGCAAACTTTACCCTCCTGGCCAGGAGCTGAAAAACCCTCAGGTTGTTCCATATATATTTCTTCGTCTAACTCCCCATTTAGAACTGCAGTTTTTACATCCATTTGATGTATTTCCAAATTTCTCAAAGCAGCAATCGCAAGCACCAACCTTATAGAGGTTATTCGAGTCACAGGTGAGTATGTATCAAAATAGTCTAGACCTTCCTTCTGTCTAAACCCTTTGATTACTAACCTTGCCTTGTACTTATCAATGGAACCATTTGTTTTCATCTTCTTTTTAAATATCCAACGATATCCAAGCGGTTTACAACCTGGTGGAAGATCCACTAGTTCCCAAGTATGATTCTGTAAGATAGAATCAATTTCATTTTTAATGGTTTCTTTCCATTGTGGTCCTTTTGAAGAGGTGACCGCCTCTCGATAGGTTTGGGGCTCACCCTCAACCAAGTAAGTAAGAAACTCATATCCAAAGGATTTCTTAGTCCTTTGCCTTTTGCTTCTTCTTGGCTCAACCTCCTCAGCCTCAGACTGTTCTTGAGTTTCATCTTGAACAATCTCATCAACATGTGTTGATGTACTATCACGTGTTGCTGAACTAGCATGTGTCGATGAGCTAGCATGTGCATTTCCCAAACATTAAAACACATCTTCAAAGAATGACGCATTCCTTGATTCCATTATAGTATTTTTGTGTATTTCAGGATTCTTTGATTCATGAACAAGAAACCGATATGCACTACTATGATGAGCATATCCTATAAATACACAATATACGATTTTGGTTCCTATTTTTTGAGCCTTTGGTGGTGGTACGACCACTTTTGCTAGGCACCCCCACACTTTCAAGTATTTATAAGATGGTTTTCTACTCGTCTATAATTCATAAGGATTTACATCCTTATTTCGAAAGGTATTATGTTCAAAATATAATTAGCCGACAAAATGGCTTTCCCCCACATGTCCGGGCTTAACCCGGAACTCAACAAAAAGGCATTCATCATTTCTTTTAAGGTACGATTCTTATGTTCTGCAATGCCATTAGATTGTGGAGAGTATGGTGGGGTAAGCTCATGAACAATTCCACTTTGTGCGTATAGATCTGCAAATGGTGCAACATATTCACCTCCTCTATCGCTTATTACCTTTTTTATTTTCCTGCTTAGTTGGTTTTCTACTTCATTTTTATACAAGACAAACTTGTTTATGGCTTCATCTTTACTTTTAAGTAGGTATACATAACAATACCTTGTACAATCATCAATAAAAGTGAAGAAATACTTATTTCCTCCTCTTGTGGGAACTAATTTTAGATCACATACATCGGTGTGTATATGTCAAGGGGCTCGGTTATTCGTTCAACCGATTTAAATGATGATCTTGTTTCTTTGGCTTCAACACATGTTTTACATTTAGTTTTTGAGTTGAAAGTGATAGAAGGTATGTAATTTATTTTAGTCAAACGACGCATTGAATTAAAGTTAGCATGACCTAAACGACCATGCCACACATTAAAAGACTCAATCAAGTAAGCAGAAGTAGTAGCCTTTTCATTCATATTTTTTTGGTCACAGCCATTACAATTAACTTAAACATGCCATTAATGGCATAGCCCTTACCAACAAACATACCATTCTTAGTTAACACAAACTTATCACTTTCAAAAACTAGACGAAAGCCAAACTTGTTCAACAACCATCCAGACACAAGACTCTTGCGCAGATCGGGAACATAAAGCACGTTGCTTAGAGTGAGCTCCTTCCCCGAAGTCCACTTCAAAATCACCTCACCTTCACCCTTGATATCGGTTGTAGCCGAGTTCCCCATGTAGAGTTCTTCATTTCCTGCCACCTCCTTAAACTTGCTAAAGAGGGTCTTATCGGGGCACACATGACGAGTAGCTCCGGTGTCGATCCACCATCCTTTAGGGTGGTTGGACACCAAGTTTACCTCATCCATCATAGCAGTAAGATCAGTGATCATGGCTACAAGTTTCTCATCTTCATCAATCATGTTTGCCCTCTCTCTTTTGGGTTTGTTGCATCGATCAACACGATGACCAATTTCTCCACAATTATAACACTTTCCCTTAAAAACCGAAAGTTTTTTCTTCACACGACCCTTTCTAGGCCCAAGATCAAACTTACCCTTGCCCTTGCCATACGGTTTGTGGTTCTTGTTACCTTTGTACCCCCTTGACGATTGACCATGTTCAACCATGTTTGCCTTTGCAGTAACTTCCACTTGAGTTCCCTTTAGTGCCACCCTATTATCCTCCTCAATTCGAAAACGGACAACTAAGTCCTCAACGGTCATCTCTTTTCGCTTATGTTTAAGATAATTCTTAAAGTCTACCCAACTTGGAGGTAATTTCTCAATCATGGCAGCCACTTGGAATGTCTCACTAAAAGTCATTCCTTCAGAAATCATATCGCCAATTAAAATTTGCAAGTCTTGAACTTGACTCATTAAAGTTTTAGAATCAACCATCTTAAAGTCCAAGAACCGGGCCACGACATATTTCTTTGTACCCGCGTCTTCAGTTTTGTACTTTCTTTCCAAAGTGTCCCATAATTCTTTGGCACTTGGTATTTTGCAATACACATTATACAATTCATCAACAAGGCCATTCAACACATAGTTGCGGCAAAGATACTCGGAGTACTTCCAAGCATCGAGAGCACTCACGGCTTGAATATCCGCACCCTCCTCTAGTTGAGGGGGAGACTCGGTCAAAAACCTCACAAGGTTCAAAGTGGTTAAGTAAAACATCATCTTTGGTTGCCAACTTTTGAAGTTCACACCAGAAAATTTTCCTGGTTTTTCAGCATGGTTAGCAACAGTTTGGGCTGCGTGGGTACCAACCAATGGTCCCATGGTTGAAGAAGTTGACCCAATAGCAGTGGATCCCATGAAAACGGTAGTGGAGGATGCAACAGTACTCGCCATTTCTGAAACAAGATACAAAACAATTATGTTTCCAAAAAAAACCAAACTAATGAAACCAAGTTAAAACAAAATATATCATTTCCCAAAAAACAGAATCTAGAGGAAACAAAAATATTAAGTCTTAAAATTTAAGATAACACGCAATTCGTGAAAAAAGAAAAAAAATACACTAAAATATAGTTTTATTATTCATTTAAAAACCAATAGACATGGAACCCCAAGCACATTAAAACAAAATAATAATAATAATAATAATAATAATAATAATAATAATAATAACACCCAACAACTTATATTACGAACTATAAACATTGACTGAACACAAAACAAAAGTAACAAACTACTGATTGAGAAAATCTCTAAAACTGATTTGAGACCTCTAGAAATCTTGTTTATTTGATTGCTTTCGATGTGTCATTAATTTCAACACCACCGCTAGCTATATACCACTAGAAATGAAACTTTATTTATTAGTAAAAACTGTAATGGATGCGAAAATCATTATTATATACTATCAATAACCCACTGCAAACAGTGACCGAAACAAAAAAAATATATAAATAATTTTCTTTTTCAAAACAGTGAACGGTTGTTTTGAAAATCTGTTTTAAGCTTGTAGGAAACCCGTTCACAAAAAGAAATAAAATAAAATTATATTAATAGTAATCCATATTACAATACAAGAGTAAGAAAGGAAAATACAATACATAAACCAAATTACAAACATATTAGAAAGAAATGACAAAACAAGAAACAAGGTGACTGAGGCACGTGTAAAACACGCTTCCCTTAAAACAGATTTCCGGGCCACCCAGGTGAACCCGTCTGTTTCTCAGGGTACAACAGCCTAAGCAGATTGTACTGTCGGGATTAGCCTAGCACCTGAACTATACCTGAAACAAGAGCGCGTAAGATCGAAAAGTCGGGAATTCTTTTGGTTGTGAGTGAGATTGCATGAACAATATATTTTCTCTATCTCAACCATGGACATCCATGCTAGTATATATAGAGGAGTCATGTGTTAACCAAAAGACTTCAGTTAATTCACAATTAACTATAAGAGTTAAGATGAATTTGAATGCACCATTTATGAGACTTAAATAAATGAATTAACTCTTACAACTTATTGATTTCTCATTCAAATAGACTTGAATAAATCAATTAACTCTTGCAACTTATGGATTTCCCATTCAAATATAATTATATTTAGTAACAATAATTATATTACAATGATTATTATACTAAAGTTTCCAACAATTTGCACTAATGGCAGATTAAACCAGAAATGATGGTGATTAGAGGGAACCCGAAGGAAATGATAGTTGAAGCTGTAGAGGACATGAATGCCGATCTCCTGGTTGTTGGAAGTAGAGGCCTTGGACAAATCAAAAGGTAAACTTAAATCATAAAACAAGACATTATTTATATAATTATACATATTAAACAATTGTATTGCCATGTATTTATTTATTTTACAGGGCGTTTTTGGGAAGTGTTAGCGACTATTGTGTGCATCATGCTAAATGTCCGGTTCTTATAGTGCGCCCGCAAAAACATTCCAACAAGTGAGCTCGTATATCATGCGTTTTGGTTGTGTAATGTCTGGATACAATAAAAAAGGTAAATCTATGCTTTTTCACATTTGTTTAATATATGTCAACAATAAGTTGATTGTTAAGTTGACAGTTTGTTTTTTTGTTTGTATACCAAATGATATTATAAGTTGAAGTGTTGTACATTTTTGTTTTTAATTAAAAACCTCAGAAAGCTTTGATTCAATTGCTTTATAGATATAACAATAATTAAGATTAAACTTTCCCAGAAATTCTTCTTAGGCTCAGTAGTAAGCCCGAACCCAAACGGGTACAACGGGTCATAATGCTTGTCACCAACGTTCATTGGGAGCTGATCAACAGACTTGAACCAAGTACGTGCAAGCTTGCCCGTAAAACCATAGTCACCAAACAAAACATCTGTAACACCTTGACCCTCAGTTCCTGGAAGCCAAGCAGCCACAAGAGCGTCTATGGTTTCAACATACGGCTGCACAACCACAGGCCGACCACTGATCAACACCACCACACATTTCACAGCACCGCAGACGTTCTTGATGGTGCTTGGTCCAGGCTCTGGGATTGTTAGATTCTTACTGTCTCCAAATGTCTCAGCGTATGGACGCTCTCCCACAACGACAATAGCATAGTCGAATTTGTTGGACTTCACAAAATTCTCACTTGGGTTCTCGTTATAGACCACTTGAGTTTTCGGGTCAACGGCCTTTTTCACAGCTGATAAGATTGTGGTTCCTGTAAGAACAAAGGGTGATTATACCATTAGTTCAATATTAAAAAAATAAAAAAAATTTAGGTGATATGAATGTTACTAGAATATTGTGATTATATATAGTTATATACCATCAGTAATATCTCCTGAAAGTCCTTGCCAATCGATTGTCCATCCGCCACATTGGTAACCAAGGTTATCAGCATGAGACCCTGCGACTAATATCTTCGAGGCCTTTTTAGGAAGCGGTAACAACGGCGTCTTTAAAGATTTACCATTTTTCAATAACACAAGTGTTTTCCTCACAGCTTCCCTAGCCAGCTCTCGGTGCTCCTGCTCATGTTTGAATTCGAAAAATCAAATAAAGATTATATTATTAAAAAAGTAAGCGTTAGTTTACCTGGCTTCCGAGGTACTTAGTCATGCTGTAATCAGCCAACGGGTTTTCAAACAGACCCATGGTGAATTTGACCCTTAGAATCCTATAAACCGCATCGTCAACACGACTCATGGATATGAACTTGTTCTTGACAAGGTGCGTTAGACCATCGATGAACTCGGTGTAGTTATATGGAACCATGAACTACACACAACCAGCAATTTAGGAGTTTAGGCTCTTGTATATTTTATAAAATTAAGAATAAGAAAAATAAACATACCATATCAATGCCAGTATTCATTCCAGCTATGATCGAGTACGTCTAGTTAGCATGTTCCGGAGTAGTGATCCTGTCAATCCCTTGCCAGTCCGATATAACGAACCCCTGAAGTCAAAGTCAAACGAAAACGAAAACTACATGAGTTGCTTGATATGTGTAAAAAATAACTCAATGCAACTAGAGAAGTGAATATATATATCTACCCTGAATTTGAGTCTGTTTTTGAGGAAGTCGGTGACAAGAAAACGGTTAGCGTGCATTTTGACCCCATTCCAGCTGGAATACGAGGTCATAATCGTAGAAACGCCCTTGATGATTGCATCATAGTATGCAGGCATATGTATGCTGAAGAACCCTTTGGCGTCTATGATCGTGTTGCCCTCGTTTGTGCCCAAGTGCGTCCCACCGTCTCCCAGATAATGCTTAGCACATGATGCTATCTTATCTCTGTTTAAATATGGAATCAACACATATTATGCCCAGTCAAAAGATCTAATGTGTTAATATACTATGTTGGATATTCAAAATCATTCATAGATCAGGAACATGTAAGCATGACATCTTCTCCTTTCCTATATTTTTTCTAGTTTCTTTGTCAATATCTGAGTTAGTGCAACACATGGTCCACATAACTACATAAGTTAAGATTTGGAGCTATCTTTTGATGTAAAGTATAGCATGTTGTCCATAGAAAGCCATTATCATCTATCATGCTATGATTAAAAAGACTGGTTTTTTTTTTGTAAAATATTGACTGTTGACCATGAAAAGTCAAGTTTATTTGTCATAATATGATTAGCAATATCTGCTTTAAAAGAGAGGAAAACAAGAAGATATACATGCTACCTTCTGTGACCATACTATTCCTCATATGCCCATCTTTCACACTTTGTGGACCATCTCTCACTTATGAGGTTCACATTTTTTATAAAAAATATTATGATGTTTATATCATATTCCACCTTGTGGAACCCCTCTTTACTTCTTATTTTATTGACCAAATAATACCCACAGATTGAAAAATGAAATTTTAAATTGCTAGAAACAGATAAGACCTTAAGTTAAAGCATCATGCACTAGATAGATCTAAAACTAAAAAAACTCATACATTAAAGATTCAAGATTTGTCAGAATAAACATGTTTGGTAGACAATTTAGTTAAAAAGGTTTATTAACTTACTGTCCACCGACGAAAGGAACACCCTTTCTTGATCCAGCAGGGATGTCTCCTTGTAAACCCGGTATAATCTCGGTCATTAACTTAACAATTTTCGGATCTTCACTATAACTCTCGAAGCAACGACCCCATCTCGGATCTCTACATACCTGTTTAGGAAAAACTAAAATTATCCAAAAAGATTGCACCTCTTTGATAAAATCACTAAACTTTGTTTTACTTACTGCAATACAAGGTGCAAAAGCATATTGTATTCCAGTGGCTCTAACTTCGAGTGCGGTTGCAGCTCCAATCTTCTTAACTAGATCAGGGTCCCTGTCAAGATTTTGGCATATTAATATATAATCCTATTAATATATAATGTTATAGTGACTTGTACAATACATCAAGCAAGATTTGCTATTAAAACTTGCCTGGTAACTCCAAGACCAACATTATGAGGAAAGATTGTAGCTTTGTAAACATTATTATGACCATGAACAGCATCAATCCCATATATCAACGGTATCCCCAAACGAGTCGATAGCGCGCCTTTTTGGAAGTCGTTGACCATGTCAACCCATGTTTGCGGGGATGCTTTTTTGGCTGGAACACTCCCTCCTCCACTCAAAACACTCCCTACAAATATGCATAATATATTAATATCAAGAAAGATTCAAACATAATAAAGACTATATGATTTGATAGTTAGATTGAATCTTGTACCAATCATGTACTTGTTGATGACCTCATTGGATGCAACTGATCTATCAATTTGGGTCATTTGGCCAATCTTTTCCTCTAATGTCATCCATTTCATTAAATCTTTGATCCGAACACCAAGCGGTTGTTTCGGATCTTTGTATTTGAAGTACTCAGCTTCAGTCATGGAAGCCCAACAACACATGATCATCATAATGAACAAAACTGAAAATTTCTCCATGTTCTTGACTCCCATTGCAAATGGGAGTATCTTCTTTTATGGTGTTTAGTGATAGTTTTCTACAGTATAAAAACAAGATAGATATTACTTATTAGATGAAGATTTCAAATTTATAATAAATAAAATTTAAAGAGTGTGCAATAATTGTCTCAATATGGGGTCCCATTTTCTACTTTAAAGAGTCAACCAAGCAAGTTTAAAAATTCAAATTTAACACCAGATTGTCTTATTATATAGTTTAAGAATTTAAATACGCACTAATCTGTAGAACATGTTTTATAATATGACATGATTAAAGCTAAAACAATAAATAATGGCGAGTTTGAAAACATCGAATCTGAATGATCAAGATACGAAAATCGGCACTAGAGGATCATCCTATGTGATCTACCAAATATGTATACAAATGGATTGTAAAGATTGCACATTTTAAATAATGGATTACAAAGATACAATTAAAACATAAGATTTCATATGAAACTTGAGAATTTAAAAACTTTATAAAGATTATGAACTTATTTGTAGACAAAATGTGGATCAAGAAACAAAACATGTGTTAAAGGTAAACTAGAAGGAGTTTACTTACCAGAGGATAGAAAGATATAAAGAGACAAAGAGTGACCGTTGTTGTGAGGTTTGATGGATATTTAAAGAAAACTTGACTGATTTTTATATAGTTTTTTTGTGGACTAGAAGGTGTTCTTAATCATCGCTGCATGGACCACTTGAACATATTCAATTCGTTAATGTTTTTTATGTTTGGTTGGCATGCTTAATTTTTGAATTATGAACAAAGCAGATTATAATTCTTTCTATGTGTTTTATTTATCAGTGTGTCAAATTATTCTATAAAATGAAACAAAAATGAGAATAATGAGAAAGATTTGTAGCTATACAAAAAAACCTTAAAAAATAAAAAATAATAATAAAAAAATTATAACTCGAAATTTAATAAAAAACAAAAAAAGTAAAAACAAAAAAATGTTTCCACCGTTTTTTTGTTCTAAAAAAAATGGTGAGTGAAAAAAGTCGTCGTGTCTTTTTATCGTTGTGTTTTGTGTTTATTTTCGTCATTGATTATGTCTTTTTCCCTTAACATTGTGTCTTTTTTTCTTTATATTGTGTTATATTACTCAACAGTGTGCTATATTTTGTTCGGCATTGTGTTGTATTTTGCGATCTATTGTGTCTTTATTTAGTTATAATTGTGTCATTTGTTCATTTTCGTCATTGTGTCTTTGTTCTTGGCATTATGTCTTTTCGTCAAATTTTTTGTATTTTTTTTATTTTTGAACGGGAATGATGGCAGAAACATTTTAGTTTTTTAAAATTTTTCATTTTTTATTTATATTTGGAGCTAGGGTTTGAGAGGAGAAGGAAGGTGTTGTCTAATGAAAAAATAAGAAAAAGAGGAGAAGATGTGGGAAGTGGTTTGAACAATGCTTCTAGGAGAAGAGGACGCACAGACATTTTTTAATGAAACGTCTTCGGAAAAACAAACACACTGCAGAGACCAACGTCTGCGCATCCTCTTCTCAGTGCAGACAAAAGAGGTGGAGAAGTGCTTTTGAGAAAAAAAACAAACCGAGCACATTACTTGTATCAGTGGAACCAGTACCAAATTCATTTTTATAGATTTCACAAGCAATTTTTTTTTGCTTTGACATTACAGTATAAATTTTGTTGCGACGAAATTGTATTGCAAGCTTTATGAGTGCAATAACGTATCGGTTTCGATGGCTCATTTTTAGAGAGGGGTTTCAAATATGTCTCTCCAAAATTCAAATTTCTTATTTTTCCCTTTATTAACTCGTCTTCAGCTCTACGTTAAGAAATCGAGACGATATGTTTCTTAATTCGCCTTCTCCCCTCTATATTAGCTCATAACTCGTCGCCTCCCGCCATGTTAGCTCAAAACCCATTGCCTCCGCTCTATGTTAGCTCAAAACTCGTCGTCTCCACCTTATGTTAGCTAAAAAAATTCTTCAATGCCGATTTTGTATCTTGAAGTTTAGTAGAGAAAATGGAAAGAAAAATATAGAATAAGACGATGAGAGAATAAATTATTAGTGTTTAATGCGGATTTGCATGGGATAAGCAAGAAAGTACAACATTATAAAAAAAAGAAAGAAAATTTGTTTTAATAATTTTAACTATTTGTAAGTTGGTAAATAATAATTATTGGTTTTAAATAATCCAAATTATTGATTGCTGGTGAATACAGTTCCAACAAACGGCATGACTAACGACGTTTCTATTTTTTAATGTATTTGTTTCCAACAGTCTATGACTAACAGACTCTTAATGACGTTAGTTACATGCTGACAACAAAACGCTTTTCCCCGGATAAATCACAATTTTCGCTATAAACTCAAAACTTTCGTCCCAGGCCTTTTTTTAACCTTAGACCGAGCCTATATGAATATTTTTCTAATAAAAAACCTAAAATATTGAGGTATTTGAAACCCTAGAACCACCATCAATGTCAATTGGTGAGGGTCAAGTGATTGTGGGTTACTTGGTTCATTGGCGGTGAGTCAGTTACTGGTAGTGGTGTTCAGATTGAGTTTTTTGGCAAAAAAAAAAAAGTTTTCTGACCAAAAACGTTTTTCAGTGATATACAAATAAAAGCGTTCGGATTTTGTTAGTCGCACACCATTGAGAACAAATATGTTAAAAATTGATACCGGCGTCAGCCATATCGTCAGTGTGAACTATTATTTGTCAATGGTTAATAGTTAAGATTATTTAAAACAATTTTTCGAAAGGTCCAAAAGAATCTTTTTAAAAGAAACTAATAAAGTATTTTTTATAAAACCTAAATTAAATTAAAAATAAAAGTTTTTGAAAATTTTAATGAAAATTTTAAACGTTGAATAAAACAAAATTAGAAACACTTCTATAAATTATAAAAGAAATGTCACTATAAATTTTATGGGTTTCAGCTTTTTACAATAGTATTGTAAAATGATTCCTAAGATTAAAGTTAATAAATGAGCATGTACTACTTAGTTATCAAAGGTCATTATCATGATAAATATACATTCTGTTATTCTTTGTTTTGAAAGGTTCCTGTTGATTGGACACATAATTATGCTAATAAGGCGATCCATAGACCATAGTGGCAACATTGTTGATGTGTTTTGGGCGTTTCCAGCCAACACCCCCCCCCCCCTCAAAAAAAAAAAAATGGGTTGGATCACATAGTTGGTTTTGAGAGAGAGATAATCACATAATGTAATATTGCTTGAGAGTTGTGAGTTTTTTATCACTACACCATTTTTTACAAAACTTTTTTATTATTGGTGGAGATGTCACGTGTTACACAACGTCTATATATAAAGAGTTTTGACTATGCATGATCTAATACTCTTTAACAAAGGGATAAAATGTGGTAAAGAAATCTAGTTATATCACATAATTTCACATAAAATAGTGACCAATGACTCAATGAGTTTAACCAACAAATTATTTTTTTTTTACTTTTTTTTATTTACCTTTTCAACTGGATTACAAGATTTATCTTATTAATACAAATAGGATATTGTCCCTTGTTACACACAGGTAGAAAATATTGAAACGTCATATATATGTAGATATAATAAGAATTATTTACCTTGTTCCCTACAAGACTACAAGACGTGGGAAAAATATGTATAAATAGTGGATCGAGAAAACGTATAAATATACAAATTACTGAATTGCTAAAATAATTGTCATGCTAAAAAAAGGGGAACACAAAATCAGTTATAAATAATTAATTGTGGTCATAATCGGTTTTTAAATCATTTGAAAGAAAATAGTTAGTTATAATTATAGAAAACATTAATTAGTGAGATTATGATTCCAAAAAAAATTAATTAATGAATTATGTGGCAATTCTATATATGGAAACCGGATGACTTGGAAGCCTATGTGAACATGTTAATTGAAGGTCAAATAGACATCTTGTATTGCTTTAATATTATAGTAAGATTAATACACTTTTTTTAACTCAAATTGTCATTATTGTTGCTTTACGTCTTTGAACCTAGACATAATAAGATGAGCGTCGTTAGATCCCCCCCCCCCAAAAAAAAAGGAAGAAGGGGTATCATGTGATCACCCTATGACGTAAGAATAAGTATTTGTGTGTGGGGGGGGGGGGGCGAGGATCTCTGCCCGATCATCCAGACAAGTCTGAAATCTTTTAACAAGTTTATATATTAAAAGGGTATGCATTCTTAGGTTTAAACCCAAGTTAACCAACTCATTTAAGTACATATTTATTAAAAATGAATTTTAAGTTACACAACCAGACCATAACTCAATAAGTGTGACACTCGTCAATTTCAGGTTAACTCCGTTAACCCGAACTCCGTTAATTCAAACTCAAGATCACATGAACTATGTCAATCCAGTTAGCGCATTCCTCATTGCATTTAGTTAGGGATTAAATTAAATGTGTCAATTATTATACAAATAGTCTTTCGGAGTTTTACCGAACCGCACACGAGTCGACTCAAACCGTTGGTGAACAAACAATAATTAATATGAACAAGTACTTGGTATAAATACGTATTATGTTGTGATAATATATGCTTACATGTAACTACGTGCTTGCATGTGTAACATTATATCATGGTTGAAATAAACTAGATTGTGCTAGAATTGGACTAACTAGAAGATTAGGGGGTAAAATATAACATGTAATATAATTAAAATATTTAAACAACTTAATATCCCAACCCTAATCCCCCCACCCCTTTCTCACGGCAGCCACCCCCCTCCCTTCTCCACCTTTGGCCGAAACACACACACACACACAAAAGATATTTTCAAGAGGAAATCGAAGGATCCAAGGTGCTAACTAGGTAATTAACACCCTCTCTAGCCTCCCTATTGATTTAGTTGCATCATTAAACATGTTAATCAAAAACCCTAAATCTTAAAATTGATGAATAATGATGAGTTAGGGTTTATTTATGCATTTGTTGATAAACACAAGTAATTACTAGCTATGTTGAAATTGATTGTCAATTGCATGTTTGTTTGAAATTGAACCTTTATGTAAACCCTATATGTGCATGAAAAGTGAAATTGAGATGCATGGTGGATGGATTATGGGTCTAGAGGATTGTAAGCATGATTAATTGTTCATAGGTTATTACTTTGTTGGAGTTTGGTGAAAGCTGATGCTGGACAGGATCATAGATGCGTGTTAATACGGTGGTTTCTAAGGAATCCAAATCCGTAATTTTTGGACGTGTGGAAGTCACTTTTTATTAATTTATAAATTAGTTGCGCAATCCTGATTCTGGAAGCCTATTTACATACTGATTTGTTGATATCATATCTCACAAACGACAAGAACAAATGGGTTGATTCCACTTCTGGAAGTTAATAAATTGAATTTGGAATCTAACCCAATTGGTCTTGCATTAATTGGATTAGCCATGTAATGTGACTAGTCGAGAACTTTTTGTTGCGCATGATAATGACTGTTGTGTACCTACTGTGTTGATTTAATTCTTGTGATAAAACTGCACATGCTAAAAATATAATAAAAAGATTTCCCGAAACCTAACTCACGTGTGCTTATGTGTTAAATTTTGGTGATTTTATCTGCATGTCTTCTTGACGTGCTAAATTCTGTCTTGGAATACTTAGCTGCTAAATTCTTGTTGGAATTTGAAAAATTGATTGCTTGATCGATGTTTGAGTTGTGTTTGACATATATGCCCTTGTAGTTGATGATTTACTGAAAATATATCATAGTAATATTTAATGCCCATACTTGATCACACCCGTAACTTATCACCAACCTGTTGTTAAGTCGCACTTGTTTCACAAATGTAACACGAACACACCTCATGCATAACTTTTATGTGTCGAGTCTAGAGACTCACTCATGGTTCAAAATACTTAGAAAATCTCATTTTTGTTTTAGAGCACTAGTGAGGATTTACTTTTCACGCGTTTTTTCTCGGACTTCAGTAACTTCGCAAACAGTGAGTTTCACGGCCCCTTTTACCTTTTAACATTTTATTAGGGGGAGATAACATACTCCAAACGCTGTAGATTTTGTTTATTATGTATGTATCACTTGTAAGACTAAGTGGCAACAAACCAACTAAGTCCTTCAGAAACTGTAACATCACGGGAATATTGGGTCAAAAATGTCAAGTTTCCAAAGTTAAGGGACCAAAACTGCCAAAATCCAAACTTCAAGGTTGAAAATGTTAATTATGTTCTCTTGTCCTTTCGCGATACGCGACGGGACAAAAGACAAGCCTTCGCGTACCGTGACGGGGCTTGGTCCAAGTTTCTAGAAGTGGTCAACAGCGATACGCGATCGCTGTTGAACCTACGTGTCACACCCTCAAAATCCACTAACGGAGTTTTACCGTCGGAGGGTGTGAACTAACAAGATCGGAATCATTAGTTATAATCAAACCATAAGTAAAGTTTTCAAACCACGAAACATTTAAGTGTAAATAAGTGCGGAAGCGTAAAATCATAAACCAAGTGTTGCGTCACGCAGGACCACTTAAAGCCCAATTAATGACAATTTAAAAACAAGTTTGCAAAAACGATAGAGTTCAATGTAATGCATGTTCCTATACCGCGCGCCCGCCTCGGCTACCTGAGAATAACATACTAAAAGTGTCAACACGGGGTTGGTGAGTTCACAAGTTTATATAAATAAAGCGTTTGCGTTTGCGTTTTGCATTTGCGTTACCAGATAATGTTAAATCAATTATATATCTATAGGTAGCTAGCCTATAAAACAAGTATTACTAAGTGTTCGACACCGAAGCTGACTGTTTATCAATTGCCTTGCCACCATGTCTGCCACGACCATGGAAAATGTGTTAGCCAAGATTACACCCACTCGACCTCCAGTCGAGTTTAGCGTTGGGTGGGGTTTGTCAAACCCAGTAGTACTACTCAACAGTGACTTGCTATTATCCAAATATTAAACGGTTCGATGTTATGAAGGACTTTAGTTGGTTCGTTTACCACTTAGCCTTTACAAGTGATATATAACTAATAACAAAATTTAAAGAGTTTTGGAGTATGTTATCTCCCCCAAGTAAAAAGCATTTAAAAGAGTAAAAGGGGAACGTGAAACTCACTGTTTGCGAAGAATTCAAAAACAAGTCAACCAAGAGATGCGCGTCACAGAAAATCCTCACTAGCGTTCTAAAACAAGAATGAGATTTTCTAAGTGTTGGAAGTATTATTGTGTCTCTAGACTCGGCACATAATACCTATGCATGAGATACGTTTCGTGTTTCGTTTGTGAATTGTGTGTCTCAACAAACACATTGGTGATACGTTACATGTGTGAACAACTACTTACGTGTCAAGTATTAATATTGTATATTACTAGCAATTATTCTCCACAAGGTCAGTTTAGTCAAAATCATGGCAATTATCTAACAACAAGTACGTTTCATGTATTTTCGCATAATTCAGCAGTTAGTTTTATCAAGACAGATTTCTACTTGAAAGATTACTCTATTCAACAGATCACAACCTATCGATTAATTCACCAAAAATCGTCACAAAATCACACATGAGTTAGGTTTCCAGAACTATTTTTATTGTATTTTTATTCCACATAGTTTACTCACAAAGACCAAAACATTACAGTAAACTCACAGCAGTCAAAATCATGCGCAACAGAATGATATTTGTTATTCCCGTTAAATGGTAATTCCAATTAATGCAAGAGCAATTGGGTTAGGTTTTTAACTCAACATGTTAACTCTCAGAAGTGGAACCAACCCATTTGGTCTTGTAGTTTATGAGATATGATAATTACAAAACAGCCTAACAGCAGACCTCACAATTCAGACTTGCACTTCAGTTTTGTAAAATAATAAAAGTTAACTTTTACACGTCCAAAAATTACAACTTGGACTTTATAGAAACTAGACTCAACCTAGTACACTGTAGTGATAATAATTTCTACCAATTACCACATTAACATTAAGTTACAGTCGTCTAAACATAAACTTAACAATCTGTCCAGTACCAGTTTACATCAAAACTCAACATAACAATAATCTATGAACCATAATCCATGCATATAACACTCTAGACACAATATTTACCAACCATGCATATCAATCTCACATTAATTACATAGTTAGAGTTTTTCTTGAAAGTTTAAATCAAAGAACAAGTGATTAACAAACAACAATAACACAACTAGTTATCAATTCACTAGCTAATCATCATCAAGCATATAACCAAACCCTAACTCATCTTAATCATCAATTTTGTGACCTAGGGTTTTGGATTAACCCATTCAATATCAAAATTAAACATATAGAATGCATAGAGTAGTTGTTAATACCTTCCTAGCACCTTAATTCTTCAACCAAACTTGAAAACTCCTTGTGTGTATGTGTGTGTAGTGTGACGGCAGCCAAGGGAGAAGGGGAGGGGGGGGGGGGCGATCGAGTTTAGGAGGGGAGGGAAGAGGTTAGGGTTTTGTTATTATTTAATAATAACATGTTACACAATGGCCCCTCTACTTTTAGTTATTACTTTTCTAGCATAAAATAGCTTTTTGCATCTTGAGTTAATGTTCTACACATAATTATCAAATAAAACATAAGCCTAACACATAATTATCAAATACTTATTGTTTTGATGTTTATCGTTTATTCACCAATGGTTTGCGTCAACTCATTTGCGTTTCGGTGCAATCCCGAAAGACTACATGTGTAGTGATTGTCAAGCGTCATTTAAAACCCTAGTTTAAATGTAATGAGATGTGCGTTATAGATCAAGTGATTTTAGTATTTGTATAATAGCGAGTCATTGTTGAGTAGTAATACTGGGTTTGACAAACCTCACCCAATGCTAAACTCGACTGGAGGTCAAGTGGGTGTAATCTTGGCTAACACATTTTCCATGGTCGGGATAGACATGGTGGCAAGGCAATAATAGCGAGTCACTGTTGAGTAGTACTACTGGGTTTGACAAACCCCACCCAACGCTAAACTCGACTGGAGGTCGAGTGGGTGTAATCTTGGCTAACACATTTTCCATGGTCGTGGCAGACATGGTGGCAAGGCAATTGATAAACAGTCAGCTTCGGTGTCGAACACTTAGTAATACTTGTTTTATAGGCTAGCTACCTATAGATATATAATTGATTTAACATTATCTGGTAACGCAAATGCAAAACGCAAACGCAAACGCTTTATTTATATAAACTTGTGAACTCACCAACCCCGTGTTGACACTTTTAGTATGTTATTCTCAGGTAGCCGAGGCGGGCGCGCGGTATAGGAACATGCATTACATTGAACTCTATCGTTTTTGCAAACTTGTTTTTAAACTGTCATTAATTGGGCTTTAAGTCGTCCTGCGTGACGCAACACTTGGTTTATGAATTTACGCTTCCGCACTTATTTACACTCAAATGTTTCGAGGTTTGAAAACTTTACTTATGGTTTGATTATAACTAATGATTCCGATCCTGTTAGTTCACACCCTCCGACGGTAAAACTCCGTTAGTGGATTTTGAGGGTGTGACAGATTGATATCAGAGCCATTGGTTATAGCGAACTAGAATTGCATGCATACTAGACTATAACCGCAACGACCCATTAGTTATAACTATACGCTCTGCATATATTATATTTAGTCATTCGTTATCCTTATCTCTTTACCTCATTCACTCATGCGCGCGCGTACACGACTTACCTGTAGGGATGTCGACGCCACCATCATCATCATCATCCGACCAGGTGACTCATGCCCATGGAAATGGACCGCAGCTACCTACCTCGTCGCCACCCCGAGTAGCCCCGGAACTAGAAGCCCCTGCACCGAAGAGGTATCGCCTATCTGGAGGCATGTACGACGACGAAGTTAGCTGGGATTGGTACCCGAGTCTGATCAAGCATACGGTTTATCGCGAACAAGTTCCCCCAATACCTCACCCGAGCCGCCCTGCATATCCCAACACCCTACCACCCATAACCGAACCAATAGAGCGAGTTCTCGCAGCTGTTGTTTCCTGTTTAGAGCGTGACGCGGGTTTTATGCGCTCGGCGAGAGCGAACGTTTCCGGATTGATAAGAGATGGAACCGAGGCTAGGGAGGAAATTTCCCGCCTGACAGCGGCTATGAAGGAAGTGTAGGATACTAATGATCAGCAGATGAAGATTATGAGAAAAATGCAAGCAGAGATGATAGATTTGCAAGAGCAGCTTCTTGTGGCGAGATCCCGGACAGAGATAGCTCTAGAGCGTTGCGATATCTTACAGACGCAAATTGCTCAGAATGCAGCAGAACCTGAGGAAGAACCTGAAGAAGGACCTGAGGAAGATCCCGAGGAGGAACCCGAAGAGGAACCGGAGGAAGAACCGGCTGAGCCGGAGGCACACTCAGAGGTGTCCTCAGACGATGACATCTAAGGATGATAACACCTAGATGGAGGGGTTGTCTCCATCCAAACTATTATTTTCTATGATTTAAAGGATTGGTTTTAAATACTTTTTAGCGAATACAATGGTTTTAATCATGAATTATTATTTGGATTATTATATGGTTGTGATGTGATGTTTGCTTCTTTTATTTGTTTTCTTTCTTACCTACCTTTTATTACATGTATGGTGTGTTGCATATGAAACCGAGAATTCATGTCTAATATTTTATGCTGTGATTCTAGGAGATAGCTGGAAGAAACGCTGGGCATGGTCGCGGTAACATCAACCTAACCGCAGCAGAACTCCAAACCCTATTGAATGGCTATGCGGCGGCAGCTCTAGCCGCATATGTTCATAATCAAGCCGGAGGTCCAGCTGGAGCATGTACTTTCAAGAACTACCTGGATTGCAAGCCCAATTCGTTTAAGGGCACTGAGGGAGCCATAGGTTTCCTGCGTTGGGCTGAGAAGGCAGAATCGGCTTTCGAGATGTGTAACTGTCCACTCTCCAGTAGGGTCAAATTTGCTGCTGGAACACTGGCAGATTCTGCTCTCACTTGGTGGAACTCCAATGTGCAAATTCTTGGGTTGGAATTGGCGAACGCTATGAACTGGGAAGAGTTCAAAAATATGATGCGGGAAGAGTATTGTCCTAGAGAGGAAATCGCGAAGTTGGAATCCGAGTTTTTGTCGTTGAAAATGGTGGGTTCCGAGATTGAAGCCTACACCATCCGTTCCCACGAGCTAGCAGTAATGTGTCCACGGATGGTAGACTCGCCGAGTAAGAGAATCGAGATGTATATCGATGGGCTGGTACCACAAATTCAGGGTATGGTGACGTCTTCCAAACCGGCTACAATTCAACAAGCGATCCGGTTAGCTCACAAACTGACGGACCAGCCAGTGACACAAGGTGCGTTACCACTTAGAGGTTCAACCTCTAAAACCCGTGAAAACTTAAGCACTGACAACAACAACAACAACAACAACAACAACCACCCGAGCAATGGAAAGAGGAAATTCGACAACACCAGGTCCTCATCATCGAACCCCTCACAGCAACAACACTACCGTAAGCCCGAACTCACTCGAAGCTTCAATAATCAGGGTTTCAACAATAACAACAACGGAGGCGGGCAGGTTTCGAGTGGCTATGCTGGGAAATACCCGAAATGCAACAAGTGAAACTATCACCATGCTGGCTCATGCAACCGTATCAAGTGTCTGAGATGCGGAAAAATGGGTCATCAGGCCAAGGAATGTAGGGGAGACCTAGCGGTAAAGGGTGCTCCTAAACAACCTACGGCGACTAAAGGGTGTTTCGAGTGTGTCAAGAGGGTCATTTCAGGAAGGATTGCCCCAAACTAAAGCAGAATAAGAACAATGGAGGCAGCAACAGTGGCGGAAGCAGTGGTAAAGGTAGAGCTTTCGTCATTGGGTTGGACCAGGCCCGCAGCGTTCCGAATGTGGTTACTGGTAAGTTTCCTGTGAACGACTGTTTTGCTTCTGTTTTGTTTGACACTGGAGCTGATAGGAGTTTTGTATCGAATGCCTTTAGTAAACTCTTAGACTTAACTCCAACCCCGTTAGATGCTAAGTTTCCTGTTGAATTAGCTGACGGTAAGTCTATAGAAACAACTCATGTACTTGCGGGATGTAAGTTAAAACTGTCGGGTCATACTTTTGATATCGACCTCATACCTTTTACACTTGGTAGTTTCGATGTCGTTGTCGGCATGGACTGGCTATCCGAGAACCGAGCGGATATTATATGTCACGACAAGATAGTCCACATCACTACCCCTTCCGGCGAGATCATTTCGATCCAGGGCGAGAAGAGCGGCATGACTACAAGTGTTATCACCCTCATGAAGGCGCAAAAATACCTACGAAAGGGTCATCCAACAATTTTGGCCCATATTGTCTAGAAACCCGCGGAGGAGAAGCGAATCGAAGACACGAAGACATACCGATTGTGCGAGATTTTCCGGAAGTCTTTCCGGAGGATTTGCCTGGACTCCCACCTATTCGACAAGTCGAGTTCCAAATCGAATTGACCCCCGGTGCAGCACCCATAGCACGAGCCCCGTATCGGCTTGCACCAGCAGAGCTTCAGAAGTTGTCCACCCAATTGCAAGATTTGTTGGATAAGGGTTTTATCCGACCTAGCTCATCACCATGGGGAGCCCCTGTCTTATTTGTCCGAAAGAAGGACGGGACTTTCCACATGTGCATCGACTACCGAGAGCTGAACAGGGTGACGATCAAGAACCGTTATCCCTTACCCCGAATTGATGATCTGTTCGACCAGCTGCAAGGATCGAGTTACTACTCGAAGATCGATCTGAGATCTGGTTACCATCAATTAAGAATGCGCGAAGAAGACATTTCAAAGACGGCATTCAGAACTCGGTACGGTCACTATGAGTTTTCGGTTATGCCTTTTGGCTTAACCAACGCACCAGCCGTATTTATGGATCTCATGAACCGAGTATGCAAGGCGTACCTCGACAAGTTTGTGATTGTTTTTATTGATGATATCCTCGTCTACTCCAAGAACAAGACCGACCACGAAGGACACCTGAGGTTAATCCTAGAATTGCTAAAGAAGGAACAACTGTACGCTAAACTCTCGAAATGCGAATTTTGGCTTCGCGAGGTTCACTTCTTAGGACATGTGATCAATGAGAATGGTATCCATGTCGATCCTGGTAAAGTAGAGGCCATCAAAAACTGGGAAGCACCTAAGACTCCGACTGAGGTGCGACAATTCCTAGGACTGGCTGGCTACTACCGACGTTTTATCGAGGGATTTTCAAAGATTGCTCAACCCCTCAACGCTTTGACTCACAAGGGTACTAAGTACAATTGGGGTGACGCGCAGGAATCTGCCTTCCAACTGCTGAAAACCAAACTCTGTAGCGCCCCTATCCTAGCCCTCCCCGAGGGAACGGAAAACTTTGAGGTGCACTGTGATGCATCGATACAAGGTCTCGGTTGCGTGTTGATGCAACTCGAGAAGGTTATAGCCTATGCCTCTCGACAACTACGGATTCACGAGAAGAACTACACGACCCATGACTTGGAACTCGAAGCTGTGGTGTTTGCTCTTAAGATATGGAGGCATTACTTGTACGGTACCAAGTTTACCATTTACACCGACCACAAGAGTCTCCAACATATCTACGATCAGAAGGAGCTGAACATGCGACAGCGTCGTTGGGTCGAGCTGCTTAAGGATTATGATTGTGCCATCAAGTACCACCCTGGCAAGGCCAATGTAGTGGCCGATTCTCTCAGCAATAAAGAAACCGATAAACCTAGACGAGTGCGAGCATTACAACTCACGATTCACGCCAACTTACCCGATCAGATTCGCGATGCGCAACTCGAAGCCTTGAAAGATGATAATCTCCCATCAGAACTTATGCGTGGCATGAACAAGCAACTTGAAACCAAATCGGACGGGGTCCGATATTTCGAAAACTGGATTTGGGTCCCTCGATATGGAGAGTTGAGAACTCTAGTGATGGACGAAGCACACAAGTCCCGATATTCCATCCACCCTGGCTCAGATAAAATGTACCATGACCTAAAGGCACTTTACTGGTGGCCAAACATGAAAGCCGACATTGCCACCTACGTGAGCAAATGCTTGACTTGTGCAAGAGTCAAAATAGAATATCAGAAACCATCTGGTCTGCTACAGCAACCGGAACTTCCAACGTGGAAATGGGAACACATTTCCATGGATTTCATGACGGGATTACCCAAAACACCGACGGGATGCGATACCATCTGGGTGATCGTTGACCGGTTGACTAAGTCTGCACACTTCTTAGCAATCAAGGAATCGAACAAAATGGAAAGACTGACTCGCATCTATATGAAAGAAGTAGTGTCTAAACATGGAGTGCCTGTCTCAATCATATCTGATGGAGATTCCCGTTTCACTTCGCACTTTTGGAAGTCACTACAGATGCACTAGGCACCCGCCTTGATATGAGCACAGCATACCATCCTCATACGGATGGGCAAAGTGAGCGCACCATTCAGACCTTGGAAGACATGTTGCGTGCATGCGTGTTGGATTTCAGAAAAAGTTGGGAACCTCACTTACCTTTGGTAGAGTTTTCGTATAATAATAGTTATCATGCAAGCATTAAAGCAGCGCCGTTTGAAGCGTTGTACGGACGGAAGTGTCGATCACCTCTTTGCTGGGCAGAGGTGGGTGATAGCCAAATCACCAGTCCAGAATTAGTACTTGAAACCTCTGAAAAGATTGTCCAAATCTGAAACCGCATGGCAGCAGCACGAGATCGCCAAAAGAGTTACGCCGACAAGCGTCGAAAGCCTCTTGAATTTCAAATGAACGACCAAGTATTACTCAAAGTCTCACCTTGGAAAGGTGTGGTTCGCTTCGAAAAGCGAAACAAACTCAATCCACGATACGTTGGCCCCTACCGGATAACTGAACGCATTGGTCCGGTGGCGTACCGACTGGATCTACCAACGGAACTCAGTAGCGTACACAATGTATTCCATGTATCCAATTTGAAGAAATGTCTTTCCGATGAAACCCAAGCAGTTCCTTTGGACGAGTTGCAGGTTGATAAACAGCTACGCTTCATAGAAGAACCAGTCGAAGTTTTGGATTAGGAAACCAAACCACTCAAGCACAGCTCATTACATTTAAACTAGGGTTTTAAATGACGCTTGACAATCACTACACATGTAGTCTTTCGGGATTGCACCGAAACGCAAACGAGTTGACGCAGACCATTGGTGAATAAACGATAAACATCAAAACAATAAGTATTTGATAATTATGTGTTAGGCTTATGTGTTATTTGATAATTATGTGTAGAACATTAACTCAAGATGCAAAAAGCTATTTTATGCTAGAAAAGTAATAACTAAAAGTAAATGGGCCATTGTGTAACATGTTATTATTAAATAATAACAAAACCCTAACCTCTTCCCTCCCCTCCCAAACCCAATCGCCCCCCCCTCCCCTTCTCCCTTGGCTGCCATCACACTACACACACATACACACAAGGATTTTTCAAGTTTGGTTGAAGAATTAAGGTGCTAGGAAGGTATTAACAACTACTCTATGCATTCTATATGTTTAATTTTGATATTAAATGGGTTAATCCAAAACCCTAGGTCACAAAATTGATGATTAAGATGAGTTAGGGTTTAATTATATGCTTGATGATGTTAAGCTAGTGAATTGATAACTAGTTGTGTTATTGTTGTTTGTTAATCACTTGTTCTTTGATTTAAACTTTCAAGAAAAACCCTAACTATGTATGTAATGTGAGATTGATATGCATGGTTGGTAAATATTGTGTCTAGAGTGTTATATGCATGGATTATGGTTCATAGATTATTGTTATGTTGAGTTTTGATGTAAACTGGTACTGGACAGATTGTTAAGTTTATGTTTAGACGACTGTAACTTAATGTTAATGTGGTAATTGGTCGAAATTATTAACACTATTGTGTACTAGGTTGAGTATAGTTTCTATAAAGTCCAAGTTTGTAATTTTTGGACGTGTAAAAGTTAACTTTTATTATTTTACAAAACTGAAGTGCAAGTCTGAATTGTGAGGTCTGCTGTTAGGCTGTTTTGTAATTATCATATCTCATAAACTACAAGACCAAATGGGTTGGTTCCACTTCTGGGAGTTAACATATTGAGTTAAGAACCTAAACCAATTGGTCTTGCATTAATTGGAATTACCATTTAACAGGAATAACAAATATCATTCTGTTGCGCATGATTTTGACTGCTGTGAGTTTACTGTATGGTTTTGGTCTTTGTGAGTAAACTATGTGGAATAAAAATACAATAAAAATAGTTCTGGAAACCTAACTCATGTGTGCTTTTGTGACGATTTTTTGTGAATTAATCGCTAGGTTGTGATCTGTTGAATAGAGTAATCTTTCAAGTAGAAATCTATCTTGATAAAACTAGCTGCTGAATTATGCGAAAATACATGAAACGTACTTGTTGTTAGATAATTGCCATGATTTTGACTAAATTGCCCTTGTGGAGAATAATTGCTAGTAATATACAATATTAATACTTGACACGTAAGTAGTTGTTCACACATGTAACGTATCACCAATGTGTTTGTTGAGTCACACACAATTCACAAACGAAACACGAAACGTATCTCATGCATAGGTATCATGTGCTGAGTCTAGAGACTCAATAATAGTTCCAACACTTAGAAAATCTCATTCTTGTCTTAGAACGCTAGTGAGGATTTTCTGTGACGCGCATCTTTTGGTTGGCTTGTTTTTGAATTCTTCGCAAACAGTGAGTTTCACGTTCCCCTTTTACTCTTTTAAACGCTTTTTACTTGGGGGAGATAACATACTCCAAAACGCTTTAGATTTTGTTATTAGTTATATATCACTTGTAAAGGCTAAGTGGTAAACGAACCAACTAAAGTCCTTCATAACATCGAACCGTTTAATATTTGGATAATAGCGAGTCACTGTTGAGTAGTACTACTGGGTTTGACAAACCCCACCCAACGCTAAACTCGACTGGAGGTCGAGTGGGTGTAATCTTGGCTAACACATTTTCCATGGTCGTGGCAGACATGGTGGCAAGGCAATTGATAAACAGTCAGCTTCGGTGTCGAACACTTAGTAATACTTGTTTTATAGGCTAGCTACCTATAGATATATAATTGATTTAACATTATCTGGTAACGCAAATGCAAAACGCAAACGCAAACGCTTTATTTATATAAACTGGTGAACTCACCAACCCCGTGTTGACACTTTTAGTATGTTATTCTCAGGTAGCCGAGGCGGGCGCGCGGTATAGGAACATGCATTACATTGAACTCTATCGTTTTTGCAAACTTGTTTTTAAACTGTCATTAATTGGGCTTTAAGTCGTCCTGCGTGACACAACACTTGGTTTATGAATTTACGCTTCCGCACTTATTTACACTCAAATGTTTCGTGGTTTGAAAACTTTACTTATGGTTTGATTATAACTAATGATTCCGATCCTGTTAGTTCACACCCTCCGTCGACAAAACCCCGTTAGTGGATTTTGAGGGTGTGACACTACGTCATCGTGTACCGCAATGACGTGGCCTGACACGTATGACACCTTTTCACCACGTGTCCACACGTGGCACACCGGTCGCCACGTGTCCCGACACGTGGCCGCACGTGGCATGTTGTTCGCCACGTGTTAACACGTGGCACATCGTCTGCCACGTGGCAAACCTACGTTGTGACGCATCTGGGCTACGTCGCGCTACGCGACGGGGTCCTTGGTACCCGTCGCGTACCGCGATTGGACACCAGATTTTGCCTATAAATAGCAAGGTCCGGGTCTTCACAAATCACACCCCAAAACCTGCTCTCATACCTCTCTCTAACATCTAACTAAACCTCGAAGTTTGTGCCAATGATCCACCTCGAAAACCGTGCCCGAATCCTCGTTAAACGTGCCATACTACGATATTTGTACCACTCCTCAACAACGTTCCAAACAAGAAGGCGGTGCTAATTTTATATCCCGACAATCATCTCGAAGTGCGTGCCGTGAAGTGTTGGTGCCTCGAGAAGTGTGCCAACGAGAAGTGGCGATCAAAGCGAGTATTGAAAAGACTAAGCGGTGTAGAAGTGCTGCTCGAGTATCTAGAGAATTATAAGCCAAGTTAAGGTAAGTATAATGCCCGACTAAAATAATAAAATATTATAAAGGCTTAATACCCTAAGTCGGAATTAGACTCGATGCTTATGAAAAGAAAATATATAACAAAGAAAAGAAAAGAAAGAAATATATAAGTGTAGATATATGTATATATATATATATGTGTGTGTGTGTGTGTGTGTGTGTGATTTTATATATAATTCTTTGTTATGAATATTATTTAAGTAATAAGGGTATTCATTAAATAATAAAAGAAAAAGAATACGTTTCTTAGAAAAAAAGAAACGTCAGGTTTTTATAATAACTAAAGGTTTATATATATTGCTTTTAAAACTAAAGGTTTTAAAGTAAAAGATTATTGAACTAAAGGTTCATCGAGATAAATAAGACTAAAGGTCTTAAGCCGGATTGTATATCCGACTAATAAAAGTTATACTCGTACTATAGGTGCGAGATAGCAAGAAAGAGAACGCAAGGACGGTGTTGGAAACCGATCCCGATCAAAGGTGAATACGCCCCACTTTTACAAACTTGTTTTCAAACAAATAAATGTGTTATGTGTAAAACTTTACATGAGACCAAGTGTCTCTAAAAACATTATGAATAAGAGTAAAAGCCTAGCCCTCAGGCTGTACTATACGTTTGTCTGGATCCTTATATATGTGGAATGCGGTGGGCACATCGCACCATGCCTGGTCACGACCTCCAGCCACGATGGGCCGAACCAAAGTATGTTCGAGTGAGAATGACCTTGTGTATATATATGGTACCTAAGTACGTCGAAACGCTGCGGTGTTTTGCTGGGGTGACCTGGTGTAGAGACTCGAGTTTATAATGAGGTTTTGACATTGTTATTCCTAAGCCAAGATGGGCCGAGGCTTCCGTAACCCTCGAGGGGTAACAAAGTAAAAGAAAATATTTTGCGTCAGCATATTCACCATCAAATGTTTGCTGACGTATTTTTATAACATTTTGCAGGTAACCAAGAATAGAGCTTGAAAGACAAAGGGCTCAAGAATCCGATGGCTTGGATAATTTTGTTTGAATATTAAAATATGATGATTTTGTTAAACAAGTAAACTTATATGGAACTTTTGTTCCATCTTTTGTAATGTAAATATTTTAACTTTAAATCCACATGTTTATAAAGTCTTCCGCTAATAACCCGTAACTCTGATTTATATACAAATGTGGTACCAATTGTCGGGCCACACTCCTAGGCCTAAGATGGGGGTGTGACAGAAACAATCGAACTGATTAATATTGGATGATAGCGAGTCAGTGTTAAGTAGTACTATTGGGTTTGACAAACCCCACCCGACTCTAAACTCGACTGTAGGTCAAGTGGGTGTAATTTTGGCTAACACAATACCATGGTTGTGGTTGACATGGTGGCAGAGCAAACGTATAGTCGGTCAGCTTCGGTGTCGAACACTTAGTAATACATGCTTGATAGGTTAGCTACCTATATATATATATATATATATATATATATATATATATATATATATGAATAACTAAATCTGGTAACGCTAAAACGCAACGATTATTTTACTTAAACCTGTGAACTCACCAACCTTGTGTTGACACTTTTAGTATGTTTATCTCAGGTAGCCGAGGCGGGCGCGCGGTTAGTAATGATGTTTGATATAACTACTGACTACGATCCTGTTAGTTCACACTCTCAAACAGTAAAATTTCGTTAGTGGATTTTAAGAGTGTGACAATAAGCCTATTTAAAATATATTTGTTTAACGCTAATTATGAGTATCATGTATTATTCACATGATTTCACTTTGAATTGTGAAAATGAAAATATGCAGAAATCAGAGTAGGAAGTGAGTTTTATTACACCAGTTGATCAATATGTTGGTATGAGTGGTTCAAAATAATTTTTAAAAGATTCTCATATGTAGGTTTCAGATCGTGTAATAACCTTTTGAGAATTAAGAACCTTTAAGAATTATTTTAGATCACACATTTCCAATTGATAATTCAAGTTGTTGCAGGGGCGGACATACCTTAAGCCGAACCGTATCCTCCGCTACGGCTCAAATTTTTACGGATAGTGTAAAAAAAAAATTTTGGTCGATTTTCGTGTTTCGTTACGGCTGGAAAAAAATAACGTTACCGCTCAGATTTGAAGCCCAACTAATATATGTTTTAAAGTGCCAATGAATAGTCATTGGTGCGGTACGCTCTACCAAACGAGGCAATCGTGTTAGGCATCATGATCACAACGTAAAACGGGAACATATTCATGTCTTTGTCATCGGCTTCTATGTCGATCCGGCGATCATGATTTGGGTTGATCTTGTCAGGAAGCACCGTGGTGTTAACTGCCATTTTGATTGAATTTGAGGTTACGGGATTAATAAATAAAGAAACAAAAAATTATGGGAGCGATCGAGTTGGTGTTGGTAAGATTGAAATGGAGGTTTTATATATATATAGATAAACAGAAAAAAGACGTTACTGTTATAATATTACTACAAGATTAGCAATTATTCCTTAAACTTGAAGAGTTGAAGATGACAAAACAAACAAGAACATAAGAGATATACATATATATTTCGTAACTCCTTTTGATTGTCTATCTCACTTATTGTTACAAATATAAGATATATATACACACTTTACATTCACTATTTGGGGGACATAAGCTAATAATTTGATTGAAGACTTTCACCATCCACATTTTTACCCACACGTTAGTTGAAGACTTTCACATGCAAATGTTTCCATCCATTCACATGGATGTTTTACCCACACATTAGTTGAAGACTTTCACATGCAAATGTTTCCATCCATTCACATGGATGTTTTACCCACACGTTATAACACTCCCCCTTGGATGAAACATTTTCAAACTTCGGGATATTGAATTACTGCCTCATTAAAAACCTTGCTAAAGAAAAACCCAATGGGAAAAAACTTTAGCTAAGGGAAAAAGAGTGCAGTATATAGCTCCCCCTCAAATTGCAGGTCGTTACATTGTTCGTACATGGCGCATGCCAATATCATGAACATGTTTCCTGAATGTTGCTGTGGGAAGTGCTTTTGTGAAAAGATCAGCTGAGTTGTTGCTGGACTGGACATATCTCATTTCAACCTGATTGTCTTTAATAAGGTCTCGAGTATACTCAAAGTATCTTGGTGGTATATGCTTTGTTCTGTTACTTTTGATATATCCTTCCTTCATTTGCGAGACACAAGCTGCATTATCTTCATAGATAGGAGTTGGAATTCGATCTTTCTCTAGTCCACAAGAAATCAATATGTGTCGTGACATAGATCTTAACCATACGCATTCTCTTGAAGCTTCATGCAATGCAATGACTTCAGCATGATTTGAAGATGTTGCAATGAGTGTTTGTTTCTGAGAACGCCATGAAATCGCAGTTCCTCCATTCTTAAATACGTATCCAGTTTGAGATTTTGCTTTATGAGGATCAGATAAATAACCTGCATCTGCATAACCAACTAATTGGTTGACAAGAATGGAAATGTGTCATACAAAAGTGTCGGTGTGTTACAACACTCTCCCTTGGATGACACCATTTCAAAACTTGGGGTCTTGAAGTACTGCCTCATTAAAAACCTTACTAAAGAAAAACCCAATGGGAAAAAACTTTAGCTAAGGAAAAAAGAGTGCAGTATATAGCTCCCCCTCAAGTTGCAGGTCGTTACATCGTCCTTACATGGCGCATGCCAATATCATGAACATGTTTCCTGAATGTTGCTGTGGGAAGTGCTTTTGTGAAAAGATCAGCTGAGTTGTTGCCGGACTGGACATATCTCATCTCAACCTGATTGTCTTTAATAAGGTCCTGAGTATACTCAAAGTATCTTGGTGGTATATGCTTTGTTCTAACACTTTCGATATAGCCTTCCTTCATTTGCGAGACACAAGCTGCATTATCTTCATAGATAGGAGTTGGAATTCGATCTTTCTCTAGTCCACAAGAAATCAATATGTGTCGTGACATAGATCTTAACCATACGCATTCTCTTGAAGCTTCATGCAATGCAATGACTTCAGCATGATTTGAAGATGTTGCAATGAGTGTTTGTTTCTGAGAACGCCATGAAATCGCAGTTCCTCCATTCTTAAATACGTATCCAGTTTGAGATTTTGCTTTATGAGGATCAGATAAATAACCTGCATCTGCATAACCAACTAACTCTTCTTTTGAATCGTTAGGATAAAATAAACCTAAATCAGCAGTTCTTTTTAGATAACGAAAAATATGTTTAATACTATTCCAATGTCTTTTAGTATGGGATGAATTGAATCTTGCCAATAAATTAACTGCAAAATAAATGTCAGGTCTTGTACAGTTAGTAAGATACATAAGTGCTCCAATTGCACTGAGGTATGGTACTTCGGGACCAAGAATCTCTTCATTATCTTCGCAAGGGCGAAATGGATCATTGTCAACATTAAGTGATCTAACAACCATTGGTGTGCTTAAAGGATTTGCTTTGTCCATATTGAAACGTTTTAAGAGTTTCTCAGTATAAGTTGACTGATGTACAAGTATCCCATTATGCATATGCTCAATTTATAAACCAAGACAATATTTGGTTTTTCCAAGATCTTTCATTTCAAATTCTTTCTTTAAAAGAGCAATCGCTTCATTAATTTATTTTTGTGTCCCAATTAAATTTAGATCATCAACATACACAGCTATGATCACATATCCTGATGTTGTCTTCTTGATGAAGACGCATGGACAAATAAGATTATTTGTATATCCTTTGATTATCAAATAATCACTCAAACGATTGTACCACATCCTTCCAGATTGTTTCAGTCCATAGAAGGATCTTTGTAACTTTATGGAATACATTTCCTTAGGCTTTGAGCTTATAGCTTCGGGGAGTTTAAATCCTTCGGGAATTTTCATATAGATGTCACTGTCTAGTGATCCATACAAGTAAGCTGTGACAACATCCATAAGACGCATCTCTAAATTTTTAGAGAGTGCTAAGCTGATTAAATATCTAAACGTAATAGCATCCATGACAGGAGAATACGTTTCTTCATAGTCAATTCCTGGCATCTGAGAAAAATCTTGAGCTACAAGTCTTGCTTTATATCTTGTAACTTCATTTTTTTCATTTCGTTTTCTCACAAAAACCCATTTATATCCTACAGGTTTCATTGACTTTGGTGTAATGACAATAAGTCCAAAAACCTTTCGATTATTTAGGGAATTTAATTCAGCTTGCATGGCATCTTTCCATTTGTTCCAATCTTGTCGATTTTTACAATCATCTACAGATTTTGGTTAAGGGTCATCATTTTCTTCCATGATATCACTTGCCACAGAATAAGAAAATATATCATCAATACTTTCCATTTCATCTCGATCCCACATTATATGTGATTTACCATAGTTTATTGACAATTCTTTATTGGAATCATTTATTTCTTCCTGAGGAAATGTTATATCATTTATTCTTTCCTGAGGGAAGGTTTTGTCAATCATTCCTTCCTTAGGGTCAGTATCCTTCTCAGAACCCTTTCTTTTTCGAGGATTTTTATCCTTTGAACCGATTGGCCTTCCACGTTTTAAACGTTTTTGAGATTCATGAGGCGCATTATTATGGTTTTGCTTGCTTGGAATCTCAACTCGAGCTGGAGCATTAGCAGCTGGTATATGAGATTTAGTGACCCTGTTTATATCAGTAAATGCATTAGGTAACTGATTTGCAATTTCTTGTAGATGTATTATTTTTTGAACCTCTGTCTCACTTTGTTTTGATCTTGGGTCTAGGTGTAACAATGATGGCACACACCATGATATATCTCTTTCTTGCTTTTTCATTTCTCCCCCTAATGCTGGGAACATTGTCTCGTTAAAATGACAATCAGCAAAACGTGCTGTAAATACATCACATGTTAAAGGTTCAAGGTATCTTATGATGAAAGATGTTTCATATCCAACATATATTCCCAACCTTCTTTGGGGACCCAATTTTGTGCGTTGTGGTGGTGCAATAGGAACATACACAGCACAACCAAAAATTCTAAGATGAGAGATATTTGGCTCATTTCCAGAAACAAGTTGTGTGGGAGAGTATTTATGATTTGCACCTGGTCTCATGCGGATTAATGATCCAGCATGCATAATTGCATGACCCCAAATAGAAACAGGGAGTTTTGTCCTCATTATTAATGGTCTAGCTATTAGCTGAAGGCGTTTGATCAACGACTCGGCTAAGCCATTTTGTGTGTGTACATGAGCAACAGGGTGTTCTACAACAATTCCCACAGACATGCAATAATCATCAAAAGCATGTGATGTAAATTCTCCCGCATTATCAAGCCTTACTCTTTTAATGGTATAATCCGGAAAATGTGCACGTAATTTGATAATTTGAGCAAGAAATTTTGCAAAAACAACATTACGAGTCGATAATAAAGAGATATTAGACCATCTGCTGGATGCGTCTATTAAGACCATGAAGTATCTAAATGGTCCACATGGTGGATGAATTGGTCCACATATGTCACCTTGAATTCTTTCAAGAAACATTGGTGTTTCTTTATCGACTTTTAATGGCGAAGGCCTTGTAATTAATTTTCCAAGAGAACAAGATGTACATTGAGGCATTTTATCTATTTTATGGATCTTTTGACCTTTCAGTGGATGCCCATGTGTATTTTCAATGATCCTTTTCATCATTGTGGATCCTGGATGGCCTAATCTGTCATGCCATAAGTTTATGATACCAGAATCGCAACAATTTTCTTTGACTGCCATATGTGCTTGAGGCACATTTATATATGTATAATGCAAACCAGAATGGAGCATTGGCAATTTTTCCAATATTTGATCTTTGCTTATGATATGCAAATATTTTTCATTATTAACAGTCCTTGACTGAGTATCATATCCATTATGATATATGTTTCTGAAACTCAACAAATTTCTTGTTGATTTTGGGGAAAATAAAGCATTTTCTATTTTGAGCTTTGTACCATTTGGTAATGCTAAATTAGCTTTTCCCACTCCTTCTATCAAGTTTGTAGGACCTGATATTGTATTGATGATCCCTTTTGTTGGTTTCAGTTCATAAAAATATTTTTTAGATCTAAGTATAGTATGCGTGGCTCCACTATCCGCTATACATATATCTTCTTCATTTGTTTGATCTTGTGCTCCGGTGATTTTCATTTTAAATCTTGAAAAATATTAAGAGAAAAAAAATAAGTGTATAACGAAGACATATGATATTTTAATAAGAACTTTAATTGAAACACAAGTAGTACATGGAAGAGAAACTACATAATTAAAGATAATGAGAACACACTTAATAATTGCATCTAATTATAGTAGTCAAGCAACTTTGTTTCAAAGTTCCATCCCAAAGTCTTCAACGCTCAGCTCAGCATTGATATTATTAAAGTTATCAACATGGTTCACTTCTTTCTCTTTTCCTTTTAGAGAGGCTTGGTACAGTTCACACAGATGTGGAGCTGTGCGACAAACCTTTGCCCAGTGGTTTGTACTTCCACATCTAAAAGATGAAGTGCCATTTTTTTCGGACCTACCAGCTTCATTCCATTTATTTTGGTGGTTGGAATTAGTATTGTGTGGGACATGATAATTATTGGCTCTCTGGTTACGACCACGACCACGGCCACGACCACGACCGTAAGAGTTATTGTTCCATTTGAATGGATGCTTACGATCATTAAAATGCCTTTTGTCAAAATGACCACGTCCACGTCCACGGCCTCGTCCTCGACTTTGTTCCCATTTATGATCAGAATTTTTATGAGAACTTTTGTGAGCAACATGTGCTTCTGGTATTGCTAATGAACCCGTGGGACGAGATTGATGATTTTTCATCAATAATTCATTATTTTTCTCGGCTACAATGAGTAATGCATTTAGATCAGAGTATCTCTTAAAATTCTGCAAACGATAATGTGTTTGCAAGTTTATATTTGATGCATGAAACGTGGAGAAAGTTTTCTCTAACTTTTCTTCCTCTGTTACGGGATACCCACAAAATTCTAGCTTTGAACAAATTCGGTATAAAGCAGAGGTGTAATCATTTACCCTCTTAAAATTCTTGGAACCTAAGACTGTTCCATTCATCTCTAGAAGTAGGAAGTAAAACTTCCTTTAGATGACCGAATCTGCTTTTCAAATCTTCTCATATCATATATGGGTTATCATAATTAAAATACTCATGCTGTAGCAATTCATCAATATGTTTATGGATGAAAACATCAGCTCTTGCTTTATCCTGGTCAGAGCAATCATTGTATTCTTGGATTGCGTCTAACACATCCATAGATTTTAAATGTCTTTTGACATTTGCTGTCCAAGACATATAATTTTCTCCAGAAATGTTGAGTGCTGGGAATTCGAGTTTTGCTATATTTGACATTTTGTTGCTAAACATAATAGAGCAAATAATAAGATAAATATTAGAATCCATATATATCAATCAACAATGAGATACAATACATTGGTAGAGCTATAAACATATAAAAGAAAAAGAACATGCCGAACTCTTCAGATGGGAGATTAAAAATTAGAATGAGAAGTAGTATAAGCATTATAGTGACCAACATCAAAACCGGGTGAATCATTTTGAGAATTTTATCTTGGATAAATTTAATAAGAAGAATGTTTGTTGTAAATGAAATGGGGTTAATGATTGGTTATTTATAGTGGAGGTTTATAACCCATTTATAACGGTTATATTACCGTTTATAACGGTAATATTACCGTTTGTGTGTGTGTGTATATATATAATATATAATATTAATTATTTTAAAGTAAAATAATAAATAAGATATTAAATACAGTTTATTTTATAAAATATATATATAATTAGTATGCACAATAATAAAAATAGAATTGTTAGTGTAAATAAATCTAACTTCTAAAATAGTTATCAAATTTTAATAACAATGTTTATACACATTATTGCTATTACTCAGTATATTAGTTAGTATATGTATATGCATGATATATATCTAATGTACATAATTAAAGAAGTGTTTATGATGCTTATGTAGATACCTTTGTGTCTATTACCTTTCTTGGTTAGGATATAAGCGGCTCGTGCTGATAACGTGTTATAATATTACTACAAGATTAGCAATTATTCCTTAAATTTGAAGAGTTGAAGATGACAAAACAAACAAGAACATAAGAGATATACATATATATTTCGTAACTCCTTTTGATTGTCTATCTCACTTATTGTTACAAATATAAGATATATATACACACTTTACATTCACTATTTGGGGGACATAAGCTAATAATTTGATTGAAGACTTTCACCATCCACATTTTTACCCACACGTTAGTTGAAGACTTTCACATGCAAATGTTTCCATCCATTCACATGGATGTTTTACCCACACGTTAGTTGAAGACTTTCACATGCAAATGTTTCCATCCATACACATGGATGTTTTACCCACACGTTATAACAGTTACGGAAATATCGATGGGGTTTTTTAGAAATTGGAAAGTGACTTCCTAGTAAGTGACATGAAAAGCAAAGGAAGCCACACAGAGAAACTGAAGACTAGTATACAAAGGTGTAAACTACAACAATAGGTCCTCGAGCTTAATTTTTTGACATAGTTACCCCGAGTAGTTTTTAAGTTTAAACTTAGCTAGGATTTGATTGGTTTGTTATTTATATCGTAGTTTTGTTTTGATTTAATAAGCATATTATTTTGTTGCGTTCATTATATTTTTAATGTTTGGCCTCTTTTAATTGAGATGTGTAGGTCTTCTAGATTTGTAACGAACGGACACAAACATGTTGATTTTTTTATATGAACACAAATACTTGACTTATAAAAAAAGGGGGCGGTTGAGGGGTGGAAAACCTCAAATCGGGTCAAATGCATGAAAAATATCAAAGGAAGTTGATAAATTTGCAACTACCCCGATTACACTTTAAAGGACCTTTTATTACACTTTAAAGGAATATGATAAATTTGCAAAACTTGGTGGAATGGGTGATCTTGCTCGTGTAATGGCGGAAACTGGAAAACACACAACTTTTCCTTTGGGTTATCGGATATTGAAGCTAGCATTGGTTTTACCGGTTGCAACTGCAACCGTTGAAAAATGTTTCTCTAAAATGAAGCTTATCAAGACGGATTTGCCACAATCGAATGGGTAATGAGTATTTGAACAATGCTTTAGTTTGTGCGGTCGAAAGAGAAACGTTTGATAAAGTAAATGAAGAAGATGTAATGGCTCGGTTTCAAGCTATCAAAAACCAAAGAGGAGATATTTACAGCCCAACCTAGATCCACCACTGTTGGTTCGTTAACCCGGTTAGTTTAAATTTATTTGTTGTCGTGTTTTTTATATTTGTTTCGTTAACATTGTATTAAATATGTAGAAAAAAATTTTTTTGAGCGCTACGGCTCGGTTTCGAGTCTAGATCCGCCGCTGGACCTACTAGACTGTGTTACTGTATGACCAATACACTTGTTGTGTGAAACTTGTTTGGTATTTCCCTTTTTATAATTTTCGGTTTTTATTATTAATTATTTAGTGTCTTCGAAGTTTGAACAGTTGTTTTTATTAACTTCACACATCGATGAAGTGTCCTTGAAGTTTGAACAGTTGTTTTTATTAACTTCACACATCGATGAAGTGTCCTTGAAGTTTTCATTAACCTTTTAGCCAGCTTATGTAATTATTGTTGCTGTATGCGTACTTTAATTTGAAAGTCATTTAATACATAAGTCAAATGGCTATTCATAGATTTTCATAGATTTGAAATACCAAACAAAAGGGCGAGAAGAAGTCAAGTTTGGATCGTAAATATGTGTTTTTCAGATCCCATATTTTTGACGACGTTAAAGATATCCATCATGGGGCTAAGACTAAGACCATCCGTAGTCACCACAAGTTGTGGCGTTTTAGCCTACCCCCCATATATGATGTCCGGTTTCCAAAATTCAAATATAATGGTCGGTTCCGATTCACAACCCGACGACAAGACAGTGGCGGAGACACAAACCGACCTGAAACCACAACCCGTCCTGGAGATTCGTGGCGGTTTAAGCCAACATGGAGGCAGATGTGGGAGAAACCACTCAAAGAAACCCGTCGGCGAACCTCGGACTAAAAAGATAACTATACCGTGGAAAACTGACGAGTATGAACACCTTGCACGGGCGTGGTGCTCGGTATCAGAAGATCCCAAATGTTGTAAGTTTTTAAAATATATGTGTGTGTGTGTGTTTTAGAATAGACATTAAACTTGTGATATTTTTATTTTTTTAGCGAACTATCAAGAAATGAACGTATTTTGAACTAAATTAAAGATTTGTTCCATTAAATAGTCGGGGACCCGCGTCGGGAAAAACATTATGTAATGTCGAAATGGACCGATATAAACTCCAAATGCATGTTTTCCATACGATTTACTCTCGATCAGATGGTTGAAACGTGGGGTAGCAGTGTCGCTGACGCGGAGATCATTGAAAGGGTGTTGGTAGAGTTTTAACAGGGGTCGTGGACCTCCATTACATGAACTGTTGGAATCGATTGAAGTTTCACCCTAAGTGGTGTGCCGATAGCCCCGCTAATACCGAGATTTTTAGGCCTAACCAAAGTAGAACTTAATGTCTTCAAGTAAATTTGGACTTCGTCCAAAAATTTAAAAGGAAGGAACTGGACAACGAAATCGTGGTTTTAACAAACGAGCTATTCGAACACACCTAAGAGTCCAATCTATAAAAGCACTTCGGCATAATAAAATTTTTGAAAAATAAAACATTTAGTCTTTTTATTATTATTATTGTAATTTTATTTTTAAATTTAATGTATTTTTTAATGTAGTTTTTTTAATTTAATATTTATTTAAGTAATGAATTATTATTTAAAAAAATAAAAAAAAACTATAAAAGTAACCGGACGTCACATAACACAAAATGCCCAAAGGTGAAGAATTATAACTACACCCTCCTTTTTCAGAAAAACAAAACTCTGACAACACGACACATGACGTAAAATGCTTTTGACTAACACATGATCTAAATAACCACTTCTTAAACCATTACAAACGTACAAGAAAGTTGGTTAATATATTTTCACACCATATATATTATAGGCTTACATATATATTTTAACTCCCATAAAATATTCATCTTTGTGAAACTTTGTGAAAATCACAGTCTCCGGTTGCTGCAGGATGATGATCAGAACAATATTCTTCTTTGTGAAAATCACAGTCTCCGGTTGCTGCAGGATGATGAACAGAACCACCTAATGATTCTCTCACTCTACGTACATTCTGTTACCCAAAACAAATACAATCACTGTGAACAATTGATACCTGTAGGTCTGCATGCATTTGAACAGCTATTTAATTTAATTAAAGTAATTATAATACACGTACCTTTTGCTTGTAAACTAATGCAAGTTTAGAAAACTTGTGTAGTTGATTTGGGAGCTCAAATGGAATGGCACGGTAGATGACTGATCACTAGTACTCCCAAGTCCATTGTAACCACAAAAGCTTGATGGTAGTGTGTCTAGGTTTTGACTTACCAAAGGGTAGATTATAACTTTGTTCGAGTCATTTTTTTTAGCTAGCAATCTTTCTTTTGTACGTTCCCTAGCTCTTTCTCTAGCCTCTGCCCTTAACATTTTGACAGACTTGTGTTTTTGTTTCTTGTTTTGTCTTTCTTCATCTGATGATCTTGTCATGAGAATCTCTTCAAACACTTGACAATCGTCACCAAGAGACGAGCAGTGTTTGATTTCTTGAAGCAACTCCTTGATTGCGGCACCGGACTTGGTAAAGAGCCAATCTAGGGTTTTGCTTGCTTTGTCAAAACCTAGCAAATCTTGAAGACAAAAGAACTTTATCGCAACATCCATCGACATTCTCACCCTCCCATCTCTAGGTCCTTGAGCGGTCTCGATCTTTCTACGGCTATATTTCTTCGTGTTTGTGGCTTTGTTAACATACGGATAAATTACTGACTCTAGGAGTCCACTCTGGTCATCGTTCGAACTTTGTAACCCTAATCCTTGACCAAGAGGAGCGTTGTTTTCCTGAAAAAAACAATCTCCATTGACAAACTGGTTGCTAATATTATTATGGTGGTGATGGTTCAAGTGAATAATACCATCGTTTTCGAGCTCAAAGGAATAGCTAGAAGGAGAAAATGCATGGGTGGATGAAGGAAGTTGTTGAAAAATGTTTGCAGAAAACATGGTATATTTTACGGGAAAAAAAAAAGAATGATTGGCAATATATAGCTAGGTTTATTAATTCATGTAAAGAAAGTTTGAATATGAAGAATGCATCTGAATTCCCTTTTATGGAATATATTGGTATAAACTTTGTACATCCCAAAAATGTAAAAATGGACCATGCATGCACTATGGTATCATAGGTCATTGTAGAAATAAAATATGTATTTTATAATTGTCTCATTCCGTACGTTGTTAAACAGTGAAAAAATAACCTTCTCTGACGATAAAGACATACAAGAAGATTTGAGCTTCACTTGCTGATCGACTTAATCAATATCTATATTGGGCAGTGAGTAAATGCCCTTATGTCAATGTCAACCCATACCACCTTCAACCAAAACCTCTATGGCACCATCCTCTTTAATTTTATCCTAGGGTCTACGAGAGTTAGATGAATGCGAAAATCTTTAAACTTAGGAAGAATATTCTCACAATTTTTTTTATACACACATATATAAGGTTTTGATCAAATACAAATTAAATTAACATGTTAAACGTGATAATCAAATATAGTAATTATGTAATTAGTTTATCACTATATATTTAATTACATAATTACTCTACTTCTATCTCACGTTTAACACGTTAATAAATAACTGTTATTATAGGTGAGAACTTCTCTTTAATTTTCTTAATGCAGGAATCTGAAAATGCGAAACGGCCAAATCTAGAACGTGAAACAACGAAAATCCCACTAAATCAACTAAAAACCCATCCAGATCCATATGGGTAAATGCAACCTAAACACACCTGAAAGTACAATCCTTTCTCAAAAACACCTGCTAAATCTCAATATCTTAAGCCAAAAACTCTAAAACGAAGAACACAAAGAATACACCATTTTTGATTAATGAAAGCGATCCAAGACAACCCAGAGATGAGCATAATGGCTTTGATACCACTTGTAGGTACTCATGGAACACGTATCTAACCAGTGGCGGATCTAGACTCGAAACCGAGCCGTAGCGCTCAAAAAATTTTTTTTCCCCATATTTAATACAATGTTAACGAAACAAATATAAAAAACACGACAACAAATAAATTTAAACATGCATTTGGAGTTTATATCGGTCCATTTCGACATTACATAATGTTTTTCCCGACGCGGGTCCCCGACTATTTAATAGAACAAATCTTTAATTTAGTTCAAAATACGTTCATTTCTTGATAGTTCGCTAAAAAAATAAAAATATTACAAGTTTAATGTTTATTCTAAAACACACACACACACATATATTTTAAAAACTTACAACATTTGGGATCTTCTGATACCGAGCACCACGCCCGTGCAAGGTGTTCATACTCGTCAGTTTTCCACGGTATAGTTATCTTTTTAGTCCGAGGTTCGCCGACGGGTTTCTTTGAGTGGTTTCTCCCACATCTGCCTCCATGTTGGCTTAAACCGCCATAAATCTCCGGGACGGGTTGTGGTTTCAGGTCGGTTTGTGTCTCCGCCACTGTCTTGTCGTCGGGTTGTGAATCGGAACCGACCATTATATTTGAATTTTGGAAACCGGACATCATATATGGGGGGTGGGGCTCCCGGCGTTTTAGCCTTAAAACGCCACAACTTGTGGTGACTACGGATGGTCTTAGTCTTAGCCCCATGATGGATATCTTTAACGTCGTCAAAAATATGGGATTTGAAAAACACATGTTTACGATCCAAACTTGACTTCTTCTCGCCCTTTTGTTTTGAAGAAACACTAAGTGACCCCGGCAGATTACGGATAATCTTAGGGTCAAGTAGATGTTTCCCACGAGGGTTAGGTCCGGCAAAGATGGTTATTCTTCTGATGACTTGCAAAACAGACACCGTGAGCTCGTCACTGAGAGGGGGGGGGGGGTACCTCCTTGTGACCACCCTCCGGCGTGAGAATCAGACTAGATTGCTCTGAATATAAGTGTATATTAAGAGAAATAGCTAGAGCAGATAATATATGTGATAATGATGGTATAAGATAAGATGATGATACCGTTCAAGGTGTTGGAGTATTTATAGCCGAAGGTAGGTTTCCAAGCAGGTACAGCCAGCTGTATAATATTCCTTTTCTACCAACTGCGGGCTACGCACGTGCCGTGCTGGTGGTTGGTGGGTAGGCAGCGGCTGATAGTGACATGGCCGGCTGTGTACTATTCCTTTTCCACCAACTGCAGGCTATGTACGTGCCACGATGAGGGTTGGTGAGTAGGCAGCGGCTGATAATGACATTTTGTACTAGAGCGTGCTCCTCGTCGTACTGTTGTCAGTGAGCTGTCACCCTGTGATGGGCTGCTTTGGTCAGATCTTGTCTATTTTGTCCATACCTTGGCAGGTATAGTACAAAAGATCCTCCAGAAGCGTACGGACTGGCTCATTTGGGCGGGAGTATTCCCGCCTTGCTCATTCCTTCTTCAGGTGACATTACTGAATTATTGAGAGTTAGTGCCTTGTGCGTGTAGCCTTACTATTAGTGCGGGTAGCCTTCCCTGATGGCTTGTATCCGCAGCTGCGGGAACAGGCGGGGTACTTCACCATTGGGAGGATTTTCCTGCGGGAACAGCTGGCGTATAGCGCGTAAGGTCTTCATCTCTCTGAGCATGGTGGGTCCTGCGGAACCAGTTGGTCTTTGCGCAGACGTCCCTCTTCAAGGTGAGTCTTGCGGGTCCTACTGGGCTCTGCTGGGACCTACCTCTTCAAGTCCCCCCAGTCCAATATTCTTCTCATGAATTGTTAATAAGTGAGGTGAACTTTTGGACTTAAGCAAGGGGTTTTGAAAAGGATTTTTAGTTTTAAGGTTTTCCGTGGGGATTCTTCCCGCGGTTTCCCTAATGTCACGTGCAGAAATTCCCGACTTTTCTGCTTGATCTTTGGGTATGATGCGGGTAGGTGTGTAACTTCCTCGCAAGTCAGGAGCGTTGAGTTTCACTTGTGTAGATTCTCCACAAGGTTTTGGTAGTTTTAGACATAGTGATCAATTATGTTAAACAACCAATTCCATCTTGGAGCTTCAAACAATCTAGTTCTCAACGTTCCCGCTATGCGGGGATGTTATTTCCCTTTCCACAAGCATGGCCCAGAAGATCCTTCTTGGTTTTAATTCCCTGCAAGTGCTAAGTATGTGAAGGGTTTCGCCTTGACACTGTACCCGCACTCGTCTTATAGTTACTTGACTTCCAAGGTATTCTTGGCTTCAATTCCCTGCAGGTGCTAAGTATGTGAAGGGTTTCGCCTTGACACTGTACCCGCACTTGTCTTACGGTTTCTTGGTTACCAAGATATTCTTGGCTTCAATTCCCTGCAGGTGCTAAGTATGTGAAGGGTTTCGTCTTGACATTGTACCCGCACTTGTCTTACGGTTTCTTGGTTACCAAGGTAAGGGGGTATATTCCCTCTTATTTTTGAATCTTTGAATCTTTTTGAATCTTTTTGAAATTCGAAGAGTTGGTGAAAGGATAAGAACAGTCCAAACTGTTGAAGGGATGTTAGCGTCGTCCGACGGTTTCTTCTGACAGTTTCAGGACGTGCAGGAAGTTATGGCGACATGAGAGTATATGGTCATTCCAGACGCTTTTTCAGGCGCGTAGGCGCGAGTTTTCGGGCGTGTGGGCGCGAATTTTACGGCACGCGTCCTGTCGACAGCTGTTGCCAGCTTGCTTTCCACGTGTCGTTGTCTCATTGTGTCTGCGCTTTTCCCTCTCCCCCGCATTAAATTCATCGCATTCATTTTGATGGGTATATAAAGGGGGAAGAGGATGCATCTCAACTCACACTTTCACTTCTTCTTCTAAGCGATTTCCGGCGAATACTCTAACTTTTGTCGAGCATTCTCCTGAAATCGTTCTTCTTTCCAACCTCAACATGTCTTCTACTCATGATCCTGAGGTTACTGCCGAAGAGTCCGACGTATACCCTGAGAACCCGATGTCCGCGTCTGACAAGGACGATAAGAGTACTGCTGGCGAGTGCCAGTGTGCTCTTTCCGTCGACCTTTATCAGTACATCGTCAAGAAGTTCATGCTCAAGCCTTTCGAGCCTGAGTTTCCTGAGCCTCACCAAACGGTGAACGATGCCCCCAAGGGCAAGATAGGGGTGTATGCTGCATTCTTCATCTATGGGAATCTCAGGTTCCCATTGACGAAGTTTGTGTTCCGTGTTTTGGAGAAACACGGTGTACACTTAACGGGGGTGCACCCGATGGCGATCGCAAAGGTTCGCCACTTTGAATGGGTGTGCCACATTCTGGGCGTTGAGGCCCGCGTCGACCGCCTGATGACCTTCTATTCCTGGAGGTGCATCCAGGGCTGGTACACCTTGATCACTCGGATCAAGGGTTTGAAGATCTGTGCTACCGAGCGCAGTCTTCGGTCTTGGAAGCAGGAGTTCTTCTATATCTCTGCCCGTGTCGTCTCTATTGCGATGACATTCAAGAACGGGAGGGCACTCCCCAACCTTCACGCCTCCAACTACCAGGAGGCGGAATGGTTTACCAAGATTTTTCGGATCCAGACTCCGGTTTACGGCTTTGCGGAGTCTGGGATGGTGATGCTTGGGATGAGCCGGGTATGGAAGGATGCTGGGGCAGAGGCGCCACAGATTCCCATCGTCCTCGAATACGGTTAGAATTCTATTCACTATGGTATGCTCCATCTCTTTTTGCTGATTTAGGGTTTTTCTTCTAACTGTTTTTCTGTTTATTTTCAGAGGGGAACAACTTGCAGTCGCTTCTGCAACCGCGTGAGAGCGGTGGTCCCGCTCGGCTGGGTACTCGTGCTCTTGATGAGAACGAGTTGCCCATTTTGGAGCAAACGGCGGATAGGTTCGTGGAGGTCTACCCGCCGGGCCACGAGATTTTGAGCGCCACGCGGCCAGGTAAGGGATTTTTTAACCCTCGCCCTCTTCATGCTCAAACCTCTGCTGGAGTTCCCTAATTTTATCATCTTCTGATGAGGGATCCGCAGATGGGCCTTTCTTCGTGAGGAAGAAGAAAGCTGCCGGCGTGAAGGGCAAGGCGAAGGTCGCCTCCACCGCCGATCAGGGAAATCGGTCCGACTCGGAGACCGAAAGTGAGGAGGCGGCGGGGAACCCTGGTGAGACCATTGTCACGGGGGTTGGGACAGCTGTCACCTCCGAGCAGCCAAGCGTTACAACGGTAACTGGCATGAAGAGGCCAGTTCCATCGGGTTCGTCCCCGCCCGTCAGAACCTTCATGCTTAAGAAAACTCGTGAGTATACTTTTTATTTATCTTACCCGCAATTCTTTCCGCCATTGTTTTTAATATTTTGTTTTCATGCAGGCGTGGATGCAACCGCATTCCAAAGTGGTGCGGGAAGGAGCAGTTCTGGACCCACGACGGTAGGTTTGGTCAACCTACCCGAGGCGATGACCCAGGCAGCTGCGCTTGTTTGCAGTGTTGGTTCAGTTGCTCATCCCGTTGAGGCAACTGTTCCAATTGTGACGTCATCTCCGCCGGCTGTTAGTGCCATCTTCACTGTATCCTTCACTGAGCCGGCGGTGATTTTTTCTGCGGGCTCCTCCGCAGCGGCGGCCACGGTTGTGAGTTCACCTCCAGTGAGTTCACCTCCGATGGTCTCTACTGCGGCGGCTTCAACCGTGCCTCCGGCACCGGCGACTACCTCGTCCCCGGCCGGTTCATCAGGTATGTTCAGGGTTGGGGCTTCTAGCCAATCTCTGCCTCCTTCCCATCTGCCTGACCTCTTGGATGGATATCCCTTAGGTTCGGGTGATGGGTTTGGCGGCTACCGGCCTGTTGTCGACCCTACAGGTGCGTAGGGTTATTTTGGCCTTTTTTTTTATATATATCATCTTTTCTCAACTGTTTTTTGTTTTTGCAGTTTCGGATTCCAATGAGTTGTATGTTCCACGGTGGAACATCCGCCGGGGAACAACCCTTCGAACGGCTGTGGACTGCGTCGAGTAGGCGCGTCACGCAGCCCCAAGTGGTGCGTTTGGGGAAGCCATGTCTAGCTACCAGGAGGGTAGGCTGACGAATGAGCTTCGGATTCTCCCTGCCCGGATGCAGCCGCGCGTCGAGTTGCTTTGTCGTGAAAACGACAAGTTAAAGACGGCGCGTAGCCAGGAAGTGGCTCAGGCGTGGGCTATCCGGGAGGAGAACAGGAGACTTGCCGCCATTGCTGCGGAGAAGGAAAAGGCCTTCAAGGCCCTCGAGGTTGAAGTTCAGGCCCGGCTCGAGGCCCGTTCCAAGGCTACCCAAGCTGTTAACGAACAGCTTAGGTTGGCTAAGGAAATTGCGCGGAACGCGACCGAGAGGGCCACCAAAGCTGAAGCCATTGCTGAGCCTCTGCGCGCTGAGAATGAGGAGCTTAAAGCCAAACTAGAGAGGCTTCAGCAGGCTCATGATGCTTTGGCTTTAGAAGATGCCAAAAAACTCCAAGAGCTCCTGGACAAGAAGGGTATGCTTGACCGCACTGAGCGTAAGCTGAAGGGCGTTGAAGAGGCTGCTGCTAAGGAAGTGTTGCTTGCCAACCTTAACAAAAATGAAGCCGAACGCGCCCGTGACCAAGCTCAAGCTGCCCTCCAGGAAGCTCTGATCACCAATGAATGGCTTCTACGAGAAGCGTTGTCGCAGGTATGCGTAGCTTCATAATATCTTTACGCTTTTCTTTATACTTAGAAAAGTTTTTGATATATTTTTTGTAGGTTGTGCATCGGATCTTCACGAACACATCTTATGACGATGCCATGAGCGCAACCCTCAACGCTTCCAATGAGGATGGGGAAAATGCTGGTTTCCTGCTTGGTCTGGGGTTTGTTGAGAAGGGCATCCCGCCTTCCAACTTCCCTCTTTATGACGTGGACACTGAAGCTGCTTACGACCAAGCAGTGAACCAGTATGCTGCCTTCCCGCATCCGGTGGTGGAGAAGGTGAACGAAATTGTTGCTGCTGATGATGGGCTAACTATTCTCAAGGCTTTCCTTGAACCGCCACAGCCAACTGATGATGCGGGTTCAAGTGGGTTTGGAGGGAGTGGTCCTGAAGTTTGAACCTTGAGATCCCTTCCCACCGTTAGGATAGATTTATATTTCTGTAGGCGGGTAGATACCTGTCCATTCTTGTAATGTTTGAATTTTTTATGAAATATAAATGTTTGTGCGGGTAGGACCGTCACTTTCATTTAATAACTTGCTTTATAAACGTTATATGACTTGCTCATGCATATTATAGTTTAATTTGGCACTTGTTTTGCCTCATAAACAATATATGATTCGCTCATGCATACTTTAGTTTAACTTAGCAATTTTCCAAGTGTTTTGAATAAGTTAACCTTTCGACGCGTGGTTGTCAATAGGTTAGTGTTCAGCTTCCTCTATCATGATTGTGCGGGTAGGACCGTCACTTTCATTTAGTGGGATGGCCAAACTTCACCTATGACTAACCTGCGTGAAGGTTTTCCTCATCTTTTTAGAAATTTTCTAAGTGTTTTGAATAAGTTAACCTTTCGACGCGTGGTTGTCAATAGGTTAATGTTCAGTTTCCTCTATCATGATTGTGCGGGTAGGACCGTCACTTTCATTTAGTGGGATGACCAAACTTCACCTATAACTGACCTGCGTGAAGGTTTTCCTCATCTTTTCCTTAGAAATTTTTACCGTTTTTTGTGTTTATGCGGGTTTTGCCGCCTTCCACACGCAACGACTTACTTCTTTCCATATTTATGCGGTGAATACCGGCATATCAGTCTGGAAAGTTCATAAGTATAAATGTAAGACCATCAGCGTCAATGTGATTTGGAGAATCATTTCCATTAGAAGTGGCTCTAGGCCTTTTCTTTACAAGTTTGGAATTGATCTACATGCAGCTTGTGTAATTGAGCTCCATTCCATGTTCTTGGGATGGGGGTGTCATCGAGCCTTTCGAGCCGATATGCACCTGGTTTGGAATCTCGTTGTTTACGCAGTATGTAGTCTCCAACATTGAAGCTGCAGTTTCATCCGTGTTTTCCCCAACTGGGGTTCTACACGCATTAGCCTGCTTAGCGTCCATTACGCCACGAGGTGAGTGAGTTTCCCATTTCTGACGAATGCATCGACGACGTCCTTCAAGGCTACGATTCCTCCGTGGTATGGCCTTTTGTCCTGTGGAAGTCACAGGATTTGCTTTGATCAGCGTTTGGACGCTGTCGGATTATTGGAGCCTCTGGCCATGGGAGCCTCTCGGTGGCAAATATCTCGGTGACGCTTTTGGTGAGTGGCGTCCATCTGGAGTTCCGGCTTGATGGGTGCGTGTTATCCCTTCCGCCTACTAGAGGGCGAGAGCTGGATAAGGTGTCAAAGTTTACCCTTGACTGCCAAATACCTAGCTTCCTCTTTTTGTTTTGCCGGGCGGTCCGGACGTTGTTTTCTCTAGTCCTCTGCGTGTAGAGGTTTGTACTCTAGGGAAGATCCCTACCCAGTTGCTTCTCCGTTTCGGCAAAGCGCTTGGCCGCCGTCATGATGGCATCCCATGTGGATGGCATGCCGTCTTTACCCGTCAACGTGCGGATAAACTCTGGGTATTCGGCGCCCTGGATGAAAACGGCGCGAACAAGATCTTCGCTTATGGTGCCCAGACTCAGCTTTTTCGAGTTGAAGCGAGTGATGAAGTCTAGTAAAGATTCATCCTCTTCTCTAACGCAGTTGAGGATCGTCCACTGCTCTTCAGTATATTTCCTCTGTTGGCTGAAGTGCTGGCTGAACTTGTGTTGGAAGTCCGCCCAATCATAGATGTGGTGGACCGGTAAACGATCAGACCACGCCCTGGCCGCTCCAACCAGCGTCATCTGGAACATATAACACCACGTGGGTTCCGTCCAGTTGCTGACGGTTGCCCCCGCTATGAATCTGTTCAAGTAATCATCTGGGTCGGATATACCATCATAAGTGCCGATGTTGGACATCTGTTTGGCACTCTTCAGGGCGATTGCTTCCGCAATGTCCCTTGCAAACTTGGACGTTCCCGCATTTGCAACAGTTGGTCTAAAGGTTTTGGAGAAGTCACGTGGGTTTCCCCCCGCGTTCCTTGATTTGAAGGTTTCTCCAAAATTCCTTCTTGGTTGGAAGTCTGTTTCCTTGCGCTTCCCTTTCGCCCTATGACGAGGGTTTGCGTCACTGTCGGACTCCTCCCAATCATCATTCAAGTACTCGCACTTATTGCTCATGTTGAGCTGTTGTCGAGTGTTTCCGAACTCGTCATTAGCCTGTTGGAGTGAACGTAAACGTTCATCCAACTCAGCTTGGAATTCTTTCTGACGTGCTTCCGTCCACGCTTTAACTTGATCAAGTGTTTGGCGGAGGAGCCTCGTCTGTTGTCTCTCCAACTGGGTATCGGTGAATCCCAGTGAAGGATTGTTTACTGCACTTGCCCCGGCTTGGGTAACCGGGGAAGTGTTCGTAAAAATTGTGTACTCGCCGGTGTTCCCCCAGTAGCTGGGGTTGTGGTTACCGGAGTTTCTTGGTCACTCGCTGGCCTTGGCACCGGAGTAACCTTAACCATCTTTCCAGAGGTTTTGAAAAAACTGAAAAAGAATTAGTTATAGCTTTTATGCACGGATGTCAATATATTGCTAGGTTTATTAATTCATGTAAAGAAAGTTTGAATATGAAGAATGTATCTGAATTCCCTTTTATGGAATATATTGGTATAAACTTTGTACATCCCAAAAATGTAAAAATGGACCATGCATGTACTATGGTATCATAGGTCATTGTAGAAATAAAATATGTATTTTATAATTGTCTCATTCCGTACGTTGTTAAACAGTGAAAAAATAACCTTCTCTGACGATAAAGACATACAAGAAGATTTGAGCTTCATTTGCTGATCGACTTAATCAATATCTATATTGGGCAGTGAGTGAATGCCCTTATGTCAATGTCAACCCATACCACCTTCAACCAAAACCTCTATGGCACCATCCTCTTTAATTTTATCCTAGGGTCTACGAGAGTTAGATGAATGCGAAAATCTTTAAACTTAGGAAGAATATTCTCACAATTTTTTTTATACACACATATATAAGGTTTTGATCAAATACAAATGAAATTAACGTGTTAAACGTGATAATTAAATATAGTAATTATGTAATTAGTTTATTACTATATATTTAATTACATAATTACTTTACTTGTATCTCACGTTTAACACGTTAATAAATAACTGTTATTATAGGTGAGAACTTCTCTTTAATTTTCTTAATGCAGGAATCTGAAAATGCGAAACGGCCAAATCTAGAACGTGAAACAACGAAAATCCCACTAAATCAACTAAAAACCCATCCAGATCCATATGGGTAAATGCAACCTAAACACACCTGAAAGTACAATCCTTTCTCAAAAACACCTGCTAAATCTCAATATCTTAAGCCAAAAACTCTAAAACGAAGAACACAAAGAATACACCATTTTTGATTAATGAAAGCGATCCAAGACAACCCAGAGATGAGCATAATGGCTTTGATACCACTTGTAGGTACTCATGGAACACGTATCTAACCAGTGGCGGATCTAGACTCGAAACCAAGCCGTAGCGCTCAAAAATTTTTTTTCCCCATATTTAATACAATGTTAACGAAACAAATATAAAAAACACGACAACAAATAAATTTAAACATGCATTGGGAGTTTATATCGGTCCATTTCGACATTACATAATGTTTTTCCCGACGCGGGTCCCCGACTATTTAATGGAACAAATCTTTAATTTAGTTCAAAATACTTTTCATTTCTGAATAGTTCGCTAAAAAAATAAAAATATTACAAGTTTAATGTCTATTCTAAAACACACACACACACATATATTTTAAAAACTTACAACATTTGGGATCTTCTGATACCGAGCACCACGCCCGTGCAAGGTGTTCATACTCGTCAGTTTTCCACGGTATAGTTATCTTTTTAGTCCGAGGTTCGCCGACGGGTTTCTTTGAGTGGTTTCTCCCACATATGCCTCCATGTTGGCTTAAACCGCCACGAATCTCCGGAACGGGTTGTGGTTTCAGGTCGGTTTGTGTCTCCGCCACTGTCTTGTCGTCGGGTTGTGAATCGGAACCGACCATTATATTTGAATTTTGGAAACCGAACATCATATATGGGGGGTGGGGCTCCCGGCGTTTTAGCCTTAAAACGCCACAACTTGTGGTGACTACGGATGGTCTTAGTCTTAGCCCCATGATGGATATCTTTAACGTCGTCAAAAATATGGGATCTGAAAAACACATATTTACGATCCAAACTTGACTTCTTCTCGCCCTTTTGTTTTGAAGAAACACTAAGTGACCCCGGCAGATTACGGATAATCTTAGGGTCAAGTAGATGTTTCCCACGAGGGTTAGGTCCGGCAAAGATGGTTATTATTCTGATGACCTGCAAAACAGACACCGTGAGCTCGTCACTGAGAAGGGGGGGTACCTCCTTGTGACCACCCTCCGGCGTGAGAATCAGACTAGATTGCTCTGAATATAAGTGTATATTAAGAGAAATAGCTAGAGCAGATAATATATGTGATAATGATGGTATAAGATAAGATGATGATACCGTTCAAGGTGTTGGAGTATTTATAGCCGAAGGTAGGTTTCCAAGCAGGTACAGCCAGCTGTATAATATTCCTTTTCTACCAACTGTGGGCTACGCACGTGCCGTGCTGGTGGTTGGTGGGTAGGCAGCGGCTGATAGTGACATGGCCGGCTGCGTACTATTCCTTTTCCACCAACTGCAGGCTATGTACGTGCCACGATGAGGGTTGGTGAGTAGGCAGCGGCTGATAGTGACATTTTGTACTAGAGCGTGCTCCTCGTCGTATTGTTGTCAGTGAGCTGTCACCCTGTGATGGGCTGCTTTGGTCAGATCTTGTCTATTTTGTCCATACCTTGGCAGGTATAGTACAAAAGATCCTCCAGAAGCGTACGGACTGGCTCATTTGGGCGGGAGTATTCCCGCCTTGCTCATTCCTTCTTCAGGTGAAATTACTGAATTATTGAGAGTTAGTGCCTTGTGCGTGTAGCCTTACTATTAGTGCGGGTAGCCTTCCCTGATGGCTTGTATCCGCAGCTGCGGGAACAGGCGGGGTACTTCACCATTGGGAGGCTTTTCCTGCGGGACAGCTGGCGCACTGCGCGTAAGGTCTTCATCTCTCTGAGCATGGTGGGTCCTGCGGAACCAGTTGGTCTTTGCGCAGACGTCCCTCTTCAAGGTGAGTCTTGCGGGTCCAACTGGGCTCTACTGGGACCTACCTCTTCATGTTTGGTATTTCAAATCTATGAAAATCTATGAATAGCCATTTGACTTATGTATTAAATGACTTTCAAATTAAAGTATGCATACAGCAACAATAATTACATAAGCTGGCTAAAAGGTTAATGAAAATGACTGTTCAAATTCAAGTACACTTCATCGATGTGTGAAGTTAATAAAAACAACTGTTCAAACTAATCCATGGGTGCGTATGACGACTCTCGATAATAAACCTATATTGAGTCTTAGCTAAGGGGGAGGGGTGGTGGATGTGGTGGCATCACTCATCACACACCCCACCCAATTATATGGTGCCACATCACCAACCCAAAATCCATCACATGTACGTGATGGTTTTTTACTAGGGGTGGTGGTGTGGTGTGATGGTGTGTGATAGAATTTTTTATTATTTTTTTTGTAACTTAAAAAATTAAAACAATATTTAATAGAACTTAAAAATAAAAACAATAGTTACTAGAACATAATTCAACTTAAAAATTAGAATTAAAAAATTAAAAGTTACAATAAACGTCTACTCCTCGTCTGAATCTGGGAATTCCAACCCTAAAGAACCTATAAGCTCAACTAGATCTCATCTCAACCGATAGTGAATATCTTCATCCCGCAAGTCTAATTGGACATCACCGAAAGCTCTCTCGACATCTTTTCTTGCCGATTCTTGCAACTTCTTGAACGCCTTTTCATTGGTCTCGACAGGAAACGAAAAGGCTTGCACAAAAACAGACCAGTGCGGATATATACCATCAACGAGGTAGTAGCCACGTCTGTAATATCTCCCGTTGACAAAATACGGACAGAAAGGTGCGGCGCCATCGTTTGATATCACCCCTAAGATACGCCCCTGGCAACTCCCGTGGACAATTGCTCCATTCGATATGTGTACAATCAATGCTACCGAGCATCCCTGGAAAATGCCATCTAGCCTCGTGTGCGACGTAAAGACGTGTAATGTCGTGTCTTGTTGGTTTTCGTAGAAACCCTATGGCATACAATTTTATAATCGCGTTACAAAAGAATTGTAGACATTCACGTGAAGTTCTCTTAGACATTTGTAAGTATTCATCGAATTGGTCGGTGGGTTACCTGTCGCTAGTTGACGAATAGCGGATGTGCATTTTTGAAGCGCCGTAAAACTTCGTTTGCCTCTCGTGTCGTAAGATTCTTGAAACCATTCTTCGTTTGCTTCGACGTCGGCTACAATCTTTAAGAATAAAGATTTCGGCAAACGAAAACGTTCCCTAAACGTCTCGTCATTGTATTCCGGCTCCTCCAAAAAATAGTCGTTCATTAACACGTCGTGGGCATGTATACGATCACGCACCACCACTTTTTTCTTTGGACGGCTCGGGCCTTCAAGTTCTTTATATAGCAACGGGAACCATTCGAGAATGTCATCGTCCGAAGACGAAGAGCTATCGGTGTCTAAGGGCATCGAGTGTTCCAGAAATTCCATATTTTTTGTTGTGAATGAAGAGGAAGTTTGAGAGTGTTTTTGAGTTGGATTTGGTTTTGATTTGGATTTGGTTTATGTTTTTGTTTTGGTTTTATATTGTTTTTTTTTTAATTTAAACCCCCCCTCTCAACGGCTACATCCCAACGGTACAATTCCTTGGAAAACACCATTCATCAGGCGTGATGGTCATCACGCAAATCACCTCTTTTCCGCGTGACAAGGGGGCGGCGGCGGTGTGGAGATGGTTACCACACGTGATGGGTGATCCATCACGTGGTGCCCGTCCCCCCTAATAATAAATGGATGAATTTTTTTAGAACTAATTTCTAACTAATAAAACCACTAAAATAAAATAAATAACTAGACGAATGGAACTAATGGAATCTCGAACGAACGACGAACTAACATGCAAAGATAGCAAAGATGGAGAAATGAATACATAGGGTAAAAATTTCATGACAGTTTAACTATTAACGAAATTAATTAATCACACAACACCATGATCTAAAGATAAACCAACTAAGGATCGCCGAAGCTCGCTAGATCACTTCCAGGCCTCACCAACTAACTCTAACAAACCTAAGATGATAAAATAAACACATGGCATGAAGATTACTAATGTACCCTGATGATGCATCACCTCTCGGTCTCAACGACATAGATTGAACCTACATAAAGTTGGAACCAACAGACAACAGCTCTAGGGGTGGGTAATAATACCTAACCCCATCTAGGACACATATCTGCATGCAATTCTAAACCAAATAAACCAAAGCTCGCTCACACGCAATTTTAACTTAAACAAATGAAGATACAAGACAAACCGACTCTCAATTACAAATGAGGTGAAAGTAATGAATTTTAACAATCACACACACACGCATATGGTTGAACTAACCACAAATAGATAAAAACACCTAGTAGATTACCTAAACGTAAAACCTAACCAAATGATGCGAAATTAATCAGTCAAAGTCATACGGAGGATCGCATGCAATAACTATATAAAAACAATAGTTTAACACATCGAATATCAAATTAAATATAACTTTTCAAGTGTTAAGTTAAAATACAAATTAAGGGAGACAAAAATGAGAAGTGTGAGACACAATGATCTTTTTTACTCAACATTGTGTCTTTTTTGAGTTCTTTTATTTTATTTTAATTTTTTATTTTAGAACGAAGAAGACGGTGGAAACATTTTTGTGTGTTTACATTTTCCGTTTTCTAATTAAATTTTGAGTTATTATTTTTTATTATTTTTTTAGGGTTTTATGCCTACAAATACTTCCCATTTTTCTCATTTTTATCTCTTTGTAGAATAACTTGACCCAAGTTTTCAATAGTAATCAAGCCATGTAATTAGTAAAATTGAATAAACAAACAAAATCAATAATCATTTCAACCTACGGTTTGGCCACATTTTACGGTTTGGCCTCATGAAGAGCAAAATTCCCACTTGTCATATTCTGGGGCAATCTGAAGTTCAATTGTGATGGGGCCTATGATCAGGATGAGATCGTTTTGTGGTTATTCCAATATGATTCCCTAAAGGGTAAAGCCAAATATTGGTTCAACTCGTTGCCGGTTACTAATATCAAATGTTGGGTAGAAATGCAGCACGTCTTCTTAGACGAGTACTATTCACAAGCCAAAACCGATGATGCCAGGAACGAAATACGTAATTTCCAACAACAGTCTGCTGAATTATTCCATAAAGCATTCCCTCGTTTTACAGAGTTCTCAGAAAATGCCCACATCATCCGATCGAGTTACGGAAACAGGTTAAGTGTTTTGTTGACAGTTGAGTTTTGAAGATAGATAACATCTCAAGGATTCAAGCAACAATAAGCTATTGAACCAACTACAAGAAGATGATTGGGATTTTCTAGAAATGATGTGTGAAGATTCAAAAGCTGAAGTATCTGCTGAAAGAATAGTTAAGCTGTAACACTCTGAAATTCGTAAAGACGTGAGCTTATTAAATAAAAGTGGGCATTTTATAATTTGAGCTTGAAGTGTTTATTTTAGAAATATGTAGGGATCGTTATGTCATTAATCAATGATGATTATGTATATTCAGTTCCCCAATAAAAACACTAGCTAGCAGCCTTCACTAAACGTATTCCACCTTTGATATCAAACGTATCACCCAAAGCCAGAGGTACATAACGTGTATACATGCTACAAACAATAGCCTTCATGGAGATATAATCAGTTCCCATATTACAAACAACATATAATAATCATAACTCTTTATACTCATATAAAAACTAACACATTAAATGAGTTTCTTCTATTCAAAATTACAAATCCATCAATCATCAAAAACACAAAAGTGATTTTATGCTTTTCATATTGCAACCAACTGGTTAGAAGACTGGTCAAAGCTACCGCGAAGCGCTTTCGCTCGAGTCTTCTTCTTATCCGATCGACCACCACTTTTACGCGCAAATGCCGGCGCTTTATGCTTAATCTGAGTGAACTCGTCTTTGCTGGCACCACCTTGAACAAGAACTCTTTTGATCCCCGAGTAATTCAACGACTCCGCGATCTGCATAGGTGTCGCACCCTTATTGGTTCTTGCTTCCACGTCAGCACCCTTTTTAACCAATAGTTCAAGTACTTCCATATGTCCAGATTCCACAGCACAATGCAAGGCTGTGTAACCATCTTCATCTCTTGCATTAATGTCAACTCCTTTTTCTATCAAAAACCGGACTGCATCGGCCCGGCCCTTGAGTGAGGCCCGATGCAATACGGTCCATCCGTGTTGGTCAATCCCATTGACCGCAGCTCCATTTTCGAGAATCCTTCTAATGGTTCTGACTTCACCTTTTCTTGCAGCCATGCATAGCTTGTCACCGAGCCCGAGTGTGTCGAGAAGCTTCGTGTGTCCCCGGTCAACCGCGATATCATATGCGGTTTTGCCCGATCGGTTTCGGATTTCTTTGTAAGCCCCCTTTTGGAGTAAAAGTTTGACCATGTATTCGTCTCCGAGAGTCGTGGCTATATGCAACGGAGTATCATAATCGTGGGCGTTACGGATATCCGTCCATGCACCACTAGCTAATAGCAGGCGGCAGCAGTCGCGTCTCTGCTCTTCCACCGCCAGGTGTAAAGCGGTATTCCCGTCTTTACTAAGCATGTTCACATCAGCTCCTTTAAGTAAAAGAAGCCTCAGAACTACCACATGCCCCCCATGAGCCGCTAAGTGAACTGGGGCCCATGTGGATGACTCTGACATATCTGTACTAGCTCGATGAGCCAGTAAAAGCTCCACAATCAAACCTTCACCCGAGGCTGATGCAGCCTCGAGTGGGCTCATACCTAACCGGTTACGAGCCTCTATATCTGGTTCAAATTCAAGTAGTAACTGAACCAGGTCGGCTCGACTTTGACTAATCGCCAAGTGGAGCAACGTTTGACCTTCGTCATCAACGGAGTCAACCGCTCGCCAACTAGCATCGCTTTTCTCTAGCACATCTCTTATTTCATCCATGGATCCATTCTTTATAAGACTAGCCATCACCACTGAGCCAACAAACATAACCTTAATACCACTATCAACAAACACTTGCTTCTTCCTAGCAGTAAACCAATCATTCGGGACCGAATCATGGGTCGATGACGGGTTCTTAACCGCCGCACCGGGGACCACCACACTATGCAACAAGAAAGAGTCATCACAATAAGGAACTGACCTTGGGACATGACCTGAACTTTGAAAGTCATAAACAATCTCAACAGTCAAAGCAGTCAAAGGAGATATAATCCCCGACTGCGGTTTAACCGTGTAACGATCTTTGTTCACAGGCTGCAACCGAAAAGCCACCGGCATAGTGTACATAACATTCTTCAAAGTCAACTCACCATAACCCTTCTGACCATGTTCGATCCGTATAACGACTACATTAGACGGCTCTAAACTGATCAACCTGTCCATGATCTAGTGAACCATTAACTAAGTTGGATTGTGATACTTATAGAAGAACGTTTAAACGTCCGTCGGCGATTACAAAGATTTGCCAATTGGTGGTGTGAATAACTATGGGACTAAGTCTATTTAAATAATCTCAACTTGTATAACTTCAAAGACAACAAAGCTGGTAGTTTGTACTTGTTCTTCCATGTCATTATCATGGAGTGTTTGTGTCTTAAAACTATACAAACACTACATAGGATTTAAAAACCACATTTGGCATCATTGTGTTTGTTATTTGTTGTACCCACCAACCGTTTTTCAACTGAAGATGCTTTTTATGTCACTTTAAACCTTACTTAATAAAAAGTGGTAATTCTTTTATTAGTTTCTAGGTTAAGATCATATAATTAACCTTTGTTCATGGAGTGGATAAAAATTATGGATGACAAAATATATATGGATTTGAGTATTAAACTTAATTAAATGTGATTTAAAGGTTAAAAAGTAATTCATTTGAATTTGACTATTAAACTTAATAGTTCCCATTTCAACCTCATAGTTAAGTTAATTTTGGTGAATGTTTGTTTAGATAATTTTGAGTCATGCCCGGTCTGTCGTAAGGTTTGTTTAGATAATTTTGGTGAACACGCGGTTCATTGCAAAGAACTCCCCGGGTTTAAATATAGACATGATTTGGTCAGGGATGTCCTCTGTGATGTGTTAAAACGGGCGGGAATCTCGGCAAGAAAAGAGGCTCCTGTGAATTTCTTGTCGGATCCACGTGAAAGAAGGTCTACTCTCCGACCAGCGGACATTCTTGTGTTTGGGTGAGCGGGGGGAAGCATACTTGTGTGGACCTTACTGGGGTGTCCCCTCTTGTCGGGCTTAGGGACACCGGGTTCGTTGCTAGGCATGCCGTGCTAAAGGCAGAAGCAGGAAAAATTGCTAAGTACGAGAAGGCGTGTGTGGAGAATCAACACGCCTTCATTCCTTTTGCTTTTGACACATTTGGGTCTCTTGCCCCAGATGCTGCTACGTTTCTAAAGAGAGTTCAGCGGGTCGTGCACGGTAACTCATCGACGCCGAAGAACGATAACTTTGTTTTTAGTAGGATCGGTTTTCCCATTCAAAAGGGGGTGGCGGCGCAACTTGTTGCCCGCTTACCTGCCTCTTTATTGTAATTGGATTCTTTTATGTACATTAATAATAAGGGAATAAAATTACTATTAACAAAAAAAAAATGTTTAAAGATAGGGTATGTCATTTTTGCCATGTTAACAATTTTTGCTCGAATAGGCATTGATTTTTAAGCGGGTTGTAGAGGAACCAGGTTTTCGGCGTTTGGGTTGGGAAGGGGCCGTATGCCCGTATTATTGTTGTGTGGGCTGGAGCTGGATTACTGGAGTGTGGGATATGAAAGAGACGAATGAACATCGACTTTTACATTCGTTCAACTGGTTGTGAGGAGTAGGATTATCAATTTGTGCCTTGTGGGATATAAAGGAGTTGAATTATGGGTGTCTTATTGAAATGTGGACTGTGAAGATCGAAGTCGTTTCTGCATATTTGTCATCGTTTGATTGGCTGTTTTAAATTGCCGATTTAAGTTTTAAGTAAATGTAAAACTAATGCTTATTTGAACAAAAATTGTCCAAGAAAAAAAACATGTCTATATTATTGCTTTTCCATTAAAGATAGCATTTAAAGTGTTAAACAATTAGGCTGGTCGCTATGGGGCTCCAACGGATGATGTGGTGGGCGCCAATGGGCGCTCAACACCACCAAGGGGCGCCGGTGGTCAAGGTGGTTGTGAAGCTGGGCGCGGATGGGGCTTGGATGGTGGGGCCCTCTCTCTCTATCTCTCAAACACACATACATACATATGTATATATGTATATAATGAGCGCCTTTACCATAGCGGGACATTATTGGATAGGGCTTCGAAGCCCCCGGCGCTGACGTGGCACGGTGGAGGGGCTTCGAAGCCCCCCACCATTGAAGACAACCTTAGTACCCAAAGGAACCATCTAGGTATTTGATAATAGGGTACACAAAAGAAAGGATTAGTTTATTTATCAGTTCTCATTATCCAGATGTAGTTCGGTTTGTGTTTGCATATCATAATTTAATGCGACTAATTAAAAAGGAAAAAAAAAGAAAGGATTAGTTTATTTAGCGGCGCAGCTTGTTGCTCACTTACCCATTATCCAGATGTAGTTCGGTTTGTGTTTACATAATCATAATTTAATGTGACTAATTAAAAAGTAAAAAAAAAGTTCTCATATGAACCTCACACTTATAATATGATTCAACATCACCATCTAAAAAAAATAATTTGTGATTTGTTTTATAAAAAGAAGAAAAAAAAAGGAGTTAGTATGGTATGATAGTGAGACAATTGTAATGGTGTGACATTATTTCATTTACAGCCAAATACATCAGTCTAAGGTATATTTGAAACTTATAAGCATATGCAAATTAGAGGGTAGCCATTAATTTATTTTGCAATTTGGATTTTGAAAGGTGTAGTTGAAGTTGTTTAAACATTTCTATATCATTTAAAAATAAAAAAAAATTAGAAAATTAACACATATCCTTGTAGATGTTTACTCACAAATAAGTTTGAGACAATGTAAAAAAGAACAATTTGTTATATAAGTTATAAGCATAGATCTGTTGAAACCATATACATATTACTAGTCTTATAAAAGACGTATATTCCATTTTACCTTGCTGTGCTTCCATATATTCCATGATACCTTTTTTATTATATGTATGGAGTAAGCATGTCAGCTGGATCAATATGTCATCTACTAATTAGTTTAATTAGAGTCAGATATAAATTCCTGCTGTCATGTTGTTCTTGTGGGTGTTGGATCATGGACCCGGTCGATCTGGATCCAAATAATCCACTAATATTTTTTGGTAGTCAATATTAATGAATAAACACCTAGTAACTTGGTAGAATTGACAAAACGCGTCATGTGGATCACACACGAACAACTTAAAACAACTAGTGAACACCCAAACACGTCACGCTTAACTAAACGTGTCATTTTTTTAAACACTAACTCAGACATGTTTAATAGGTGGCTTAAACAAAGATTGACACAATTAAAGGTAACCAATTCAATGACCCGAATAACACACGGCACGTTTAACATGATTATATAGTCGGTTCAATAAGATGAATCAACGATGCTTTAAAGATGATTACTTTATGGAATTCACTAAACACGATAAGTAATTGTTAGACATAATTAACATGATTATAAATGGATCATAAGTGTGTCATGTTAACATATCAACCTATTAATTTAGCATGATAAATTAAACATGTTTTGTGTGTCATAAACGAGTTAAGAAGGTTGAACCTGTTTACACAACTTGTTATCTTGTCATTAGCCTGCTTAAAAAGGATTTCGGAATGTATTTAATAGAACTGACTTAATTGTTTATATTTTAGTTGAAGTTGTTAAAATATCGTTATTGTGATGACAATGCTAATAAACTAATATTGATTTTTTTCCTTTCCCCCGCTCCAACAAGCAACACAAGAGGAATAAAAGAATATTAAGATTTGTTGGGTTGGAACCAACAAATAAATAGTTAAATAATATCAAACAATGTTTTAAAATGACTCCTTGCTTCTCTTTACTAACGACTCGTTCATCTACTTCATATTGTTATACTTTAATATCAGAATTTGAACCCTGATATTCTCCACAAAAGAAAAGAGTCTTTACCACCCACATAGCCAAGACAAAAATGACAAAATAGCTCGTAACAACACATTAAATCCACATAATGCCTTCATGGTGAATATCAGACTCTTATTTCTTAGGATATAGACGACACCGGTGCGAAACAAGATTTTAACTAATTTTTAATATATTTCAAGTTTAGATTCCTTTAAAGAATTACAAGTTTTCTTCTGATGCACGGAAAACATTTATGTTACAAAACCAAAAAAAGTTGGTTTACAACAATGCTAGGTTTAATTACACAAAAGAAGCCTACGTATAACCAAAAGATGAAGTCGTACCATGTCTAGAAGATATCAACACATGACTAGCATCAATGATAGATATGCACGTTATTATTAAAATGAGATGAATCTGTCATTTAACTTACTTTTAACTAACATTTAACTCTTTAAATTTAAGATTACTTTAAAGAACTACAAGTTTCCTTCCGACGCCATGGGAAACATGTAAATTACAAAATGAAAAAAGTTTATATACTATAGTACTGGGTGTAATTACACAAAAAAAATGCTTTAACTAAAAGATAAAATTGTTCCATACCCAAAGTTGGATAAACGGTTATAATAATAATAATAATAATAATAATAATAATAATAATAATAATAATAATAATAAAGTATAAAAAGTTGATAAGGATTCAAGGAGATTCAAGGAGTATAGGTTATGGGCGGGACTTGAACACCCAACCTACACTCTAAATAGAAGGATGCACAACAAGCTATTATGATGAATTGATTTGATAACTTGAATCTCTTACATTTTTATAAAAGCATACATAATGAGGCGGTTTCATCGCCCAAAATCAAACCAAAACGTCCCAGTACTGCAACGAGTTGGGCATTTCAAAGGCTTTCGGAGCGTGTAGTTGCAAACGGCGCTTGAGAGGTAAGTTTGGTTAAAGATGATCGTCGATTAACATTCCTCATGACCGGTGTACGTTAAATAAATGATAATAGTTATTTTATAAACCATTTATAAATACTACTGAATAGAAACCCAAGATAACGTGGCTAGGCTATGACGGCGCTTGACAAAGGTGGTTGGGTGCGTTGTTTGACCAGTTAGGCTATATTGGTGCTTAAAGTCAAGCGTCTAGGCTCATTCAATGCCCAGCTAGTTAGGCTCTATTTGTGCCTAACCTTCAACACCTATGCTGAAATGATCCTAAATAGTTTCATTCAGACCAGGGAAGCAGCAACATGACGTAGCGTGGTAGTTTGGTGTCAACAAAACTCCATAGATACCCGACTTCTTGTGCCAAGACTTTTTGAAAAGTTAGAAATAGAAAATTGATAATATTTTCACCTTGTAACGTAAAAACCATCTATGCAACCAATTCTAAAGTATTAATTAATTATTTGACCACCTGACAAATATTTTAATAGCCTATTTATTTGCATAAGTTTCATTAATATGAATAAGACTTGTTAGTTAATTTATTTTATGTCAATGACCCTTGGCAAATACTTGCTCGGGTAAGCGTGAGACACGAGGATGTATCATGTTTAAATTAAGCACCTTTTTAAGGTTCTGGTTCGATTCTGATAAGGGAAAACATCACTCTTTTAGAATTAAACTCACGTAAGATGGGTTGTATGTAGATAGTAAGTCTTTCAAAGTCCCCAACAATCAGTGTTTTGAAACCCAGCCCGGCCCGACAGGGACCCGATTCCTATACCGGGTCGGGTAAGTGTATTTGCCTTTCAAAGTCCCCAACAATCAGTGTTTTGAAACCCAGCCCGGCCCGACAGGGACCCGATTCCTATACCGGGTCGGGTAAGTGTATTTGGACTGTTTTGAAAACCCGGCCGGTTTCGCAGGTGGACGGTCGGCCCGAACCCGGTTGACCCGGCGGGTGAACCGGTAAAACCAATTTTTTCATTAAAATCAAAATGAAATGTGTATACCGGGATTCGAACTTGAGACATTTTAGAGATAGAAACTTTAATAATTATCCATGAGCCAACCAACCAATCTTCATTGACCAAACATATATCATATATATTTAAAAACAATGAAAAAAAATACAAACATTAAAGTCTATTATTACTATTATTATTTATATTTATTTAAATTATTATGACGTCATCCGGGTCAAACACCGGTCCGTCTGGGTCAGTCCAGCCTTTGACTCGGTAATACGTCCGGGTCAACATCCGGGCCGGGTCTGAAAACATTGCCAACAATCAATTACATCAGAACTGTTAAAAAAACTTAATTTATTTAACTTATTTTTTTTTGAACGGCCAACTAAGTAACGCCGGGTACTCCGTACACGGCCCCCATTGGCTAAAGGTAGCCCGAGCCGGCCACTAGTCCGGACCAACGGAGCCCCTAGCGGTCCACCTATCGAGAGATTCACCGGATAAAAACCGACCCCCACGCCCGCCAAATGGCAAGACAGCGAGGAGATAAAACCGGGTGAGATCAGGACTCGAACCCTGACAAGCCAGAGTCATCCCTCATATCTCCCATATAAATTGGTGGTAGAAAGGTCTGAACCCCCTGCCTCTCACTAATAAAGTGAGTGATCTGCCATTGAACCACAATCAATTTATATTTATTTAACTTATTAAGTGACAACGTAGTAAACTATAGTCATTAATTATTACTCGTATTTAATTAATGTGCATTAACTCAGTAATATACTTAATTACCAAGTGAAAACACAAAGATCTTTCTTTCATTCACTCACTCGCTGTTCTTCCTCACCTACCCTAATTAACTAAAAACCTGCTGTGTGTAAAAACACCCAATTCCAAACAACCCCTAAACCCTAAAACCCCTGTTTCAATGCCGTAATCAAATTCCCACAATCAACTCTTCAATAATGGATCCACGGGTCACCCCAGACCCCCAATTACAAAACCCATCACGCAAAGCAAACGCCTTGAAGCAATTCACATCACCCACCAAAACCCCTAATTTCGCCAGTTCAATTTCAAACCTATCAAACCCTTCAAGCACCATCCCATGCAATAAAGACTTTCACTTTTACTTCAATTTCGACGAATTCAAAAACCCAGTTCAGGAAATAGCTAAATCTTCAGAATCGATACTCGAATCGATCGGATCGTCCGCCGAGCAAGTTTCAGGCAAAAAACAGGTGAATTTACTAAATTTTAGTGATAATGATGGAGTTTATGATTGGTTGGTTAACTTTAATGATGAGTTGTTTGAAAGATTTGATGCTTCGGTTGACGAGTTAATGAAATTAAGGAATAAGGAAGAGGTGAAAGGGGTTGGGGTTAAGAATGTAGTTAGTGATGATGGGTTTCAGAAAGGGTTAGTTAAGGATAATAAGTTGGGTGATTCGTCGTCGGTTAAAGTTGTTTCGAGAGATGGGAATGCGGTGGGGACGCCGAAGGCGAAAGTTCCGTTTCATGTAGCGTCGATTCGGAGGCCGCAGGATGTGTATAAGATACTGGTGAATAATGATAATCAGCCGTTTGAACATGTTTGTTTGCAGAGGAGTGCGGATGGGTCCAGGTTTATACACCCGTTGGTGAGTTCGATTTATTTTGTTATTGATTTATTTCTAGTTTTGGTTCGGTTATAGAAGCGCATAAAGTATGATCTTTAGTAGAAATTTAATAATAGGGTTTACGTCTTGTATTTATGTAGGAGAATCTTTCAGTTATGGATTTTATTGATAGGACGGTCAGTGATGTAGAGCCGGTAAAACCGCCTCCGGTTGAAAGTACATCTTTCAAGCTTGTACAAGATGTAAAGGACTTGAAGGAGTTAGCTGCTAAATTGCGTGATGCCGATGAATTTGCGGTATTCTTTTATATTAAGTTTTATGTTCATGTGAATAAACAATATACTAAAAGCCTCTCGAATTAGATTAGAGTAACTGAGGAAGGGTGATTATGTAATTTTCGTTTGTGGTTTATATTATTATATTGGGTTGTTTAGGTTGATTTGGAACACAATCAATATCGATCATTTCAAGGGTTAACGTGCTTGATGCAAATATCTACAAGAACAGAAGATTTTATTGTGGACACATTGAAACTACGGGTTCAAATCGGCCCGCATCTACGAGAGGTTTTCAAGGATCCTACCAAAAGAAAGGTCATTATTCATTTCTTGGTTGAAGCAAATATTGTATACAATTTTCGTCTCTTTTGTAAATTATAACACTGTATTATTATTATTATTAATCAGGTTTTGCATGGAGCTGATCGGGATATTATATGGCTGCAACGTGACTTTGGTATATATGTTTGCAACATGTTTGATACTGGACAGGTTAACTTTCATCTCATTTTCAGTATGTTTCATTTGTTTATATATTTATTTATTTTTTGGGATTTAATTTGATGTGACTGAATTTGAAATTTTACAGGCATCAAGGGTGTTAAAGTTGGAGAGGAATTCTCTAGAGTATCTATTGAGACACTTTTGTGATGTCGCTGCAAATAAGGAGTACGTCTTTCTGAAAAATATTAATTGTCATTAGTGTAAAGGACGTGATAAGATACGAACATAAAGGATGATTTTGTTATTTCCTTAGTTCAAGGACGAAAAGTGAAATTTACACTATATCTAAACAACGAAAGTGTATCTATGTTTTTTTATTGATTTTTTTTTTTTGTTTTTCGCAGATACCAAAATGCCGATTGGCGACTGCGGCCGTTGACTAAAGAAATGCTGAGGTAGAACTTATTTGTTACAAATTTACCTTTTTTCCTTTTATTACATGTTCTTTATTTTAATTATTTATGTATGCGGTCTGTTTTTATTTTAATAGATATGCCAGAGAAGACACACATTATCTTTTGTATATATATGATGTTATGAAAAGAAGGCTGCTTTCATTACCAAAAGACCCTGACTGCACTGAAGAACCACTTGTTGAGGTAAGTAAACTTCATTTTTGTATAATAATTTAATAAAAACAAATGATTCCTCATCTCATTATTTTATTTTAAATTGTTGGTTTCAGGTATACCAACGCAGTTACAATCTATGCATGCAACTCTATCAGAAAGAACTTATGACCAAGAACTCATATCTAAGCATTTATGGGTAGATTTTTTTTATGATTTTCAAATTTTACAACTTCATTTGTGATACATTGATAGATTCCAAATTTGAAATAATTTTATAAATGACACTTATTATAATTATATATATAATTTTTGTTATTGTTGCTGTTTTAGGTTGCATGCTGCTGATCTCAGTGGCCAGCAACTTGCCATTGTTGCAGTAAGCTATTTCTTCTTTTTTCTTTCTTTGAAAAGATACTAAAAATATTACTTTTTAAGGATTTATTTCTGACAAATGCAGGGACTTTGTGAGTGGAGAGATGGTATTGCTCGTTCAGAAGACGAAAGTACTGGTTATATATTGCCAAACAAAGTTCTTATTGAAATTGGTAATTCGGCTATTCTTTTTATCTATTTCTTTCTTTTGTTAAAATTTTAATATTAATTAGTTTATTAATCTGTCAATTTTATAAAGCAAAGCAAATGCCAGTTACACTCGGAAAATTACGCCACGTATTGAAGTCGAGGCTCCATTACATCGAGCGAAACCTTGGTGCGGTTGTTAGTATAATTAGGCATTCGATGCAGAACGCGGTTGCATTTGAACCCGTTGCCAAGAAATTGAAGGAAGAACACATTGAAATGGTGAAGTTTCTTAAATTATATTTAGTTACGAGGTTTTAATCTGTTTAAACAAAGAAGCAAAACTCGAGATAAAGATGTGAACTTTATTTTAAATAAATATTATGTAAACTGTGCAGATGGCTGCAAGAAATGCTAAACTTAATAATGGTGAAGAAGTTGCAGGTGAAAGTAATAGTAATGTTGGTGAAGATGACTCGTTTGAAAAGGAAGTTGGAAACTTTATCGTTGGAGCGAATCAAAGCCATAAATTAGATGGATCTTCTGTATGTTATTAGCTTTTGTTCTTTCTGTTTATTCAAAACTAAAGATTCTTCCAAGTAAAATGATTTTTTTTTCATATGCAGGGTTCAAGAGTAAGCATCGAGGTACAAAAGAAACCGAGTCGTGCCTTTGGAGCCATGTTTGGAAGCACAGCAGGAAAGAGAAAGTTCAATTCAGAATCAAAGGTGGGAACTTTGTTTTTGCCTCAAGGGTATTTTAGTCATTTTTACTAAATCTCTACGTTTCTTAATAGGCTACCGAGGAGTCTAAGGTTGAACAGATCAAATCTTCTGTGTCACTCCCATTCCGTTCTTTCGCTGATAAAACCGAGGTTTCACATCCTGTTGTGAAAGAAAGACCGTCTACACCTCAAGAAATACCGGTTTTGCCCCTGGCTTCTGAACCGGTAACCGATGTTATCATGCTGGATTCTGATTCTGATATTGAGGAGGAAGAGGAAAAACCGGGAAATGATGAGGGTAGTGAGCGGAAAACGGAAGGTGAAAACAGTGTGATATTGTTGGATTCCGATTCCGATTGTTCCGATGAAGAAAAGGATGGAAACGAGGGGGCCGTTCCGCTGTCGGGTCTTTCAGCAAGCTCCCAGAAGCGTGTAGAAACTGCTAACGAGACGAAAAAGTCAAACCCGGGGGCAGAGGATGGTGGTTCAGGCGGGCTCGTGGAGGTGAAACCGTTTGACTATGCAGCGGCTACGAATGAAGTGCGGTTCGGGGAAGACGGGTCAGATGGGGAAAAGGGCGGTGGTGGTGGTCGGAAGGAATCGGCTGGTGGTGAAAGTAGTGGTGATTTTCGGTTGGGTAGGCGGCGGCAGGCTTTTCCGTCGGCAGGTAACCGGAGTTCAACTTTCCGGTGAAGGCGTGGCGCCATGTTGTTTGGTTTATGTGTAGGAACTAGCTGTTTACGAACTTGAATATCAGGAAAAAAAAATCAAATTGTCTGAGATTAGTTTCAATGGAATTTTATCTTGAATCAGGCACCATTGATACAAGTTAGGGTTCATGTATAAAATAAATGTCAATATTAAAATACCTGACAACAACATAATAGCAGTTAATACTTGTAACAACAAAAAAAACCTATAATAATAAGAAAATACAAATTAATAAATATTTATAACGTCTGATAATTAGTAATCAGCAAATAGGAACAGATAATAACAAATACTAATAGGAAAAACCTAATAATAATTTGATTCTAAATATAATTGTATTTGACCATGTGCCATGATCAAATATTCATATGACCCATGTCCAATACTTGGCGTGACTCTAGTAGGCCCTTTAGAAAATCTACAAGTGGAGCTTTTTAGAATTTTATATGATTAATAAAAGGAATATTGTTTTTATACTGTATCTTAACTATGTAGTATTGTTAAATAACAGTTTCAAATTTACTATTGGTTGGTGTCAACGATAACTAAAGGTGCGTTGTTTATAAAGGCCCGGATCAAATTAAACACGAGAATATATATATGGCACAACTCATCAGTTTTATTAGTCGATAAAATAACTCAAAACTTGATCAATTCTTTCTTAACCCTTACATGAATTCTTTGGGGTTATATAGAGGCTCGATTACAATTAGAATAAAACACAAACTCCTATTTATCTATTAAATAAAATTTCATCTCTATCTAATAAATAAAATAGATAATTATCTCTAATTGCAATAATTAAATAATTAATCAGATCGATCCATTGGCTCGAACCGGCCCCACCTTCCCGACCCATAACTCGGTTCGGGAATTAACTCCAACAGTTTATAATGGTTAGTGACTAATGGAAAACTAACCCCGTTAGTTGCATGTCGCTGGAAAAAATCTTTCAGCCAAAACGCTCACATTCTTTTTTCTAGAAAAACTCAAATCTTTTCCTTCCAAATGTCTATGTAACCTTAGATCGGATCTTTAGTAATCTTTTTATAGTAAAAACTCAATTATCAAGGTCGTCAGAACCCTAGAACCACTGTCAGTACCCTAGAACCACCGTCAGAATCGGTTGTTGGTGGTGAGTCAGTTGGGGTGGTGGTGTTCAGGTTGAGTTTTCCGACAAAAATGTGAGGTTTCTGGCCATAAACGTTTTTCATACGATGTGCAATTAGTGTAGTTACTCTTCTGTTAGTCGCGGGCCGTTATTAATAATGCACTTTTAGTTGAGACTATTATTTTTCAATATGACATAATAAGATTGTTTAAAACCAATATTCCTTATTAAAAAGATTATTGATCTCGCCAATTTTTAAAAAGAGTTGTATTTATACAAAAACAGCAGAATATACATATTGACAAGAATTTTCCGATTTTCCATTTTAAACATTGAAATAGACGAAATAGTTTAACACATACTTCTACATCGAGTGTATTCGTGTTTGAATCTAGTATTGATTGTGGTTTAATTTGTGATACTTTGGCAGCATGGAATCGATTATTTCGATGGAATGAAAAAAAAAGAGATTTGATTGGTCAATAGAATAAATCAATTATTGATTACAAAAGAATTCTTGTTCCATTAAAATCACTCATTTTCACCTTCCCATTTTTTTCATTTGATTCATCTTTCACCACTCCAACCACCGTCGCCGTCAACACTACCACCGCCACCACCACCACAACTGTCATCTCTACCGTCATCATCGTCACCACCACCAACGCTATCATTGTTTTGACTTGTGACCATTTTGACCGGATTGATTCAAGCCCTAACACGGACCCATTTAATAGTTCCACACTTTCATGTAAATTTCTTTTATTTAAGCGAAATTATAATTCATTTTCACGTGGGTTAACAAATTTGGCTCTCATTTTGGACATAGGGACGGCAGTGAAATCCCGAACCCGGTGGGAAAACCCGAAACAATGGGTATACTCGACATGTATTTTGTCAAAACCCGATAAAAAACTCGACGTGTTTTGGGTCAGGTATACTCGACATGTATTTTGTCAAAAACCCGATGGGTGATTACCCGATAAATACCCGGCGAGTTTTGAACGAACTTTAATAATCAAGTATGAATATGGAAATACCTAAATTCATCCCAAACCCGACTCATTATCAACTATATTTGGAAGTATCAATAGGAAATAAAATAGGGATGGACCCATAAAATTTGAGTAAATCCAACCAGCAAAATGAAGATACGTGGAATGGTTGAATCCTTGCATTTTATATATCGGATGTCATTGGTTTGGATCACACAATAAGTTATTTTTAAGAAATCTGACCCAGTAGTTTGCTTTTACAAATTACACAGATAAAGATAATGTAACATTCGAGGAACTGCCTCATAGGTTCTGCCTTTTAAGGAATTCTTACTACGATTATATTTACATCCTAACTTTTAAAGTCATTTTCTAGAGAAACCATGAGGGTTTTTTAAGATCTAACGCTATGGGGCTTCGCTGGGTGACATGACGAGCACACTTGGGCGTTTAACACCACTAAGGGACGCCCTTGATGGTGGGGCACAGGTGCTAAATGTGATTGGAATGTTGGGCGCGGATGGGGCTTTGATGGTGGGCGCCTCCTCTCTATCTCACACACACACATACATACATATGAAGTTCAAATAAAAAACAATTGTTTTGTGAGAAGTGTGAGAAGACTTTAAAATAAAGTACATCACCTAAATAGGACACTATACTATGTAATTAGAAAACTATACAACTGTTACAAACTACTAATCTCAACCACTAGATCCTAGATCCAAATGTCTACATCTATTCTTATGCTTCTCACAAAACTATTGTTTTTTACGTTAACCCTACCCATATATATATATGGTTATCCTAAAAACAAGTAGTATCCTAGGAAGACTAAGAATAAATCATATCCATTAGATATATATATATATATATATATATATATATATATATATATATATATATATATATATATATATATATGATGAGTATACAGTTCTGTAATGATACTCACCCTATAATAATTTTGTTTCCTTTTTTATATTGTTTTTATATAATAATTTTGTTTCCTTTTTTATTGTTTTTATATAATAATTTTGTTTAAAAAGATGTGTTTTATATAACTAAATTTTTTTCCTAAAACAATAAACGCGTATATACACCAAAACAAAACATTGTTATATAGAAAACATCGAATTTGTATAAAATAAAACAAAATATATACAAACTATAAAAAAGGTGTGTAAACCATGTCGGGGGCCGTAAACGTCGCATCGTGAACATCAACGTGATCATCGGCCCTGCGTCTGACGCCCTATCCCTGACTGTCGTCATCCACGTCGTCACCCCGTCCTCGTCTAACACCCGACGTGCTCGCCTCATGGTAAAAGACGTTTAATAATAATAACAATAATAATAATAAAATGAATAAATAATAATAACAACAACAACAATATATAATAATAATAATAAATAATTACACTAATAATATATAATAATTATAAATAATAACAACATAATAATAAACAATAATAAATAATAACAATAATAATGAATAATAATAAATATTACATAATAATAATAATACATGGCCCCTTTAAACATAAGAGGGGTTCAAAGGGGACCTATATGCCGCGTATAGTGTTATATGCGGCCTATAAGGTACGATATGACAACCTAGGACTGTCAAAATCAGTCCTAGGTCGAAGGAAAAAAACCAACCTTAAAAATTGTTCTTGGCTATTTTATAGTTGTTTAACTTGCATATTTCTACTTGGTTGATCTTTAATCGATACATTACTTTTAATTTCTTGATTATTTATAATTCAATTGTTAAAATGGTTTTGACCCATGATATATGGACAACTAAGATGAATGAGATGAAATATTATAAATTTAGAATTTAAAAGATTATGAGAGAAAATTGAATATTTTATAACCCAACTGTCAAAATGATTTTGATCCATCATAAATAGCTAGGATGAATGCGATAAGATAGGAGAAAAAATTATGCTAGAATTGAATGAGATTTCAACACCCAAGCATCATTATTTTTATTTTTTAAAAGAGTAAGATGATGTAATATTATTCTTTAAGAAATCGTATACTTTTAAGTTTATTATTATTATGGAGGCAACCAAACACCTACGCGAATAAAATTGATCTATTTTTTACTTTCAATTCTTACAAAGAAAACAATAACGAATATAGATCGTTATCATTTTTACCAACTTATATCGGCCTTAAATAATATACAATTATACTAGTCATCATGTATGCTTTTATTCTTGACGACTTTATAATGCATTAGTATGGAAAAAATCCCCTATAAATGAACAGTTAACGAAAATTTATAGAGTGATAGGTATCTAAACATCAAAAGTGCCCACCGGAAAATATTCATATCTGTTGTAACACAACGACACTTTTGTATGACACATTTCCATTCTTGTCAAACCAATTATGAAGTCTTGTTCCCCCCAATAGTGTATAGGAACAGTTATTTTGGTATTATAAATACCATGTATGTATGATGAAGAAATGCATCCGGTAAAAATTCTCATATTTCCTTGTTTCTTGTTAACTCCAAGTTCATATATTATTCTAATAAGCTTGTTATATTTAGGGCTAATATTATAACACATTATCAACACGAAGCTCTAAATCAAGAAGGTATATCCACCACAAAAGATATTCATTTTAAAGCAAGGTAAATACTTTATTAATCAATAGAATTCAATAATATACATTGAGAAGATAAGTACTCTATAAAACATAAATGACACCTTATTATGGACATTTGACGATTATGGGACTACTAACAATCTAACTTTTATTTATGCATCTAACATTTAATTATGCAACTAACTTTTCCTGTTATGTTATCTAACTTCTGACTAACATTTATATTTCTGTCAAGTAACTTTTATATTTATGATGACTAACATTTAATTATGCTTACTAACATTTATTTATGCATACTAACATTCTTAATTCTATGTATTATCTAATAATTTTTTTATCTCCTTTTATTCTTTTACATTAATACACATACACACACATACAAACGGTAATATTACCGTTATAAAACGGTAATATAGCCGTTGTAAAACGGTTATAAATTTTCACTATAAATAACCAATTATCAACTCCATTTCATTTACAACAAACATTCTTCTTATTAAATTTATCCAAGATAAAGCTTTCAAAATGATTTACCCGGTTTTGCTGTTGGTCACTATAATGCTTATACTACTTCTCATTCTAACTTTTAATCTCCTATCTGAAGATTTCGGCATTTTCTTTTTCTTTTATATGTTTATAGCTCTACCAATGTATTGTATCTCATTGTTGATTGATATATATGGATTCTAATATCTATCTTATTATTTGCTCTATTATGTTTAGCAACAAAATGTCAAATATATCAAAACTTGAATTCCCTGCACTCAACATTTTTGGAGATATATGTCTTGGACAGCAAATGTCAAAAGACATTTGAAATCAATGGATGTGTTAGAAACAATCCAAGAATACAATGATTGCTCTGACCAGGATAAAGCAAGAGCTGATGTTTTCATCCATAAACATATTGATGAATTACTACAGCATGAGCATTTTAATTGTGATAACCCATATATGATATGGGAAGATTTGAAAAGCAGATTTGGTCATCTAAGGGAAGTTTTACTTCCTACTTCTAGAGATGAATGGAACAATCTTAGGTTCCAAGATTTTAAGAGGGTAAATGATTACACATATGCTTTATACCGAATCTGCTCAAAGCTAGAATTTTGTGGCTATCCCATAACAGAGGAAGAAAAGTTAGAGAAAACTTTCTCCACGTTTCATGCATCAAATATAAACTTGCAAACACATTATCGTTTGCAGAATTTTAGGAGATACTCTGATCTAAATGCATTACTCCTTGTAGCAGAGAAAAATAATGAATTATTGATGAAAAATCATCAATCTCGTCCCACGGGTTCATTAGCAATACCAGAAGCACATGTTGCTCACAAAAATTCTCATAAAAATTCTGGTCATAAATGGGAACAAATTCGTGGACGAGGCCGTGGACGTGGCCGTGGTCATTTTGACAAAATGCATTTTAATGATCGTAACCATTCATTTAAATGGAACACTAAATCTTACGGTCGTGGTCTTGGCCGTGGCCGTGGTCGTAGCCAGAGAGCCAACAATTACCATACTCCACAATTTAACAATTCCAACCAACACAACAAATGGAATGAAGCTGGTAGGTCCGAAAACAATGGCACTTCTTGTTTTAGATGTGGAAGTACGAACCACTGGGCAAAGGCTTGTCGCACAGCTCCACATCTGTGTGAACTGTACCATGCCTCCCTCAAAGGAAAAGAGAAAGAAGTGAACCATGTTGATAACTTTAATAATACCAATGCTAAGCTGAGCGTTGAAGACTTTGAGGTGGAACTCTGAAAAAAAAATTGCTTGACGACTATAATTAGATGCAATAATTAAGTGTGTTTCTCATTATTTTTAATTATGTAGCTCCTCTTTCATGTATTGTTTGTTTTTCAATTAAATAAAGTTCTTATTAAAATATCATATGTCTTCGTTATACACCTATTATTTTTCTTAATATTTTTCAAAATTTAGAATGAAAATAACTGGAGCACAAGATCAAACAAATGAAGAAGATATATGTATAGCGGATAGTGGAGCCACGCATACTATGCTTAGATCTAAAAAATATTTTTATAAACTGAAACCAACAAAAGGGATCATCAATACAATATCAGGTCCTACAAACTTGATAGAAGGAGTGGGAAAAGCTAATTTAGCATTACCAAATGGTACAAAGCTCAAAATAGAAAATGCTTTATTTTCCCTAAAATCAACAAGAAATTTGTTGAGTTTCAGAAACATATATCATAATGGATATGATACTCAGTCAAAGACTGTTAGTAATGAAAAATATTTGCTTATCATAAGCAAAGATCAAATATTGAAAAAATTGCCAATGTTCCATTCTGATTTGCATTATACATATATAAATGTGCCTCAAGCACATATGACAGTCAAAGAAAATTGTTGCGATTCTAGTATCATAAACTTATGGCATGACAGATTAGGCCATCCAGGATCCACAATGATGAAAAAGAATCATTGAAAATACACATGGGCATCCACTGAAAGATCAAAAGATCCACAAAATAGATAAAATGTCTCAATGTACGTCTTGTTCTATTGGAAAATTAATTACAAGGCCTTCGCCATTAAAAGTCGATAAAGAAACACCAATGTTTCTTGAAAGAATTTAAGGTGACATATGTGGACCAATTCATCCACCATGTGGACCATTTAGATACTTCATGGTCTTAATAGACGCATCCAGCAGATGGTCTAATATCTCTTTATTATCGACTCATAATGTTGCTTTTGCAAAATTTCTTGCTCAAATTATCAAATTACGTGCACATTTTCCGGATTATACCATTAAAAAAGTAAAACTTGATAATGCGGGAGAATTTACATCACATGCTTTTGATGATTATTGCATGTCTGTGGGGATTGTTGTAGAACACCCTGTTGCTCATGTACACACAAAATGGCTTAGCCGAGTCGTTGATCAAACGCCTACAGCTAATAGCTAGACCCTTAATAATGAGGACAAAACTCCCTTTCTATTTGGGGTCATGCAATTATGCATGCTGGATTATTAATCGTGTGAGACCAAGTGCAAATCATAAATACTCTCCCACACAACTTGTTTTTGGAAATGAGCCAAATATCTCTCATCTTAGAATTTTTGGGTGTGCTGTGTATGTTCCTATTGCACCGCCACAACGCACAAAAATGGGTCCCCAAAGAAGGATGGGAATATATGTTGGATATGAAACGTCTTCCATCATAAGATACCTTGAACCTTTAACAGGTGATGTATTTACAGCACGTTTTCCTGATTGCCATTTTAACGAGACAATGTTCCCGGCATTAGGGGGAGAAATGAAAAAGCAAGAAAGAGATATATCATGGTGTGTGCCATCATTGTTACACCTAGACCCAAGATCAAAACAAAGTGAGACAGAGGTTCAAAAAATAATACATTTACAAGAAATTGCAAATCAGTTACCTAATGCATTTACTGATATTAACAGGGTCACTAAATCTCATATACCAGCTGCTAATGCTCCAGCTCGAGTTGAGATTCCAAGCAAGCAAAACCATAATAATGCACCTCATGAATCCCAAAAACGTTTAAAACGTGGAAGGCCAATCGGTTCAAAGGATAAAAATCCTCGAAAAAGAATGGGCTCTGAAAAGGATACTGACCCTAAGGAAGGAATTATTGACAAAAACTTCCCTCTTGAAAGAATAAATGATATAACATTTCCTCATGAAGGAATAAATGATTCCATAAAGAATTGTCAATTAACTATGGTCAATCACATATAATGTGGGATCGAGATGAAATGGAAAATATTGATGATATATTTTCTTATTCTGTGGCAAGTGATATCATTGAAGAAAATGATGACCCTTAACCAAAATCTGTAGATGATTGTAAAAATCGACAAGATTGGAACAAATGGAAAGATGCCATGCAAGCTGAATTAAATTCCCTAAATAATCGAAAGGTTTTTGGACCTATTGTCATTACACCAAAGTCAATGAAACCTGTAAGATATAAATGGGTTTTTGTGAGAAAACGAAATGAAAAAAATGAAGTTACAAGATATAAAGCAAGACTTGTAGCTCAAGATTTTTCTCAGATGCCAGGAATTGACTATGAAGAAACGTATTCTCCTGTCATGGATGCTATTACGTTTAGATATTTAATCAGCTTAGCAGTCTCTAAAAATTTAGAGATGCGTCTTATGGATGTTGTCACAGCTTACTTATATGGATCACTAGACAGTGACATATATATGAAAATTCCCGAAGGATTTAAACTCCCCGAAGCTATAAGCTCAAAGCCTAAGGAAATGTATTCCATAAAGTTACAAAGATCCTTCTATGGACTGAAACAATCTGGAAGGATGTGGTACAATCGTTTGAGTGATTATTTGATAATCAAAGGATATACAAATAATCTTATTTGTCCATGCGTCTTCATCAAGAAGACAACATCAGGATATGTGATCATAGCTGTGTATGTTGATGATCTAAATTTAATTGGGACACAAAAATAAATTAATGAAGCGATTGCTCTTTTAAAGAAAGAATTTGAAATGAAAGATCTTGGAAAAACCAAATAGTGTCTTGGTTTATAAATTGAGCATATGCATAATGGGATACTTGTACATCAGTCAACTTATACTGAGAAACTCTTAAAACGCTTCAATATGGACAAAGCAAATCCTTTAAGCACACCAATGGTTGTTAGATCACTCAATGTTGACAATGATCCATTTCGCCCTTGCGAAGATAATGAAGAGATTCTTGGTCCCGAAGTACCATACCTCAGTGCAATTGGAGCACTTATGTATCTTACTAACTGTACAAGACCTGACTTTTATTTTGCAGTTAATTTATTGGCAAGATTCAATTCATCCCATACTAAAATACATTGGAATAGCATTAAACATATTTTTCGTTATCTAAAAGGAACTGCTGATTTAGGTTTATTTTATCCTAACGATTCAAAAGAAGGGTTAGTTGGTTATGCAGATGCAGGTTATTTATCTGATCCTCATAAAGCAAAATCTCAAACTGGATACGTATTTAAGAATGGAGGAACTGCGATTTCATGGCGTTCTCAGAAACAAACACTCATTGCAACATCTTCAAATCATGCTGAAGTCATTGCATTGCATGAAGCTTCAAGAGAATGCGTATGGTTAAGATCTATGTCACGACACATATTGATTTCTTGTGGACTAGAGAAAGATCGAATTCCAACTCCTATCTATGAAGATAATGCAGCTTGTGTCTCGCAAATGAAGGAAGGCTATATCAAAAGTGATAGAACAAAGCATATACCACCAAGATACTTTGAGTATACTCAGGACCTTATTAAAGACAATCAGGTTGAGATGAGATATGTCCAGTCCGGCAACAACTCAGCTGATCTTTTCACAAAAGCACTTCCCACAGCAACATTCAGAAAACATGTTCATGATATTGGCATGCGCCATGTACGGACGATGTAACGACCTGCAACTTGAGGGGGAGCTATATACTGCACTCTTTTTTCCTTAGCTAAAGTTTTTTCCCATTGGGTTTTTCTTTAGTAAGGTTTTTAATGGGGCAGTACTTCAAGACCCCAAGTTTTGAAATGGTGTCATCCAAGGGGGAGTGTTGTAACACACCGACACTTTTGTATGACACATTTCCATTCTTGTCAAACCAATTATGAAGTCTTGTTCTCCCCCAATAGTGTATAGGAACAGTTATTTTGGTATTATAAATACCATGTATGTATGATGAAGAAATGCATCCAGTAAAAATTTCATATTCTCATATTTCCTTGTTTCTTGTTAACTCCAAGTTCATATATTATTCTAATAAGCTTGTTATAGTTAGGGCTAATATTATAACAATATCGACATTTTTGTTTATGGAATTAATTTTCATGTATTCATTCAATGCATATCCTCATGAAAAATATCGATATATTCTTTCAACGCATATCTTCATCACACCGATACCTTTCAAAGACTAGTTGATCTGCATACGTTATTGATTCTTCAATGTCTTTCTAAGCAGTGAGCCCTATTGATTCTTCAATGTCTTTCTAAGCAGTGAGACCTTTTCTCTAGAGCACATCATTAATTATTTTTTACAAAAAACCAACAAACATTTTACTTATAAAAAAACCTAGCAAGTTGCTAAAGCATTACATCATCATTAATTATTTCTTCTTTAACTAACAACAAACATTTTATTTACTTATATGAAAAAAACCTAGCAAGTTGCTAAACCATATACACCAGAACCACCAAAAAACATGCACTCTAAAACCCTTCTAATTCTTCCATGAAACTTTCAAAGACCGAGAGTCCGAGACGCGTTTCGAATTCACAAGAAGCCAGGCATTTTAATCTTCTTCATCAAATCCATCATATAACTAACTGATTTTCTGTCATGTACTAAAGCATTTCTTGCTATTCATAAGCACCGGATAGTCATCAAGGTAATAGCGTCAAGCATCTTAGCTTTCTTCTTAGCGAAGCGCGAATATTTCTTACCATTAAAGTCTTTTTTACCTTTCACGTTATACTCTCCATCTATATATTTATATACTTCATTATTATTATTATTAAGAAAATTAAATTTAAATAATCTCGACTATTGAGTATTAACAAATAACACCTTAACTAACGAAATGTTGGTTAATGTTCTCATTTTTTTAATATATTTGCACCCAACGATTCTCGAATAACGATTTCCTAATGTCTTAGTCGCCATTGGTCTTTGAAAAAAACAATTTGCACCGGAAAACTCTTTTTTTTCCAGAAACTCAATCTCAACACCGTCGCTGACCACCAATTGAACACTACCACCATCTTACTCATCACCAGCCAATAACCACCACCGAATGACTCACCACTAGCCAACCACCATCGACAGACTCTGACGGTGGTTCTAGGGTTTAGATGAACTCAATAATTGAGGCTTTTAATAGAAAAAAGTTACTAAATGTTCGATCTAAGGTTACAAAGATGGTTGTGACGAAAAGATTGAGTTTTCCAACGAAAAAAGAGTTTTTCGGCCAAAAACGTTTTTCCAACGATCGGCGACTAACAACGTTAGGATTTTGTTAGTCGCGGGTCATTGGGAGCAAGTTGTGTGGTTATTTGTCGGCGACTAAAAGATGCGACCGTTAGCAGACATTTCGTTAGTCGAGACGGTTATTTGTCAATAGTTAGGATTATTTCAAATCCACTGTTCCTTATTATTATTATTATTATTATTATTATTTCTCTTTGTTCTATGTTTAAGGTACAAACTAAAATGTTTAAGATACAATCATTAAACTTTAGAGATGTGAATAACATATCTTTATTCTTTGTATTCACTATAGACAAATCTTAAAAGTTTAAAGAGAGAGATTCGAATGGTAAAGAATATAATATGATTAATGTACAGAATTTAAAGATGGAGAATGAAATAGAGGGTGAAACGTGTGTGCTAATAGCACCCCATATTGGCATATTGAATCATACCCACTTGACTTCAATGTTTAACATCAACAATTTTAAAGCACCGGCCTACTTAGACTTTACCAATTTCAACTAGGGGTGAGCAATAACTGAATCGGTAACTGAAACCGAACCGAAAACCGACGAAACCGAACCGATATAACCGAAAACCGAATTAACCGAACCGAACCGAACTCTTCATTTTTTAATATTTTCAAGCATTTTTTCCTCTATTTCATGTATTATATATATTAATAGTTTAACACTATCATTTTCATGTATTTATATTTCCATTTCATGTTCTAATATCTCAATTTTATATATTTATACCTTCATTTCATGTAGTTATGTATTCATTTCATGTATTTAAACATTCATTTCATGTAGTTTTAAGCAAAATTTTAGCCCAAATTTGATACCGGTTATTAACCGAAATTAACCGAACCGAACCGATAACCGATCGGTTAGGTTGGGTTAATGCTAATAACCGAACCGTACACACCTCTAATTTCAACAATGTAGTGAATGAAATATTTTAATAACTTCAACATAGACTTTTGTACTCCTATGAATGATAATGGAAGTGAACCCTGATGGAAAAATCTGAAACACATGAGTATGCGTATAGGATTGTTCCAAGTATTACGTCTCTTTAATCAATTGAGTTACGCGACGGGGACTATGCGTATAGGATTGGCAATAACTCTTAAAAAATTTTCACGACTATAAAACAAGTATAAGATTTTGTGATATACTCGTTTATTCCTACCTCGTATACCTTTTTAAGCATAGAGTTTGAAAATGTAATTTGATATTCGAAACCAAATCTACACCTTTCATGGTGCTTTGTCACACCATATATAGGTCTTGACTTTTAACCATGCACACTATTAGTATTATTTAATATTCGTTTTAACTATTTGTGTCCTAAACGATACAGCCAAATTTGACCATCTTCTCTTTTTACTTTTTTAGCTCCTCGTTGGTTTGCTATTTTGGGCTAACTTTTGGCATCCTTTCTCTCTCCTAAAAAAAACAATAGCCATATTAAGTTTGTATAATTTTTTTTAATAAGTTTATTTTGTGTTAGATCATCACATTCTTTAATTTTAATTGGATTTACGCAGATTTCAGAGTTTGGCTTGGAGGTTCACCTAGGAAACCATCCCGCCAGCTACCACTTGACAGTTGTTGTGCCACCACAAGAGCATAGCTTTTTGACGTGACACAGGGTAGGACTAAAACTAAGGTGGGCTCGGGATTCAAACTGACAACCTCGCAAGGTGTAACTCAAATATTTCATTGTCAATATTCACCCAAAGTAAAGTAGCACAAAAAGCGCGAACCCGAAACCGGACCCGAAAAAATCCGGAACCGGTTTTTTTATACGGGTAGGGTACGGATGTATGCATTTCCGTACCAAAAACTTGTACCTGAAATCGGACCCGATTTGTACCCGGTAATAACCGAAAACTGGAACCGGTTCCATACCCTGAACCGGGTTTTTCCAATACACAAAACCGTGGTTTCAAATACCCGATCTATACTCGAAATTACCCGAAAAATACTGAAAACTACCCAAAAAAGTCCAACTTCTTAAAAAACACAATCTATACTCGAAAATAGCCCGAAAATAGGGTTTTTTTTCCATGTCTGGAATAAAGTATTCAAATACTCGATTTTAGAATACCAAGTTCAATGCCCGAACCGAACCCGATCCGTGTATGGCTAATACCCGTTTTTTCATTACACGGTTCCATACCTGATCCGTATATTAGAAAAACCCGATTTATGCACCTCTAATTTAAAGTGACACAAGTAAGAATCAAACTTAAGTCTCTATTAAAAAAAATCTATATATCAATTGGCCACAAGTGAGAGATATCAAGTTTGTGTATATGGCTTTACAAATAAACCCATCTTCTCCCTTCATTCTTCAACCCAATTCTTGAATTTGAATACAAAAAAAAAAGAAAAAAAAAACAAATATTTAATTTGCTTTCAAAAGTTCAATCTTTATCAAGATTCAACTATGGTGGCTGCATCAGAACCTTTGATCCAACAGTCTCTTATGAAATCATCAAAACCAGATATCCCTCTCATTGACCTATCAAAACCTGAATCACAACACCACATTGTTAAGGCATGTCAAGATTTCGGATTCTTTAAGGTTGTTAATCATGAAGTTCCTACAAAGTTTATAAACAAACTCGAGTCAGAAGCTGTTAAGTTCTTCAGTTCTTCTGCTTCTGTTAAAGAAAAGTTCGGGCCACCCAACCCGTTTGGTTACGGAAACAAAAACATTGGTAGAAACGGGGATGCGAGTTGGGTAGAATACCTTCTTCTCAACGCAAAACCCGAATCCACACACCCCGTAAATTTCCAGTAAGAACTCTAGATTAATTATGATTATATACGTAGTTTTTATTATGTTTTAAAACGCATGCATCTTCTAAACCTACTTTTACGTCCACAATTTGCATGTGATGTTTATAACTCCGTTTTCGCGTTATATTATATTACATTATATTATATTATATTATATTATATTACAGGGACGCTGTGAATGATGTGTAACATCAGTGAAGGCAATGACGTGCGAAATTCTAGAATTATTGGCAGATGAAATGAAACTACAACCAAGAAACGTGTTTAGTAAACTATTAAAGGATGAACGGAGCGACTCTTTTTTCCGGATAAACCACTACCCTCCGCGCCTAGAGCTTCAAAATGAAACAAATGGCCAAAAAGTGGTCGGGTTTGGAGAGCACACAGACCCGCAAATTGTATCCGCTTTGCGATCAAACAGCACATCCGGGCTTGAGATCTCGTTGAGAGATGGAAGCTAGGTGTCGGTTCCACCTGATTTTAAATCTTTCTTCATCATTGTGGGCGATTGTTTGCAGGTATTGGGTAATACTGAAAACGTACAAGTTCAATGCATGATATAGATGTCTTGGCATATAGAATTTGTTGGTTGGCATACTATAGTAATAGGTGATAAATAAATGGACACCAGCAATATGGTTAAAACTTACATCAATCAACATTGACACTTTTTATACCTTTTGTTTTAATAATATTTTTTTAGAAAAGTATATTTAACAATCATTCATAAAGGGCAAGGACACAACTTAATAATTTGATTTGATATATTTGTTTTTGCCATTTTAATCATAGCTTTTCAACTTCCAAATTTTGATCGTAACGAAAACTTTTTCTGAACGATGATCAAAGTCTTAATAATAATAATAATAATATTTAATTTTTTACTATTATTATTATTATTATTATAATTATTATTGTTTTAATAACAATTACAATAATAACAAGAGAATTAGATTTTAGTAATCCAAACTATCACATTAGTTGATGATAATTTATACTTACACTTTGACTAATGATAGTCATTAGTTTTATTTTTGTTGACAAAAGTAATCACGGTAGCATCATTTTCATAGAATTATACTTGATTCTCACTCAATCTTTCAAATAAGATTATGAACGAAATTGAGAAATGTGCTAGCGAAATTGACAATAAATTAGATGTAACTGAGTGTAAAATCTACGATCATTATGCTACAGGGATTGATCTTGGCAACAATGTGAATGTTAGGATTATTATTGGTTAAAATGTAAATATAGATCGTTATCGGTCACTAGGTGATAGTTTAATAATGAAAACTATCACCAAGTGACCGATAACTATCTATATTTACACTTTATATAAGGTGATAAAAAATGATGAAAATTATAAACATGAAAATTATATAATTTAGTTCAATTTAATTGAAACATGGTATAAATAGTAAAATGACTTACAACTAATTAAAATTATATAATGAAATAAATGATGAAAATATAGAATATTAATAAATAATTTGTTTTTATTTATATTCAAAACCAGGGTTCCTAATTTTATCCTCAAGTCGTTAACTTTAAATTCAACAAAAGATGGTTTCGTTCATCGATCACTTGGGCTGAACTCAAATTTTGCAATCCAATTTTTTGCACTAGCGACATGAATTTCATGTCGATTTTTATAATGCATTTAAATGTCAAAATCATTTATTATTCTTGTTTTATTCAACACACAACATTTGCTTTTATGCTACGTGCTAATGGAAAGGTTTGTAAAACGAAAAAACCAGTTTTCAAATTTAGTTTTGTTGATTCAAATAATCTTACCAGATGACCATCACTTGCAATAACTAATTAATTACCGTACTTATTAAACAGACCATCACATGCAATAACTAATTAATTACCGTACTTATTAAACAAAGTGGGACTCTAAATAAAGATGAAAAACACAATCTTTTTTACCAACTTTTTGTCCCAATTAGTAAAATTTCTAGATCCGTCATTTGCTACACCATTACCGCTTAGATTCAATAATATCAATTAGGTACACCGTTATAATCACTAGTGCTAAAGCAAAACGAGATTCAAAGGGAGGTTGCTGGTAATACGGTTCATCCGCTAGCCCGCTACCATCATAAGTGATCTGCATTGGTGTACCTAAATAGGTTGGCGTACGTTTCATGTTTGTTTAGCAACACATTAACCAGTTACACAAGATGTTGGATTAGGGATTCAAATGCTTACTATGCATGTGACACACCTAGTTTATAATAAAATATTTTTATAATATCCATTAATTGTTTAAATATAAATTACCTCTCATGTGCAAGAGATTTCACAAGTTGATTTTTTTTCATGTGGGTTATATGATAAATGGTTATATTATTGAGTCAATTATAAAAAAAATGGTTGTTTTGAACATGTAGGTGATGACCAATGGAAGATTTAAGAGTGTGAAGCATAGGGTGATGACAAATGGTAGAAAGAGTAGGGTGTCAATGATATATTTTGGTGGACCACCAGTGAGTGAGAAGATAGCACCAATGCAATCACTTATGCAAGGAGAAGAAGACTGTTTGTATAAGGAGTTCACGTGGTTTGAGTACAAGAAATCCGCGTTCAACTCAAGATTATCTGATGATAGACTTGTTTTGTATGAAAAAAATCATCATGTCTTAAAGTCTTAGTCTTTGATTATTTATTATTTCATTTGACTCGTCCGAGAAACGTAATGTAGGAAGTTGGTTCACCTTTTATTAAAATACATAACAAAAAATTAGTAATAACGATATTCTCGTTATTCTTTGAGAAATAGACTACTATAAAATCGTATACAAAACAAATAATAAGTAATATAAACTTACAAGCTTATCAACAAGAATATTTGACGCATGTCTTGAGAAAACTATTAACAGGTTATTCGACTGTTAGTATATTCTAGCTCTAATCGACTGTTGTCATTCTAACAATTATAAGTCTATTGCTTATTATTAATTTATGTTTTCCGTTTATTACTAATAGCAATCGTAATCAAACAACCAAATTACGTGCGACTCGAAAAACACGAAACCCGAAAAACACCCCTAACTTCGTCGTAAGTACCTCTTACTTGAGCCTTGAGAGCATTCACATCCCATCCGCGATAATTATGTGAGGGGAGTTTGTAAATTATGGGGTGGGGTTGTGAGTAGGGGTGTCCAAAATACCCGAACCCGATTAACCCAATCCGACCCTAACCCGAATAAGCAAATTCGGGTCGGGTTAATAGGGTCAAAAAGTATTAATTGGGTTATCCGGGTTAACCCGAATTGTTAATCGGGTCGGGTTTCGGGTTCATTTTTAGAAAAAAGTCGGGTTTCGGGTTAACCCGAATAACCCGATTAGTGATGATACTCAACTTTAAATACAATAAATAAAAGGTGAAATAAACACTATAAAGGCCCTAATGTTAGCTTTATAGATAAGTTAATTATTTTGTTTGTTCATGAACCGTGTGGTGGAAAGTTCATTTATGTTGTGTTCATTTAACTAAACAAATGGACATGAACACATGTTTCACTCATTCATCTATGTTCGTGAACGCTTGTTTATGATCGTTCATTTTAGTTTCTTTACGTCCGTTCATGCTCGTTTACATATTAACAAAAAATTATTAAATATTATTTGCATTTAGAAATTATATTACTTTAATATGTTGTATGTTTGTTTGTGTTTATTTAAATGCGTTCACTTATGTTCGTTTATATGTTTGTGTTTGTTAATGTATGCACGTGTATGTTCCTTTATGTTCGTTTATCTTTGTTTAATTATGTTCGTGAACTATTCGTTTAGATATTATATCGAACATGTTTAGTTTTTAACTAACGGACATGAACACAAATATATGTTCGATTAGGTGTTCGTGTTCGTTAAAAGTAAATGAAAAAACACGGACATACCTTTGTTCATGTCCGTTCGGTTCATTAACATGCATATATATATAATTATAAGAAAATTACTTGTAGAAAATATTGAAAATTGGAATTAGAAATTTTGCAACCTATAAGTAAAAATAACTTAAAACTATAAAGAAACAAGGTTAACCCGACACCCGAATAACCCGAACCCGATTAACCCGAACCTTAATAGAGTCGGGTTGCGGGTTAGATATTTTTTAAGGAAAACCCGACTAACCCGACCCGATTAACCCGAAACCCGACCGGGTTGACCCGATGAACACCCCTAGTTGTGAGTGATTGTGAGTGTAAATTATAGGGTGGAGAGAGAAATGTAGTGATTTTTGTAAATTTGGGGAAACATTTGAGGAACATTGTTTGCCCCTATTTATTTTTTAATATTTGTTGGATTGGTTATGGGTAGAGGAGAGAGGAAACTGTAATGATAAAAGTATAAAAAATATTATTTAATTGAACAGAAGAGAGAAATGTAGTGTTTTTTAGTGTAATTATAGAGATGGGGATGTGGAATGGGATGAGAATGCTATGAGGTGTGCTAACCACAAAAAGATAAAAGTATTTAATCCTACACTTTTGTAAAGTATCATATTAAAAACTCCTTAAGGTTTTATTAGGTATGGAGAAGAATACATACATACACAGGCCTTGTAGGCGGTTGCTAGTTAGAGAGTGGTTGTAGAAACCACTAAGAAAGACAAAATATAAAAAAGACAACCAAACACAAACTTGCTTGCAGAATCCAATTGCAAATGTCAACCCACTTCCAGCTTCCGATTGCAAATTTCATACACATGTTTGCGAGAGAAATCGATTAACCTTTTTGCACTGCACATAAAAAACAAATAGAGCAGTGCTTATCAGTTGTTAGCTTTATCAGTTAATGAAATTGTACAACCTACACTATATAACCACATCTTAAACATAATTCACAAACATGCCTAGTTACTAGGTTTAGGCTTCAATTGCTAGTGATATACGAAATTTAACATACAGATATAATCATTTCTATAACAGTCAGAAAAGACAGGACTGTTTTGAGCTGCTAGTTTATTTTGTTGTTATCCTATATGGCGGTGTGAACGCGCTTGTGTTGTTAGCTTGTATAAAAGATTGTAGATGAGATAATAATCACTTTATAGACATGTTCTTTTTTGCATGCTGTTACTTTATAGACTAAATTAAGGCATTGAGCTACTTTGCGTGTATGCTAAATTCTTATTTGAGCACATCAGCACATAAGTTACAGCCGAGCATTAATATAACAAAAGTTGGAAGTTCATTGACCTTTGAACAATAAAGTGTTGAACAAATTCAAAACAGTAGCTTTGAAAACAAATTCAAATAAATAATATAATTCAACATATATTGTTAATTACAGTTCTATGGAAGCAGTTTACCTAATTGAGCAAATTGGTACAAAACGACCTAGTTAAAAGATATTGGCTACAATGGATATGGCAGTTGGTCTCTTAATTATTGACTGTATTTAGTTCATTATCAGTTTCGCCTAAACCAATTTTATAGTATAGGCTTTATTAGCTGGAAACCACCGATATTGTCGTCGTGGTTCACTTCCGCTGGAGGTCGTATAACACCGAATCCAAACCACTCTCACCGCCGTAGTTAAAATCACAGCCTTTGCCTTCACCAATTAGGGTTTGTCCTACCCCCATCCATAACCCTAGGCAAAAGCACGTACGACGAAGAAGGGGGTCTTTATCAACACTTATATTTGATATCCACGAACGGCAACCAACGTTAGTGACAAAAGTGATTATAGAGGCAGCTGAAACTTCGTGAAGAGAGGGAGAGAGAGAGCCAGAGTTACAAAGCACGTGTGACTATAGATTGAGACAATGGCGGTGTAAAACCATGAGTCTCCAAAGCACGCGTCACACGGAGGTTTGCTAATTTGATGAATAGTGTTTTTGTGTGACTGACACAATTTTACTTATTAATATATATAATAACTCTCGAAAGTGGAACAAAGGCTAAAATATAAGGATCTAAACTGTCTTTATTAAAAAGATCAAGGTCAAACTATAATAATATTCTCAGCTCTCTTAATCAGTTTTTAAGCTTCGTGTTCGTCATCAATGGCGGTTGAAGGCGGAGGAACAACGCTATCGGACCTGTATCAACGATCACGGCGGCTGCTACTGAAAACCAGAGATGATCTGGAACGGCTGGAGCGTCTGGCCGCTGCCGTGGACTCGCCGGAGCTCTCAGTTTCCGTCCGGCGAGACATCGGTCAAATCCAAACCCTATGTTCCGAGATGGACGCGATCTGGCGTTCGGTCGCTTTAAAACCTCAACGTGATCTGTGGAAGAGGTTCGTTTTGATTGAGTTTGAATCTAATGCAAAATTAGCCGAAATTAGCGTGAATTCGTTGTGTTAGGACTGTTAGGTTAGCATAATTTGTATAGGATATTGCATAGGATAAGATGTTTGAGTTATAATTTAAGCTTGTTTGGTTAATTGTGGTGATCTGTAACCCTAATTGCATAAAATTTGTGCTCAGAACGTAGAGGAAGTGTAAATTAGGGCTTTGAAACTGTGAATTAGATATCTGTGCCAAAATATAACCACGTTAATCAGTTGCGGTGATCAGGAATATGTACTCGGTACGAACAGGAACTGTGAATTAGGGCTTTCGAATTAAAATTTACACTCTAGGGAAGAATATGTTTGAAACACAGATTGATGACAACTATGAAATCTAGGGGTGTGCATGAAGCCGAAAACACGTGTCCGAAACCTGAGAAACTGAAACCAAGACCGATGATTTGGTTTTATATTTTTTAAAACCAAACTTACGGTTTGGTTTTGTTTTTTCATGTAATAAAAAACCAAACCATACTGAATTTATAGATTTCAATTTTTACTTTTAATTTAACTAATAAATTAGAATTTGATAAGTATGTAAGTCACACATTTTTAGCCCAAATGTATATTTATCTGGTATTAAGTAACGAAATCATTTAGGCCCAAATTCATTATTTTGGGACATTTTTTTTTTGCCCAAAATTTTCAAACTCAAGTGGCAAAACCAAAAAAACTGAAACCGAACCAAAACCGAACGGTTTTCAATAAATTAAAAAACCGAAGTTTCGGTTCTAGCCCACAACCAACCCAAAGCGAACCGTGCACACCCGGTATGAACTATCATACTTTTTTATTGCAATTTAAGCTTTGACAACATATTGATAAGATGATGAAATCTGTCAGAAAAGTGGAGCAAGTAGCCGAAGAAGCTGATTCGTTGAGAGAAAGTTTAGATCGGTATATGCAGAGGCAGCAAAGAAGGATGCAAGAAGCACAAGAAAGGGCAGAATTGCTTGGAAGAACTGTATATAAATTTGCTAATTCAGTTTATTTTTGTGTCAACACTTAAGTTAATTTCAAATTTACAGAATTACTAATTGCAATTATGAAAAAACTTTGGTTCAGAATGGTGAATCGTCTCATATCTTGAGGATTTTTGATGAGGAGGCACAAGCGATGGAGTCTGCACGCAACTCTTCAAGAATGTTGGAAGAAGCAACTGCAACTGGAACCGCGATTCTTGCTAAATATTCTGAACAAAGAGAACGCTTAAAAGTTTTTATAGTTCAATATTCAAATAGTTGTAGCATAGTTATATATGTAAGGTTTGTGTTTCTTCATTCTAGTTTACCTTTGTGTAGGGAGCTCAAAGGAAAGCATTGGATGTACTCAACACACTCGGGCTATCGAATTCAGTATTAAGGATCATTGAGAGGCGCAATCGAGTTGATCAGTGGATTAAATATGCAGGCATGATTCTTACACTGATGGTAGTAATTGTTTTCTTGAGGTGGGTTCGATGATACCTTTCTTATTGTTGAAATAGTCTTTTGTTGTATTGCGGGTTAATATTGACATCATGAATTCGTTATGAGGATTTGTTGTCTTTGCTGACGTGGCTTGGTAAAACATCAATCACTGAATGAAGGTGATTGGATGAATGAGATTTAGAGGGTTTTGATGATTTGATTTCAAGTAAAAAGCTAATAGATGAGTTTTTAATACTTTTAATTCTAAATCATTTTGTATTTCTACTTGCTAATTTGACTAGTTTTGATGAAAAGGTAAGGGTCGAACTGCCAACTATGATTTTGTAAAACGATAAATCAAATCGGCTGGATTGGCTGGACCTGTTAGACTAGACTGATTAAAATAGTTTAAAGTAAATATACGGTTCAGTTAACTGCGAATCAAGCCGTGCAAATCTTAAACAAGTCGAACTAGTTTATTTACTTTTGTTTGTGCATTTTTTATCGTGCTTTATTTTTTCTCCTTTTCTAATGTTTTCAAATTCATTACCGTAATGACCAAAAGTGAAATTTCGCTACACTTGAATGATAAAAAATAGAAGTGGATTGATTTAGGACTGTTCTAGGTTTATCGTTTAATGTAATTATCATATCTTTCGATTGCATTAAACTAGATTATATTACAAAATATCCTGGTTTTGGTACGGCAATGATTTTATAAGAAGTTAAGAACCACTCTAGCTGAGGCTAGAAACAGAGAAATTATACACCAAACTGAAGTCAACTTTTGTTTATAAGAGCATTCGTAGCAACTTACCATCATCTTCTAAATTTATCTCTCATTTTTTCAAAACCTTCCACATCTTATTCCTATTATATATCACTATTCCAACAAAAAAATTTCTTTATTCAATTTTTATTGTTATTTATTTTTCTTTCATTCACAAACACTTACAAAAAAAACATATTCGAAAATGATTATGGGGTGAATAGTAACCCCCTGAAATATGGGAGAGTAGTTGAAGTCATTAAGATATTCCAAAATGACTATGGGACGAACACTCACAAAGTTCGTTTATGTTCTTACTTTGCCTCTGATTACGAGTGTATAAGTCATAAGTTACAATTTTGTAACTTATGACTTATTTAAGTCATAAGGAGGTAAAATAAGGAATTTAAACACTCTTTATAAGTTATAAATGTAAATTTTAAATTGTTGAGCAGTTGAACTCCTAATAAATAAATAGCTTTAGAAAGAATGTAATATTAATACTTATGAAACTTGTAATTTAAATTAACAACAAGAGTAAAACAGAAAATTTGGTGATTCTCAATAGATAAGTTACAATAGATATATAGGCAAATAAAATTGGATGGAAAGTTAAAGATAACATATTTGAAAGAATTTGGGACACGCCCATGGATGATTATTATTAAGGAATTTATGTGTATTTAAATTCATACACACATTGTTTAGATTATTGACAATTATAATTATTATTTTATAGCAAACTTCTTTAACTTCATGAAACTCGAACTCAAGACTTTTAGATAATTAAGAGACTTTATCTCTACCACTAAGCTACCAACCACAAGACTACTAATGAGTATCACTGAAATATCAAATTTTGCTTATACAAAACAGTTTAGACTGGAAAAAAAAAACATGGTTCTATATAAACAAGCAAGTGGAATTTATGAAGAAAATCACGTACAATATTTTCTTCTTTTTTTCTTTCTTTTTGCGAGTGTGTGTGGTGGTGGGGGGTGGGAGATCTTTTGTGTGATTTATTATTTGAATAAGTAACAAATGATAAAGAAATGTACAAAAAAAAAGGATTTAGTAGATTATGTGCTTTTCCTTGTTATAAGTACCATACGACTCCAACATTCTATCTGCAAGAGATATATAAATAATAATTATGAAGATACTTGAACACGAGCATTCGTTGAAGCTCATTGATTTGCAGGTGAAGAATAAAGATGCAAAAGACACTGATGATTATGATGAAGAGGAGGAAGATGATTATGATGAAGAGGAGGACGAAAAGAATAATGTGGTTGCACAACATGAGTTTGTGTGTCCATGCAAGCGGTGCGACCTACCACCAATCAACGAGTATTATAGGTACTATATAAATGTGTACATCATTTATGTAATTACTCTCTTTATAAATTCTGTGCAGAGGTCCCACCAACATTAAGACACACATCACATTCACATCCTCTTCCCCTCATAAAAGCTTCATATGTAGAATATCGACACAATTGGACATGCTTTTCTTGTGAAAGTGAACACGAGACTCCTGGAGTAAGGTATATATGTTCTTATCCTTGTTATTTTCGCATTGATATAAGTTGTGGCGTAGAAGCGGACAAAAAAAGGATCCATCACCCTAGCCACCCACACCCACTAGTGCCTCTCATCTCCAAACCCAGTTTATGTCTATGTAATGCTTGTGGGGAGGAACATAAAGGGATATCTTTTCAATGTGTAGCATGTTCTAACTTTGCCATACACAATGAGCGTGCTTTCCTACCAAAAAGTTTGTTAATTCTAACAGACTACTAATGATATCTTTCACCATACACATCCACTCACTCTATGTTATTCCTTCCCAAAAGAAGAACAAGAAACTAAATATGACCCTACATGTAGAGTATGCAATGGTGATTTTTATAGGAAAGGGGAAAATCTTTGGATTTATAAATGTGAAAAGTGTATTTACGATGCCCCTTTGAATTGTGCAACATCAAGAAAAGAGTCATTCATGTCTATCATGTCTATAAGTAAGTTAACAATTGCATATTTGATTTTTTTCCATTTAGTTATTATATAGGTCATCCAAACGAATAACTATTTGTTTCAAACTTTCTTTCAGGTAGAGTTCATATGGTTAAAAATTTTGAAGATGTTGACTATCCTCATGTTGTCCATCTACCTTTTCCAGATCAAACTTACAACATATCTAGACAATTATTTGTGTCGAAGCATGAAATGAATCTGACCTGATCCATGACGATGTTTCCACGGATTTTCGAGATGAACGAACCACGTCTTGAACTTCTTCTCCGGTTGCTTGAGACCTGCAATGGTTTTTCGGGGGTGTGGAGGTGACTGCTAAGAAATCTCAAAGATCTCTTGTTTACAGACACAAAAAAATGGTGGTGACTCTTATTGAGCATGACCCCTTAATAAGGAGGTGGAGACCTCCTTATATAGAGAGCCTCATGGCCACCATCATGATACCCTAATGGGCCTAGCCCAGTTAGGGTTACCTCCACAAAACCCCTCAGCCCAATAACATTGTATTAGTCTATATAATAAAATAAGCCAAACATAATAAATTTAGGGTCGTAAAACCGGGTTTAATACCATACCCCTACAAGCCCCCCAAGTCCAGCGTTGCTCCTGGGCGCGCAAGCGTCTAGGTGGAGCGCTGGACTTTATGAGGTGTGTTAGGCCATGAGGCGGTTTTTTCCCTTTTCTTCGGCCTTGTCTTTATTGTCTGAGTTTTGGGAGGTTTTCTTCATGATGGTGACTTGTTGCGGTCCTTGTGATAATGATGGTGCCCTGGCATAAATAAGATATAGCACGCATCATAGTGGCGCGAGGCCTGATAAAAGATGGAGCGCGCATCTCGATAATAATGTAACATAACTTGTGCGCGAGGCAGCTTACGAGTTATGAGAATAATAAAGCCTGCGCGTGAGGCGACTTACGGATCTGAGAATAATAAAGCCTGCGCGCGAGGCGACTTACGGATCTATAAGAATAATAAAAACTGCGCGCGAGGCGACTTACGAGCTATAAGAATAATAAAGCCTGCGCGCATGGCGACTTACGAGCCATGAGTAATAAAGCTGGCGCGCGAGGCGACTTATGAGCTATAAGAATAATAAAGCTTGCGCGTGAGGCGACTTACGAGCTATAATAATAATGAAGCCTGCGCGCATGGCGACTTACGCGCTATGAGTAATAAAGCTGGCGCGCGAGGCGACTTATGAGCTATAAGAATAATAAAGCTTGCGCGTGAGGCGACTTACGAGCTATAATAATAATGGAGCTTGCGCTAGTTGCGGCTTACGAGCTATGAGAATAATAATGGAGCTTGCGCGAGTTGCGGCTTACGAGCTATGAGAATAATAAAGCTTGCGCGTGAGGCGACTTACGAGCTATAATAATAATGGAGCTTGGCGCGAGTTGCGGCTTACGAGCTATGAGAATAATAAAGCTTGCGCGTGAGGCGACTTACGAGCTATAATAATAATGGAGCTTGCGCGAGTTGCGGCTTACGAGCTATAATAATAATGAAGCTTGCGCGTGGGGCGACTTACGAGCTATAATAATAATGGAGCTTGCGCGAGTTGCGGCTTACGAGCTATGAGAATAATAAAAGCTTGCGCGTGAGGCGACTTACGAGCTATAATAATAATGGAGCTTGCGCGAGTTGCGGCTTACGAGCTATGAGAATAATAAAGCTTGCGCGTGAGGCGACTTACGAGCTATAATAATAATGGAGCTTGCGCGTGCGCGTAGACTGTGCGTCATGCGACGCGCGCAGATGTTGCATGCGCGTGCGCATAGGCTCTGGCTTGTGTTATGCGCCACGCGCAGATGTTGCATGCGCGTGCGCGTAGACTTTACGTCCCGCGCCATGCGCAGATGTTGCATGCGCGTGCGCGTAGATTTTGTCCCGCGCCACGCGCAGATGTTGCATGGTGCGCGTAGACTTTGTGTCATGCGCCATGCGCAGATGTTGCGTGCGCGTGCGCGTAGACTGTGATATGTGAGAGCATGTGATGCGTAAGCATATGTAATATGCGTGAGCATATGTGGTGCATGAGCTTGTGATATGCGACTGCGCCCAAGCATCATGGTGTGCATGTTGAACGGAGCGGAGCCGCGTTCGGTCTTGTATTCGGCGCGAAGCCGTATGGGTTTATGAGGATTCCCAACCTTTAAGTATGGCGCGTAGCCATATGGGATATTATGAGGATTCCCAACCTTAAAGTATGGCGTGTAGCCATATGGGATATTACGAGGATTCCCAACCTTTAAGTATGGCGCGTAGCCATATGGGATATTATGAGGATTCCCAACCTTTAAGTTTGGCGCGTAGCCATATGGGATATTATGAGGATTCCCAACCTTTAAGTTTGGCGTGTAGCCATATGGGATATATGAGGATTCCCAACCTTTAAGTTTGGCGTGTAGCCATATGGGATATTACGAGGATTCCCAACCTTTAAGTATGGCGCGTAGCCATATGGGATATTATGAGGATTCCCAACCTTTAATTTTGGCGCGTAGCCATATGGGATATTATGAGGATTCCCAACCTTTAAGTATGGCGCGTAGCCATATGGGATATTATGAGGATTCCCAACCTTTAAGTTTGGCGCGTAGCCATATGGGATATTATGAGGATTCCCAACCTTTACGTTTGGCGCGTAGCTGTAACACCCCGACCAAAGGCGGATTATACATCGGAGCGCCACATATTGTTCCATTACTCGTGACACTATTGGGTGTCAATATTTGATAAATACATTTATTCGCGCACGCGCAAGGTAAAAGTAAGATAACATAAATCATCATAAATCAATATATTATAAATCATAATATTCGAACAACAATAACTTGTCTTGATACATTTTAATCTAGGTCCAAAATAAAGAAAACTTCCTACGTGTCCATAAGCTCCAAAACAGCTACTGCAAACCTGAACATGTGTTAAAATAAACGTCAAACACTTGCGTGTTGGTGAGAAATCAAGTTTAATACAATACATAGATAACAATAAATCTGCGCGCAACATGTGTATGTCTGGTTTTCAACAAGGGTGTAATCTGATCGGGACCAACTCTAAGATTCATAAGACTGCCAGTGCTCACAATTGAGCTCACAAACAAGACAAACTGTGCATGTGTAAACAAAAGAGAAAATCATAAACGATAGTTCTCCCGTGTTCATCTAATGGTACCATGAGAACTGCGGAATAGACCGACAAGACGGTTAATGATCCACACATACAAATAAACAGCCAAGTCTACGTCCTCAACACATGGGATACTGCGCGACTAAAGTTCATAAACCAGTTTAAGACTCTAAGTTTGTATGAACACATGAACATCCCAAAACATTAAAAGCAAAAAGGGATTAGGTACGAGATTACTCACTTGATAAACGATGCGGTGTAAGATAAAGCAAGAACCAACTTTAAACAAGCACAAGTTAACCTATAAATAAGATTATTGTTTTAATGATTTGTTTTAAGTCTTGATTATAAGTTAGCATAATTAATAAGTAAATTATATATAATATATATATTACCGGAAAAGCAGGGCAGAACAGGGAGGAAGACGGAGGCAGAGAGGAAGACGGCAGAGAGAGCAAGGAGCAAGAGAACAGGAGAGATTAAGTGTTTTGTGTGTGTAGTGTTAAAACATTATTATTATTTATAGGAAAACCCTAGGAGACATAATCCCTAGAAAAGGGGAAAGGATCTTTAACAGGATCAAGCAAAAGATATCAAAAAGCATAAGAATCCAAAAGCAAAAGATATGGAAAGATATGGCAGCTGCAGAGGCAAGATAAAGCTGTCAGGGAACAGTAAAAAGCATGGGCGGGTCAGATAAAGGTACTGGTCAAGCATGGAAAAAGCAGATCTCCAAAGATAATGTCAGTCACTTTTTCTGCCAACCAATGGGGTTGGTGCGCATGCTGCGCCAAAAGTGGCTTTTCAGACATAAAGCAGATTAGGTCAACAGCTCAAAAGATAAGACAACACAAAAGCAACGGCTAGATTAAACAGAAGAAAACTCAAAGGGTTTAGCGCGAGAAGGCTGACACAAAAGGTCAAGAGAGCGCGAGCGCGAAGGCAGACATAACTAACCTTAACGCGTCGCGGAAAGAACTACATTTCTAAGCGCGCCGCGGGAAGAATTACATTTCTTAGCGCGCCGCGGGAGGAACTAAAATTCCTAGCGCGCCGCAGGAAGAACTATAATTCTTCGCGCGTCGAGGGATGAACTACGATTCTTAGCGCGCTGCGAGAAGAACTACAAATCCTTAGCGCGTCGCGGGAAGAACTACCGTCCTTCGCGCGCTGCGAGAAGAATTACAATTCTTAGCGCGCTGCGAGAAGAGTTCGTCTCGCGTATCGCTGAAACAGGTGGTCTTCACGCAGGATTCCTTGTAAGGGGTCTGGCGCGTGGAGCTGCGCAGACAACCTTAGGCGGGAAGGAACAAAGGACAGCAAAGAGTTAGAAGAAAAAGAGGGAAACAAGGCTTAAGGGCGGGACGGCGACAAGAGGGAAAAGAAGGCGGAAAGAGAGAAGGAGAGGGACGGGACGGCGGAAAGAAAGAGAGAGAAAGAGGCGGGAAGGAAATTATATATTATTATTAAAAGTAAAATATAAGTATAAATAAATATCAAATCATAAAAGAAAGAGATCGGGTAAGGGAAACGGGTACCTGGGTCGGGTCGGATCGGGGCAGATGTCACAGTCTCCCCTACTTTAAGAAATTTCGTCCCGAAATTTATCTCGAAGTAGGTTGCGCAGAGAACAGGTGCGGGTACTTGATCTTCATTTGATCTTCCCTTTCCCATGTAAACTCGGCTCCGCGCTTGGACTCCCAACGAATTTTCACGATAGGGATACGACTGCGCTTGGTTTGCTTAACCTCGCGATCCATAATCTCAACAGGCTTCTCAACGAAATGCATAGTTTCATCAACTTGAACTTCATCAAGCGGAATGTGAAGGTTCTCGTCAGCTAAACACTTCTTGAGATTGGATACATGGAACGTTGGATGCACATTACTGAGCGCGGGCGGCAGGTCAAGTCTGTAGGCAACTTTTCCTACACGCGCGAGAATCTTGAATGGACCAACATAACGAGGAGCAAGCTTACCTTTCTTCCCAAAGCGGACAACACCCTTCCAGGGCGACACCTTGAGGAGAACAAGATCACCAACTTGAAATTCGAGAGGCTTCCGCCTACGATCTGCGTAACTCTTCTGTCGGCTTCTGGCAGTCAGCAGATGATCACGGATCTTGGCGATTTTATCGGTTGTCTCTTGAACAAGTTCGGGTCCTGTGATTTGAGTTTCACCCACTTCGCTCCAACAAATCGGGGAGCGGCACTTACGACCGTAAAGTGCTTCAAATGGGGCCATACCGATACTGGAATGATAGCTGTTATTATAAGAGAACTCAATCAAAGGCAGGTGTGAATCCCAATTACCTCCAAAATCAAGAACACAAGATCGGAGCATATCCTCAAGAGTTTGAATAGTTCGCTCAGACTGTCCGTCAGTCTGAGGATGATATGCCGTACTCATGTCCAAGCGAGTTCCTAGCGCAGATTGGAGAGATTTCCAAAAGCGGGATATAAAACGGCCATCGCGATCGGATATGATGCTCAAAGGAGTACCATGGCGGCAGACAATTTCCTTGACATAAAGCTGCGCGAGTTGCTCAACACGGTAGTTTTCACGAATGGGCAGAAAGTGAGCAGACTTAGTCAAACGATCCACTATTACCCAAATGCTATCATGTTTGCTTGCTGTCAAAGGTAACTTGGTAATAAAGTCCATCGCTACACATTCCCATTTCCACGTAGGAATTTCAGGTTGTTCGAGCAAACCAGATGGGCGTTGGTGTTCAGCTTTCACTTTAGAACAAGTCAGACATTTAGCTACGAACACAGCAATATCCTTTTTCATACCGGGCCACCAATAAGTAATGCGCAAATCCTTGTACATCTTATCAGCGCCAGGATGAATAGAATACCGAGATTTGTGCGCTTCACTCAGGATATCAGCGCGAAGATTCTCATCAAAGGGAATCCAGATGCGGTTAAGATAGCAGAGAATTCCACTCCGATTAGGGACAAAGTGCGATTCCGCGCCACACGCTAACTCGGCGCGAAGGTTACCATTACTGATGGATGCGCGCTGCGCGTCACGAATACGCGATTCAAGGTTGCTTTGAATCGGCGCGAAGTGAAGCTGGGTTCGCGGCAAGATACAGTTAAGTTGGCAGGGTTTTCGGCTGAGCGCATCGGCTACCACATTAGCCTTACCAGGATGATACCGGATTTCACAATCGTAATCGCTGATGAGTTCGTTCCATCGGCGTTGCCTCATGTTGAGTTCCTTCTGATCAAAGATATGCTGAAGGCTTTTATGGTCAGTGTAGAGGATACACTTAGTACCATAAAGGTAGTGTCTCCAGATCTTCAAGGCAAATACCACTGCACCAAGTTCGAGATCGTGAGTTGTATAATTCTTTTCATGAACCTTGAGTTGCCTTGATGCGTAAGCGATAACCTTGCCTCGTTGCATAAGAACACAACCGAGACCTTGGTTGGAGGCATCGCAATACACGACAAAATCTTCATTACCCTCAGGTAGCGCAAGAACAGGAGCTTCACACAACAAACGCTTGAGCGTCAGAAAGGCTTCTTCTTGCTTCGAGCCCCAAATATACGGTTTACCTTTGTGCGTTAGAGCTGTTAAAGGCAAAGCGATCTTCGAGAAGTTCGAAATGAAGCGCCGGTAATAACCAGCTAAGCCCAGAAAGGAACGGATCTCAGAAGGAGTAGATGGCGTAATCCAGTTCTTGATTGCTTCAATCTTGGATGGGTCGACATGAATACCCATCTTGTTTACAACATGACCAAGAAACTGTACTTCATCAGACCAGAATTCACACTTGGAGAGCTTGGCAAAGAGCTGCTCGGCTCTAAGCTTTTGCAATACCAATCGGAGATGTTGCTCATGCTCGGCCTTGGTCTTAGAATACACCAGAACATCATCGATAAACACAATCACGAATTTATCCAAGAAAGGCCTACACACCCGATTCATTAGATCCATGAAAACGGCGGGTGCGTTGGTCAAACCGAAGGACATGACCAAGAATTCAAAATGGCCATAACGAGTTCGAAAAGCAGTCTTCGGGACATCTTCATCGCGGATGCGCAACTGGTGATAACCAGAGCGGAGATCAATCTTGGAGAAACAAGAGGCACCTTGGAGTTGATCGAAGAGGTCGTCAATACGCGGTAAGGGATACCGGTTTTTAATGGTGAGTTTGTTCAACTCGCGGTAATCGATACACATGCGAAACGATCCATCTTTCTTTTTAACGAACAACACCGGAGCACCCCAGGGCGAAGAGCTAGGGCGAATGAATCCTTTAGCAGTCAACTCTTGAAGTTGGCTGGCCAATTCTTGCATCTCAGCGGGTGCAAGACGGTAAGGAGATTTAGCTACGGGGGAAGCACCAGGGATAAGATCAATACGAAACTCGACTTCACGAGCGGGAGGGATACCAGGAAGATCATCAGGAAAAACTTCAGGGAAATCACGCACAACAGGGATATCGTGAAGCTTCTTCTCTTCAGCAGGTTTAACCACATGGGCTAAGAATGCAATACACTTCTTCCGCATGAGTCTTTGGGCTTCGGCGCAAGACATAAGTTTAAGACCGCGGGAGGGTTTTTCGCCGTAGATATGAAGATCACCATTTTCTCGAGGTATGCGAATCATCTTCTTGGCGCAAATAACTTCGGCGCGATTATGCGTAAGCCAGTCCATACCAATGATAACATCAAAGCTTCCAAGAGGCATGGGGATGAGGTCGATTAGAAAATTGTTTTCGTTAAGGTTAAGCGTACAATCTTTAATCACTGAGTTTATTAAAATAGTTTCGCCATTAGCCAATTCAACTGAAAAATCTTCTTTTAAGTTATCGCGCGGTCGCGTAAGCTTCTGCTCAAAGGCGCGAGAGATAAAACTTCGATCGGCGCCAGTATCAAAAAGTACAGAAGCATAAAATCCGTTAAGCAAAAATGTACCATTAACTACGTCATTATTCGCTTGCGCTTGGTGCGCGGTTATGTTAAAAGCTCGTCCACGCGTCACTTGGTTCGAGATCTGGTTCACCGGATTCGCTTGTGTGATTTGCACTTGTAGTCTCGGGCACGCGTTCCGGAAATGACTGGGATCACCGCAGTTAAAGCACGATCTGGGTCGTGGGTTTTGGTAGATTGATTGTGGGTTCTGCGGGTAGACTGGTGGTGTTGGCGCAATTTGATTGGCGGGAAGGACTCTACAGTTCTCAGCAGTGTGACCAGTACGGCCACATCGGTTACAAAGTCGACACGGGGTTTGGGTTGGGTGGTGAAATCTACAGGTTGGGCAAAAGGGATGGTTTCCTGTGTAAGGTTTCTTAAGTGGCGGGGCAGGGAGTGCGGGATTGGTTAGGGCATAGTTGTGGGCTACAGGAGGTGTTGGGTAAGCTGACAGAGGGTTAGGCGCGTAAACTGGAGGTTGGTATGCGGGTTGCTGGACTATGGGTGGGCTGGTAAGCGCATAGGCTTGTCTGCGCCTACGTTTCTGGTTATGGTTTGAGGGTTCTGGTTTGGTTTCTGTTGGTTCAGGGGCAGTCTTGGTGGGTTTGTTCTTCTCAGCTCCCCGCAGGAACAGGGTTCCTGCTCTGACATGGTTGTCGCTGAGCACAGCGGCAAACTCAATGGCGTCAGAGAGGGTTACTGGGTTTCTAGCCCATACAGAATCTTGAATTTCCATGGGGAGACCCCCAAGGAATTTCTCTATGGCTCGGCGGGAAGGGGTAACAAGGTGAGGGACAAGCAGGCTTAGTTCATGGAAGCGCGTCGCGTACTCGCGCGCTTCTCCACTGTATTGCTTCAGGTTCCAAAATTCTTCCTCCAGGCGCTTAACTTCGTTGGGAGGGCAGAATTCTCGCGTAAGAATTTCCTTGAATTCCTCCCATGTCATGCTAGAAGCAGCCTCTGCGCCACGCGCATGAGCTACTCCATTCCACCATGTAAGCGCTCTGGATTCCAGGACACTGGAGGCATACAGGGTTCGTTTGTCTGAGGGGCATTGGGTGTGGAGGAAAGCGTTTTCAATCTTTTCGAGCCATTGGAGCATCACGGTGGCTCCTTCAAGACCTGTGAACTTTGGAGGGTTACCCGCGTTAAAGGATTTAATGTTATAACTGGAGGTATTGTTTTGGCTCAAGGCTTGGGCTATCGCGGCGGCCATTTCCTGGGAACGTTGCTGTCTACGCATGCGCGAGGCTTCTCTTCTCTGAAATCGGCGAGATAGCGGAGGCATTCTATAAAAGTTTTAATTTTAGTTAATATCTTGGTTTTAGCACAAAGTATAACCTCGAAAAGCTTGGTTTCGCAGAGTTAGATACTATCAAAAGTTAAAGTAGATTAAATGACCCTAAATGCAGACTTAATAAAGGTAACAAATTCGAATCAAGAATCGACAATTCATGTATCACCATGACTTTCCGAATTCCCAATTTAAAATATACGAGCAAACGAGTATTGGAGATTGACGATTCATGTATCACCATGACTTTTCAATCTTCAATATAAAATACACAAGAAAATGAGTATTGGAGGTTGACAATTCATGCATCACCATGACTTTTCAAGTCTCTAACCTCAGAACATAGTCGTAAATGGAAATTGAAAATCAACTATTCATGTATCACCATGACTTTTCGGATTTTCAAACCCAACAAACGAATATGTAAGAAAATCAATAAAAATCGAAATTCAACAAAAATCGAAATATCGCGAAATAAAACATAAAATCATATACTGCGCAAGCGCGAGCATATTCATAAATAACGAGTAATTAACAATAAGCGCGCAAACATGAGATTTCTCTCATGCGCGAGAAGGGACTCTTAGGTATTCTAGGCCGTTACGTCTAACCACCTATCCTAAAGTCAACGAGCTCTGATACCAATCTGTAACACCCCGACCAAAGGCGGATTATACATCGGGGCGCCACATATTGTTCCATTACTCGTGACACTATTGGGTGTCAATATTTGATAAATACATTTATTCGCGCACGCGCAAGGTAAAAGTAAGATAACATAAATCATCATAAATCAATATATTATAAATCATAATATTCGAACAACAATAACTTGTCTTGATACATTTTAATCTAGGTCCAAAATAAAGAAAACTTCCTACGTGTCCATAAGCTCCAAAACAGCTACTGCAAACCTGAACATGTGTTAAAATAAACGTCAAACACTTGCGTGTTGGTGAGAAATCAAGTTTAATACAATACATAGATAACAATAAATCTGCGCGCAACATGTGTATGTCTGGTTTTCAACAAGGGTGTAATCTGATCGGGACCAACTCTAAGATTCATAAGACTGCCAGTGCTCACAATTGAGCTCACAAACAAGACAAACTGTGCATGTGTAAACAAAAGAGAAAATCATAAACGATAGTTCTCCCGTGTTCATCTAATGGTACCATGAGAACTGCGGAATAGACCGACAAGACGGTTAATGATCCACACATACAAATAAACAGCCAAGTCTACGTCCTCAACACATGGGATACTGCGCGACTAAAGTTCATAAACCAGTTTAAGACTCTAAGTTTGTATGAACACATGAACATCCCAAAACATTAAAAGCAAAAAGGGATTAAGTACGAGATTACTCACTTGATAAACGATGCGGTGTAAGATAAAGCAAGAACCAACTTTAAACAAGCACAAGTTAACCTATAAATAAGATTATTGTTTTAATGATTTGTTTTAAGTCTTGATTATAAGTTAGCATAATTAATAAGTAAATTATATATAATATATATATTACCGGAAAAGCAGGGCAGAACAGGGAGGAAGACGGAGGCAGAGAGGAAGACGGCAGAGAGAGCAAGGAGCAAGAGAACAGGAGAGATTAAGTGTTTTGTGTGTGTAGTGTTAAAACATTATTATTATTTATAGGAAAACCCTAGGAGACATAATCCCTAGAAAAGGGGAAAGGATCTTTAACAGGATCAAGCAAAAGATATCAAAAAGCATAAGAATCCAAAAGCAAAAGATATGGAAAGATATGGCAGCTGCAGAGGCAAGATAAAGCTGTCAGGGAACAGTAAAAAGCATGGGCGGGTCAGATAAAGGTACTGGTCAAGCATGGAAAAAGCAGATCTCCAAAGATAATGTCAGTCACTTTTTCTGCCAACCAATGGGGTTGGTGCGCATGCTGCGCCAAAAGTGGCTTTTCAGACATAAAGCAGATTAGGTCAACAGCTCAAAAGATAAGACAACACAAAAGCAACGGCTAGATTAAACAGAAGAAAACTCAAAGGGTTTAGCGCGAGAAGGCTGACACAAAAGGTCAAGAGAGCGCGAGCGCGAAGGCAGACATAACTAACCTTAACGCGTCGCGGAAAGAACTACATTTCTAAGCGCGCCGCGGGAAGAATTACATTTCTTAGCGCGCCGCGGGAGGAACTAAAATTCCTAGCGCGCCGCAGGAAGAACTATAATTCTTCGCGCGTCGAGGGATGAACTACGATTCTTAGCGCGCTGCGAGAAGAACTACAAATCCTTAGCGCGTCGCGGGAAGAACTACCGTCCTTCGCGCGCTGCGAGAAGAATTACAATTCTTAGCGCGCTGCGAGAAGAGTTCGTCTCGCGTATCGCTGAAACAGGTGGTCTTCACGCAGGATTCCTTGTAAGGGGTCTGGCGCGTGGAGCTGCGCAGACAACCTTAGGCGGGAAGGAACAAAGGACAGCAAAGAGTTAGAAGAAAAAGAGGGAAACAAGGCTTAAGGGCGGGACGGCGACAAGAGGGAAAAGAAGGCGGAAAGAGAGAAGGAGAGGGACGGGACGGCGGAAAGAAAGAGAGAGAAAGAGGCGGGAAGGAAATTATATATTATTATTAAAAGTAAAATATAAGTATAAATAAATATCAAATCATAAAAGAAAGAGATCGGGTAAGGGAAACGGGCACCTGGGTCGGGTCGGATCGGGGCAGATGTCACAGTAGCCATATGGGATATTATGAGGATTCCCAACCTTTAAGCATGGCGTGTAGCCATATGGGATATTATGAGGATTCCCAACCTTTAAGTTTGGCGCGAGGCCTGATGCGCGCATGCACGGCGATGGAGTGGTGACTCGCGAGTGCGCGTGCATGGCGGAGGTCTCTTGCGCAAAACCCACATGGTGGTTTCCGCGATGATTTCCACGGGCGCTCACGCATGTCGGCGGAATGGTGACCCGCTGGCGAGTATGCGTGATGGCAGTCTTCTGCGCAAAACCCACATGGTGGAGGTCTTTTGCGCGAAACCCACGTGGTGGTTCCCGCGGCGGCACATGCACGGCTGCGGAGTGAGAATCCGCGGGCGCGCGTTCATGGCGGCGGAAGTCTGGTAATTTTTGGATCTGCAATTTAAGAGTTAGATCTGCAATTTTAAACCTAAAAACCAGGTCTGTAATCTAGATCTAGATCTGTAAATCAGATCTAGATAGATCTGAAGCTCGGAGCGGATTTAAAAACCATCACCGATCCGGAGACTTGATCATTCGAATCAGGCAGTTTCTTTTTGCACAGATCTGGAAGCCTCTTTTAGATCTATGGATCTTTTTGAGCTTTAATAGAACAAGCCTTGAAGCCTTTTTCTGTAAACTTCCAGATCTGTGTTTTTCCTGGGAGAGATCTGACAGCCGAGATGAAGATCGAAGGGTAGTTCGTTGCCGTCCCACGGATGGCGCCAATGTCGAAGCATGAAATGAATCTGACCTGATCCATGACGATGTTTCCACGGATTTTCGAGATGAACGAACCACGTCTTGATCTTCTTCTCCGGTTGCTTGAGACCTGCAATGGTTTTTCGGGGGTGTGGAGGTGACTGCTAAGAAATCTCAAAGATCTCTTGTTTACAGACACAAAAAAGTGGTGGTGGCTCTTATTGAGCATGACCCCTTAATAAGGAGGTGGAGACCTCCTTATATAGAGAGCCTCATGGCCACCATCATGATACCCTAATGGGCCTAGCCCAGTTAGGGTTACCTCCACAAAACCCCCTCAGCCCAATAACATTGTATTAGTCCATATAATAAAATAAGCCAAACATAATAAATTTAGGGTCGTAAAACCGGGTTTAATACCATACCCCTACAATTTGTAAAAGAAATTGGACCTGCATCTTATGACATAAGAAGGGTACATCGTCATGAGCTAATATTAGTTGATGTACAATTGATAGATGGTGCAAGCTCCTCATCGAAGGCCAGCTCGTCGATGTCGTGTCATACCCCAATAAAAAGGATTGAGCTATTGTGCACTGGATGTGTGGACCAATCATGGAGATGCCTTTTTACAAGTGTGGGGCCAATGAAGATGAAACTTGCAACTTTGCTCGTCATGAGTGTTGTACTCGGCTGCCAAGAAAAATAGACAACCATCCAGGTCACCCACAACATACCATCTTTCTAATGTCATTAATTTAACTCATGTCCAGATGAGTTATTTGACATTTTTCGTTGTGATGTTTGTCTCCTACTTTGCAATGAATATGCTTATTGTTGTGAGGAATGTGACTACAACGTTGATGTCACTTGTGGGTTTTTACCGGAAAATATCACACATAAATCTCACGTAGGTCATATTCTTTCAATAGATAAGGAGATTCCTTCTCGATATATATCTCGTTTGCCTTTATGTTTTATGTGTCTGGAAAGTGTCGATGATAGGTTGGCTTACAGCTGCCGCGTGTGTTGTGTATATATACATCCAAAGTGTGCTTTGTTGTTGCCAGAGACAGTCAGGCATGCTTATGACAAACATCCCTTGAAGTTGAGTTATCTGCCAATTAAAAACCACAAAAGTGAATACTTTTGTGAAATTTGTGAGAACGAATTGAATCCTCATAGTTGTTTCTATCATTGTGATGAGGGTGCCCAGTCGGTGCATTCTACTTGTGCTCCTTTAATACTTTGTTGTGAAAGAGAATCATATTCCGTCAATAGAGGAAGCATTTATTTGTTTTCAAATCTTAAGTTTGGAAGTATTTATAAGACTCATGGTCACCCACATCCTCTCTCACTTGATCAAGGGATTGAGGGTGCTGGTCAATGCAGTAGGTGTGGTATGGATCTGTGGAACCAGATAATGTACAAGTGTCTTATGTGTAAGTTTGCAACTGATAACTTATGTTTTCGGAACTTTCAGCGGTATAACGACTCATGAAGTTTGTGTAAAGCAAGTGGCGGACGTCTATTTGATCAGTTTCATTTCACTATGTACTTCTCTCTTTTGTGTAAATTTGACACGTCTTGTAATTTTTTTTTGTTATCCGAAATTCCATTGCTTCTTTTATTTTGATGAGTATGAATGTGTCAAGATCTTTGAATTATAATCTATTTAAATCAAAAATTTGTTATAGAAGAAGCAAGTTTTGTTTAAAACATGATAGAAATTATGTTAAGTTCTAAGGTCATACTAAGCTGTGTAAAAAAAAATTCTTGATGGAAACAAATACAGGAATCCTTTAAAAACTAAAGCGAGTTGGTTTTTTGTCATCTCCAGTGTTGTTAGAACCTATAAAATCGTTTGATAGTGAAAGAAAGTAATAGAAACATATAAATGTTGTCACTACTTGTTAGGTGTTGCTAATTCCGGATCCCATTCTCAAGTCGGTGAATTTGAGAGACCGTAGTTGACAAATGATATGTGCCATACAAACATTGACGTGCATGGAGTTTGATCTTATTATTATTATTATTATTTATCTTTTATTTGTTTTTATTTAATTTAAGGTAGTGGGCATGTTAGTTATTAAGTAGTGGGTTGGTTAGTATGGTCTTGTAGGCCTTTATAAGGCAATTTAGTTCTTTGAATTGATTATGAATGAAGATATGAATTAAGTCTTGTTATCTCTCTATTTTCTAATCTGGTTTCCTTCTTAGTTCTTTGGCCAATCGATTATCGGTTGGAACCACATCAACAAACAAGTCAAAGTTAGTACGTTAGTTCACTCCTCTAGCTACTTTCTAATTGTTAGACATTGCCGTCGTTGAATGGATAAATGAAGTGTTAGAGCATTAACATTGGAGCCTCTAGCTTTATCTTTATAATTTAATTAAAAAACACATTTTTCTTTAAATTTGTTTACTTTTCAAAAACTTCACACATCCAACTTTCTATCTCCATCATAGAGATACTTTGAAACATTTATTTTATTATTTTTTTGTTTTTTTATACACTCGTAACAAAATATAAGGGGTTGAATATGAGCCTCTAAATATACAAATGTACTTCAGTTTTAATTCTATAAAATTTTCTAATATAGAAAATCCAATATAGTGGTGTTTTAGTTGTTTTCTCTATATTTTTCCGTAATATATATTAAGTATATATATATAGATACTCCAATGAGAAAGCTTTTAGAAGGAAAAACATTACAAGAATACGAATGCATACACGTTACCAGACAAATCATGAAGGGTAAGATTTTCCATCATATCTTACCTCCCACCAAAGAAACAAAAAACAAAAACATATAATTTTACGATTACGACTAATACTCTATTAACACTTGTCTTGATGGTAAATTATTAAAAAAAATCCTGCAAATTAGGCCAATGAGCAACTGAAACAATCATGTCCCTTTCACCCTTCGTTTATATGGTTTCAGACCAAGTGTAATGGTCACCCCGCCATGAGCGTGGGTAGTGTTGTGGCACAAGCACGATGGAAAATGCAACAACGAAAGTGATGGAGTAAGGGGTTGAGTACCGCACAAGGCTAAAGTCAGAGAACCAAGCAAATAGCTAATAGGATTTATATCCAATCACATAGATATTTGTGTGGTGTACACTCATCCAAACTAATGTATCCGGATTTCTTTCTTCATTAGCGTCATCCGTGTCTAGGCAAATCTGGGCGGAATCGAAATTCAGAATTCTCTTCAACAAATCATACAATCCAACATAAACCAAATACTGCAAAAGAAGAGGAGGAAATGAGGTTACCACCCACGTCCCAGCCAACACCAATACAACATGCAAACGTACAAAACACGCTAACCGTGGCCCACACCATTCTCTCCTTAGGGATAGTGGGCATCAACAAGCGTCATGATCAATAACGTTACGTAATGTAAACCGTTACAAATTGACCCAAAAAAGATTAAATGTTTGAAAGTTTGGATGAATGTTGATGTTTGAAGCAGATCATCATAAATCATGGAGACGAATACCAAAGGCTACTCTAATCTACCTATTCTAATAAAGTGAAATAATTGTAGACACGTGTCAGCTTGTGGTTAATCCTTACAACTTTTTTCCCTCCAAAACTAATATAGTTATAAATCAATAATTATTTATTTTCTTTTTACACTTCATTTATATTATCTCTATAACATGATTAAATTATTATATCTATAAACTTTTATAAAAATAAATATTTACATATTGTACTACTCATACATTGTTAGAATACATTTCAAACAACATATTTAGTGAAATCCAAAAATCAACAACAAACCGTGTTTGTTATATATTGCAAAGAATATAATTTTAAATGTTATCATTAACATATTATAATATGTATATTGTTGAAGATTGTAAATAAAAAAATGAATAAAAACTTTAATAAGCTTTTAGTTTACGAAATAATTTTTTTAATCATTAAATTAAAAATATATGCTTAAAAGTTGATCCATTTTTTAAAATAAATCTATTTATCTATTGGTTTTTTTTACATTTTCATATAAATTCATAAATTATAAATATATAATTTAAATCTATCAATTTATTTTTTTTGGTTAATTTAGTAAACTATACATATATGTGTTAAATTGCAAGGATAGTATATACCAGTCACTTTCAAATATAATAAAGTTTATCATATTTAGTTTCTTGGATTTTTTTTATCAAGGATTGCTTCGGGTTTTATGCAGAACTTAAATTTGATTATTAAGGGTTAAAAGTTGGTAAATAGATCGTTTGGTACAAATTAACTACATTTTGCTCAAATTTGTTATGGGTAAAAAAAAGGTAATCTAAATATTTTTAAAAATTTGAGAATGCAAATAATTTATCGTCAAACTTGTTACGAGTTCAAAGTTTTGACTTGAAAATGTATAACAAATGAAAATTAAAATTATAAATGCGATTGAGTTTCGAATTTAATTTTAATGACATTTTGGAAATAGTCAAAAGATTCGGGGTTTGCACATTGAGTATTTTCACATGACTATTAAAATTTAAGAAAAAATGATTCCGATATGCTACCTCCATGCCTATCAATGCTTCTAACTTTAATCAAATTATAAACATTCGTGCAGCATTGACTTTTCCTTGAATAGTGATCATAGTGTTATTTGTGAAGCATGTCGTACAAAATTATGCTCAACTGAAGCAAAACATTCACAAAATTGAACGAGTTAACCTGTTGTTTTTTTTTTTACTTTTTTTTATGAATTGCCAAAGTCGAGAAGCCCCTCAAACTTATCAAAAATATTTTCATGGTGTAGCTCGAAACTATTATTATATGAAAAGTATTCTCCGAAATTTGTTTATAACCAAATTTCTTTCAATTATACATATATGATACCGAAAATAATTTTCCAATAAATGGAGTGTTCTTGGGTATGTTTTTACACGTGCATTAATTTTTTTTATTAAGTTCATTTTTTTTTGGAAAAATTATTTTGTGATATAAATAAAATCAATTTATGTATAATAATACAAACGTAGATGCAATACATTTTTCTATATATATTATATATTGCTTTATTTGTAACTTAATTATTTAGATCATCCAGTGTATTTCACGGGTTCTAAAGCTAGTTCACAATATTTAAACTTAAAACAACGAAAAACAAAAATAATATTAAAATCAAAATCAAAATCTATGTATGTATACTTTTTTTTTTTTGAACAACTAATTTTATTGAATGAAAGTGAACAAAGCTAGCAAGAAGCTAGACAAGATACAACCAACACACCCACAACGTTTACACCATTACATTACATTTCTTAAAAAGAAAACGAACACCATTTCTCCCAATCTAACTCCGTCATTTTCCCCCTATTTTTTACCCAAAGAAAACTTTGCCTTTTTATGTCCTCTTTGAGTTGATTAATCGATACCCTTCTTCCTTCAAAGATTGCCAAATTTCTATTCTTCCAAATACACCAACTTGCCGTGAGTACTATTGCTTGAATGGCTTTTCGCTTAGTTTCTTGAACCCCATTTGTAAGATGTATCGTTAGAAGATCCCGAAATTCGAAAGCAAAAACCGGTGGGATCCCACACAAGAGCTTACAAATTGCCATATTATTGTTGCAACATAGCAAGATAAGAATATATGATCAACCGACTCCCTTTCTGTGACATCCGTCAAATTCGAGTCCCGAGTTGTTTTCGTTTTGTAAACTTTTTATTACGTAAACCCGATTCAACATTTTTAGAACCTTATTAATTATTATATAATATTATTATACACCTCGATCATCAATAAATCAATGTTTTGCCATATTGTAGTGTCGTTAAGAAAAAAAAACATAAAAGGTTCAAAATGATTTCGTAAAGTCGTTATAAGTTTTTTTATAAACCTTTAAATCTCGTATTAACTTGGAATGAAACTTAAGGGGTGGTTTTGTAAATATGCCATATATATATAAACAAAAAAAAAAAAACACCTAAACCTAAACATCACAAACCAACCCACAGCTGCCCTCTTTCTCTCTTGGCGTTTTCCGACGCCGATTTCCAGCGTCCGGTGACATTCCGGCGACCACCATCACCCGCAGCCACCACCGAACCCACCTTCCCTTCTCCAGCCAACTCCCCCTCTTCCCTCGCTCGTTTTCCGGCGAGCAAACCACCACCACCTCCATTTCGGCCGCCGCCATCTCCGGCCACCACCTCCAACACACACACACAACACCGCCGTCACCTCCCCTTTCTTTCTCCTGCTCCGACGAGCTCCTGCTCCGGCAGCCTCTTCGTCTCCAGCCGCCGTCACACACACTATTTTTCTCTCTCTTCTCGGCTCTCTTTCTCTCTCTCGGCCTCTCCCTCTCCGACTCTCTCTTCTCGGCTCTCTCTCTCTTTCCCTCTCCCTCCGGTTGCGGTTTCCGTCTCCGGCAGGTGCGACTCGTTTCATTCCTCGGAATAGATCCACGACTCGTGTACGACTAATAGGTACAATATAATTTGGGTTTTATTATTATTAATTTTTCATATATCGATTGTCGTATTTAAATTGTTAATAATCGGATATATTGTTTGGTTATATATTTTGAAATGAGTTGGTTTGGATATAGTGTTGTTTTTTATTTGGGTAAAAGACGAACACCCAGGAAATGGTTCTATTATTTTCTTATGGGTTTAAATTAACAATTGTTTACCTTGGTTTCGGTTGAGTTGTACGTTAGTGATTTAGACTAGAGGCCTCGGGTTCGAGTCTCATCCTAAACCAGTTTTGGTGTTGTTTTTTATACTTAACAAATTTCGGTTATTATTAATACTAATATTATTACATAAAAATTGTTATTAGTATTATTATATTAAACTTACTAATATATATATTGATTCTTAATGTTATTATTATTATCATTATTATAAATATTAAAGTGGTTATTAATATTATTAAAAGATCATATTATTGTTATTTATTAATATTATATTTTTTATCATTTATTATTAGCAATAATATTATTATATTTATTTTGTGAACTCGTTTAGAACTTGAACCAACATCGGGTATGATATCATTATTTATTATCAATATTAGTTACTATTATTACTATTTTTATCAACAACACCTTAAAATTTAATACCAAGATTTTATTCTATAACTATTAATATTAGTATTATTAATAATAATTATTGTTATAATTATTATACTATATTAGTATTATTAGAAATAGTTATTGTTATTATTATTATTATCTTATATATCTATATATATATATATATAAGTATATATATATATAACATATCTTTTTAGAATTATTATTATCATTACTATCTTATCATTAATAATATTATTATAAACTTTATTATCCATTCTTTTTTTTTTATAAAACCGAACTCTTAAATTAAGCTCGTCTTGTTCTTATTTAATATTGGTTTAGTTATTTAAAAGTCTCGATAAAATAATATTATTTTACTTTAAATTACCAATTAAGTACGAGTCTCTAAACATTTATAAATTAACCGATAATCCGATTAACAACCGAACCTTCTTATTTAATGTTTCAGATGTGGTTTCATTTTGGTTTCAAGTTCATTAATATTTTACTTATTCGTTTTCAATTAGCTTTCAAGTCGGATTCGTTCGTTTCGTTCACAAGCTTTTTATATGTCCATCATTAATTAGTTCTCAATTCATCAATCGAGGTGAGTACTTTCATACCCCTTTTTCCATCTTTCGTTTTGGGGTGACATTTCATACTTATCAAATTAAATGCTTTATTTACTTGAATCTTAAACCCACAAACGTGATTGTATACTTTACTTAAATGATTGCTCGATTTGGTGTTCTATGCTTACATGCTTATGTGTTTATCGCTTTTGGATGGTGGAACTATAAATCCTAGACCATTTGGCAACCCCTTATGGCAAGGTGTCGTTAACGTAATGCAATTAACGATAACTATAAAAATCCTAGACTGCTTGGCAGCCCCTTGTAGCTAGGTGGTGCTAATGTGTTTAGCAATTGTTAATAAAATCCTAGACTATTTGGCATCCCCTTATAGCTAGGTGTCGCTAACTTGTTTAGCGATAACTATTTTATCCAAGTTGTTGCTTTTATTTATTGTTTTGTATACAAGTTTTGTGGCTTTTTATTACTATATACTTATACGCTCAAACCTATGAATTGCTCACCAACCTTTGTGTTGACAAACTTTATTTTATGAAATGTTACAGGTTTGACTTTTGTTGACTCGAGTGCTTGACGGAAAACGTTACCAAGACTATTAGGGTATTAGTAAAATGAACAATATGATTGCTACTGGTTTATATGAACGAGATGTGTTATTGATTTGTTGAAATAAAATGAGTTGAATAAATATTGTCACTTTAAATAGTGTCTTGTGTATTTGGCCAATCACGTTGCACCCCGGCATGTTCCGCCGCCTTTGGTCGGGGTGTGACACTTTCATCCTCACAAAGCGGGCACAACTTTATTTCATCTATGGCATTCCTTTGGAAAAGGGCATCCGATGTGGCGAGTCTACCCATTTCCGCTTTCCACCCGAAGAGGTTAACTTTCAAAGGGACCCAAGTATTCCAATTCATAACATAAATTGGATGTGAATGTGAGTTCTTTGCACATTGCTCTCGGCAAGATTTAGTCGTGAGACGTCCATCCCCTTCGAGGCCCCATTTCCATTTATCAGCTCTATCCTCCAGAACTCAACCCGGTAGCACTTCTAAACAATCCCAAAGTTCTTGTAATTCGATCGGAGTAAACGGGTCAGCCGACCATGTCCAGTTCCAACCATACATCGATGACCCAGCCACTGTTTTGTCCCTTACCGAACACCGTTTACGTCTTTCTAACCTGAATAAAGAAGGAAATTGGCAACACAACGGTTTATCGCCGACCCATGTGTCGAGCCAAAATAATGTGTTTTTTCCGTCGCCTACATCTCCTTTGATTAATTCTTTTAGTTGCACATTTCTTTTTAATAAAGTCTCATCAATCTTGGAGACATTGTTCCATACTTTTGGAAGGAATCGGTTTAATGCCCTGCACATTGAAATGAATCCCTGTAACAACTCTTCGCCAAAGCCATTCTGGTTCAGTTTTAAAGCGCCACCACCATTTGGCTAATAGGCTTAAATTTATGTCTCTCAATGAACCAAGCCCGAGACAACCGAATTTTTTACCCTCGATTACCCGGTCCCATTTCACCCAACGGATTTTCCTTTTTTCCACCGTACTACCCCACAAAAAGTCACGACGAATTCTTTTTAACCTTTTAATAACTTCAATTGGTGCCTTGTAGAGTGAAAAAAAAATATATATGTAGCGCGTCAAGCACCGATTTTATCAATATGAGACGACCCCCCATTGATAACTTCGAAGCCTTCCACCTTGATATTCGTTTTTCAAAGATCTCTACCACCAGATTCCAACTACTTATTAAATTCATATTTTCACCGACCCGGAGACCAAGGTAAGAACATGGTAAATTACCAATTTTACAATGTAGTTGGTTCGCCATATTCTCAACTTCTCCACTGATACATTAATACCAAACAGGTCACTTTTCTTTAGATTGATTCGTAGCCCGGAGACAAGATAAAAACATCGAAGTAACCGTGCAACGTTCAACAAATTAGTTTCTGACCATTTTCCCAATAAAACAGCATCATCAGCAAATAATAAGTGTGAAAGTCTCGGGCCACCATTAGGGATATCGATCTGGTTGCAAGAGATTACCTGCCACCGCTCGATTGAAGATATAAGAGAAGTATTCCATAGATAAAATAAAGAGGAAAGGCGATAGAGGATCCCCTTGCCGAATGCCCCTGTGACATTGAAATTCCCATGTAGGGGATCCGTTAACGAGAACCGAGGCACGTGCCGATTGTAGAATTCCGTTGACCCAAAGTCTCCATCTTGCTAAGTCTCCATCTATGTATGTATACTTAATAATAATAATAGATTAATAGTAGTAATAATAATAATAATAATAATAATAATAATAATAATAATAATAATTAATCTGTTTTTAACCCACACGGCACACACACATGTACGTACATTTCGCTGATCACCACCTAGCGGTGATGCAACGCCACGCGCCGTCGCACGCGGCGTATCCCCCAATGAATAAATAAATGTTACAACCGGAGTGTTTCAATGACGGCCATGGCTAATAATAATAATAATAATATTGTATACACTTTCATGTTATTATGCATTGTTTACGGTTTCCTTTGGATCTCACTCTGCTCCGATCACCGTCTTCCGCCACTCGGTACGCACTTCACATTTGATGTTATCATCGATTAACTTCATATGCATTAGTAATCGATCATTATTTTGTATCAGAATTCAATCTTATTGTTTCATCTTTAAGTTAGGGTTTCGTATACTTGATACCTTCTGTTTACGGCTTAGGTTTACATGAATTCTAGTTGCAAATGTACATTGAGATGCATGCCATTAGAGACTGAAGTTTAATTTGGTAATTTATTACTACAACTCGAGCTCGCCTCGTTTTGAGTTACACCCGAGCTCTTTTTCTAAAGCTCGTCAGCTAGTGACTCAGTTTTTCATGCTTGAGCTCGGCTCGTATATTAGTTTAATTCATATAAGGTTTTAATTATTTTTATATATTTTTCGAAAAGCCTTAAACGAGCTGAAGCTCGGTTGTGGAGTGTGAAATCAATACATAGAAGCCTAGAAGAGGTAAAATGTGATAATGCATGAGGCTTGTTAAGGCACGACGAGTCTAATTGAGCTTCCCATACAAGGCTTGAGCTCGGGTTCGATAACTAAACGAGCTTTGTTTGAGGCTCGTGAGTCATTTTTTCAAGCTCAAGCTAGGCTCGTTTATTATTTATTAGTTAATTTATGTATGTTTTTAGTTATTTTTATATATTTTGAGAAAAACCTTAAACAAGCCTAAGCTCGGCTCGTTCTCGGCTCGTTTTAGCTTTTGAGGGCTCGGGGCTCGTTTGAGCTCTTTTAGTAAAGCTCGAGCTCTGCTCCTGAGTTTTTTTTTTCAAGCTCGGGCTTGGCTCGTTTATCATTTATTAATTAATTTTATACGTTTTTAATTATTTTTATATGTTTGGAGAGAAACCTTAAACGAGCCTAAGCTCGGCTCAAGCTCGTGTAGTACCTTAAACGAGCCTAAGCTCGGCTCGAGCTCGGTAGTACCTTAAACGAGCCTAAGCTCGGCTCGAGCTCGTGTGGTACCTTAAACGAGCCAATGCTCGGCTCGAGCTAGTGTAGTACCTTAAACGAGCCTAAGCTCGGCTCGAGCATGTGTAGTACCTTAAACGAGCCTAAGCTCGGCTCGAGCTCGTGTGGTACCTTAAACGAGCCAATGCTCGGCTCGAGCTCGTGTAGTACCTTAAACGAGCCAAAGCTCGGCTCGAGCTCGTTTAGTACCTTAAACGAACCAAAGCTCGGCTCGAGCTCGGTAATCTAGTGTGAAGTTAATACATAGAAGTCTAAAAGGAGGTAAAACTTAAAAATACACAAGGCTTGTTAAGGCTCGGCGGGTCTAAACAAGCTTCCCAAACAACGCTCGAGCTCAGGCTTGGTCTTGATAAGTAAACAAGCTTTGTTTGTGGCTCGAGCTCATTTCCAGCATTTTATTGATTCGATCTCGAGCAACTCGTGAGCGGCTCGGCTTTTTTGCACCCCTAATTTGAGATACAGTCATACAGATACTAACTATTCTTATTGTTTGAGATCACAGGCATTAATATTGGGAATCCAGTTATAGATGTTACTCCTACATCATTTAATGTACCTTATGAAGGATCCAAAGATGTTGTATCATGTGCACGTGTTCCTGTATCTGGTGTATCACGATTGAAGCTCCAACATTATGCAAGTGTGTATAATATCACGTTGTCTCCTGTATTCATCCCTAAGAAACAGCACACCAAGATTCAAGTTTGCTTCCACAGGTAATGCATTTCAGATTCATTCCTGTTACTAACTTTCATCTCATTCCATATACTTATTAAATTATTGCAGGAACTCGTCACTAGGATTATGCGAGTGTGAAAACGATGACTGGAGATCTCTTCAAAACGGGCTATGGATGTCCACCATGTCACCATACGAGCACAAGTTTGTTGATGTGAAATTCGGTAGTATGATTACTAGTTCTGTAACTGTCACTCTTGAAGAAGGTCCTTATTTATCTTCATTTATTACAGTCTGTTTGATCAATATGTTTATTTATTAGTTCTGACATTCAGTTCGGTGATTGTGTGACATGCAGTGCAACAAAGATGGCGTTACATATTACTTACTGTAGGCATTGTTTTACTTTTTATGGCACCCATTGTCAGTGAATGGGTTCCCTTTTATTACGCCAGTTCTATGGTTATTGGAATCATAACTGTTGTTTTCATAATTCTTTATCAGGTACATGTTTCTCTCTAACTAAATAAGGTTATTAGCTCTCTGGTTTTCAGGAATTGTTTAATAATGATATTATATTTGTTGTTAAACAGGCAAGAATATTGTTACCCATTGGTAGAAGAAACACATTTTACCTCGCTATAGTGTGCTCAGTGGTAAGTTTTACACGCATCATTTTCGGTATAATTTATAAATTGAATACAGCAAGTATCTTTTGGTGTTTCTAAAATATGTATAGTTTTTGCTCGTGTAATTCTTTCAGATTGGAGCAGGATCTTTTGTAATGCATCATATTTCATCATATCTTAATTCAGTCCTTTTAAACTTTGGAATGAGTCCAGATATACAGAACTTAGTAAGTTTTCCTTAATTTATTCCCACATTATCGGTTGTATTTCAATAGCACGTGTTATATGTTTATTATCTTTAATCCTGCAGGTGTATTACTTTGTTGGGCTTGGAATCTTCCTCATAGGAGCCGCTCTTGGATATTGTATTCTTAGAAAAAGTCTTATTTCAGAAGATGGTGAAATTTATGTTGGTGTTGCTCAATTTGTCAAATGGTCAATGTTTATTGTTGCAGTCGCATGTATCTTCCTGGTGAGTTATTTTGTTCATCAATTGGTTTTACGTGTTTCCAGAACTAATTTGCTCATTTATTTATTTCATCTCTTTTTTCAGAGTCCCAAGGAAAACATTATGGCAATGGTGGCTGTGGGGTCTTGTTTGGCATTATATCATATGATCATGAAGACGAAGGGGTGCTACTATGAGTAAGTTAGATTGATTTAAATGTGCGTCAAGAACAATATGTGATTATATATCTTGAATGTCGATCAAAATAAGAAAACAGGTTATGAAACAACATATACTAGAAAAGGATAGAATGGTCATAAAGTAAAAGTTCATTTGAACCGGGTATATATTATATTTTTAGTTTTGATTGCGTATATATCATTTTTTTCCAAATTATAAAGTTAAAAGATGGGTAAAGATGTAGTTTTAAAGTTTTCGAAAATTAAGGGTAAAATGGTCATTTTTATATTATTTTTAGTGAAATAGGTAAATGTGATATTTAACTAGTTTGTGATGGCATATATGATATTTTTAGTTTTGGCTGGGTATATATGATATTTTCCAACTTCCAAGTTTGTAAGGGTATATATGAAATTGGTCCAATAAATTAATATTTGATTTTGTACAAGGAGAAGTAAAGATATTACCAACAAGATGAAAACATAGAACATAACAGTAAGACGTATAAATTAGTAGAAGCTTAGCTTTCTAATAGAGTTTATTTAATCATGTTATTCATTTTAAAAGTTTGGTTTCTTGCAGTTCTCGATTATATACTAGGAACCGGTATCTCGGAGCTAGATGTAAACAGACAACCTTGAAGCACGGGCACGCTGAATTTCTAACCTGCTCAAAAAAGACTAGTCCTTTAAATGGTTTGATGAATTCTTTCAAATGGTCAAACTCCCGGGTTAAAGGTAAGGTGTCACCATTGACCAAAACCGGGCCGGGTTATGATGTATACTCAACATTTCACAAGACTCCAAACAGGAAGAAGTTCTCAGAGGAAGAATGGGAGGAATTCACAGAACAATCAACCCGACAATCAGTTGCTGAGCTGGCATCTTCTCCTGAGTTCACTGATTGGGTTATTAAGAATGCTGGTAGATTCAAACTTGTTCGCGAAGATAGTTCAGATGATTTAGAGGGAAGCGATTCGAGCTCTACAAACGATTGTCTGCAACATAATGGAAACGGGGTAGGGTTTTTCAACCGGTTTATGTGCAGGTGAAGTGAATAGCTGGTAACACTAAATAGTAAATAACTAATATTACTGAGTTCGCGAGTTTTTTAATCATGAAAACTAGTCAAATGTTTGACTTTAGCATTGGTCAAATTGGAATTTTCGAGAAGAGTTGTATAGCTTCGAGTCAAATTTAGGTTTTATGCTAAAATTGGTACAAATTTGATTCTTATTTTGCCTTGAGGGTTCTCAGATTGACTTTATGGGGTCAAATTTAATACTTTTGGTGTCCAAAGTTACATGATTTTCTATATTGTTTTTGTTATTTATGCAGCTTTTATTATTACTAAAAGTTTTAAACAAAGTATTATTGAGATACTAGAAAGTCAAATGTGGACTTTTTCAAGCGCAAATATTTTGATTAGTTGGTTGGATGCCGATGACCAATGTATCAAAGTTGATAAAGGTTCAAAACTGGATGGAGCTGTTCACGGCTGACTTATCAATTTGGGGTTGGGGTTAACGTATAACTCTTTTGCATTCGCCTAAATATCTCAAGCGGTGATAAGAAAACGACGACGTTGAATACCCTTATCAATAGAAACTTTTGTCAGTCATAGAGGTCGTTGAACTCTGAGCTTTCAACTTTAGGAACCTAAAGTACATACGTGTATCAATGAATTAGCAAAAGAGCTAATAGCCATTTTCGTCCCTGTGGTTTGCGACTTTCGCCACTTTAGTCCAAAGTTTGATTTTTTGTCAATTTAGTCCTAGTAGTTTTCATTTTTAGCCTGTTATATCCTCCCGTCTAACGGCATCCAAGTATGCCGTTAGTTTAAGGGTATTATTGTCTTTTTCTTTTTAGTTTTAGATTATGTTTAATTTAAATCAGTTTTCTTTTCCTTATAAGACCAAAAGTAGAACGAAGCTCTAGATTATCAACCAAATTGTTCCATCAAAACTCTAGATCATCAATCATGGTTTTCTGCTCATGTGGTTGGCCTACTGTGATTCGTACCTCATATACGGAGAGTAACCCAGGAAGATGGTTCTATTGTTGCAACAAACAGGTAAGTTATACAATTGTATTGAACAAACATTTGAAATTAGGTTTTTTTCCCCTAATTTTTGCCCTAATTTTTGTTAATTGTAGCCAAGGAGTTGTGGCTTTGTTGTTTGGATGGATCCTCCAATATGTCAAACATGTACTAAAATGGAATTGAAGACCAAAAGAATGAAGTTTGCATTGACTTTTGTTTTGGTTGTTTTTTTCCTTTATGTATGTTTCCACTGAATATTGAAGTTGTCTTGCTAAGATCTCTTTGTTGTATGGTCATCGTACCACTGTATTGTCTTTTGTAGTACTAATTTTATGATATGAAAATGTATGGTCTTTGTTTGAACATATGGTTAGATTAAACAACTCAATGTTTGATTAAGTGTTTTGTAAAATGTTTGACAAGCTAATTGGTTGGTTTTGTGTAAAATGTTTGACAGGTCAATGGTACCACTGTAGTTGACTTTTGTAAAAGTCAAAATTAACCTAATTCAAAAACATATGAAATTAAAGATGATAAAGATTAACATATTATACAAAATACAAAAACTCATGAAATTAAAGATTAATGGATTAACAGTTTATATTGCTTTTGTATGTTAAGGTCAAATGACTTTTGTAAGATTAACAGATTATTTGCAGATTACCAAAATTATGCAGATTGTATGTTTTTGTATGCAAAGTACCAAAATTATGCAGATTACTAAAATGCCTTTTATCAGCCTGCTTGTTCAGATCAAACAAACAGGAAAAAAACAGACAAACAAATAAAAACCAATACAAATTACCAAAATGCCCTTTAACTACAATCAACTATGCAATTCAAACAATATACCATTAGCCATTCCAGTTGACATTTGTAAGGTCAACTAACCAATATAAAAGATTATAGGTTTTAACATAAAGTAAAAAGTACCAAAAACATCCTAATACCAAAAGATTACAAGTTTTAACATAATTAAACATAGTACCAAAATATTACAATACCAAAAGCAGTTTAACATCCTAATATTACAATACCAAAAGCAGTTTAAACCCCTAAACAGCCTGCTGCATCAGTTGCATCAACTTGTGTTCCTAAACCTCCTGCTTCTCTTATATCTCCTGTTTTCCTCTTCTTGCAAGATCTCTTGTTGTGTCCTGGTTGCTTGCAAATATCACATGTAACTGTACGACCCTTCCTTGGCAATTTCTTGGCTTTACCAACCTTTTGACTCAGTAATTCAATTTCCACAGCAGATTTCTTTCTATTTTTTTTTGGTCTACCAATCTGCACATGGTGCTTAGGAGCAGTCAATTTAGTGGGCCAAGGGGATGGTGCCCATTCTTCTTGGCCATTGATTGGATCTATGGTGTGTGCATAAACATTCTTCCATGTTTCCAACCAATACACTTTGTCAACCCATTTCTCTGGCACACCATCATCCAATCCATGTTCACCCATATCAAAAATACATGCCACTGCATGCTTGCATGGAATCCCAGTCAAGTCCCACATTCTACATGTGCAAGACCTTTGGTCAACTGTCACAACATATTGCTCTTGATTTGGACCACTAACTTGATACTTTGTAGCCCCATTCCAAATGACATTACACTTAGTGGCATCCTTCTTGATTTTTTTAAATGAAACTGTAACATTGGGTGTTAATGGACCTTTACATTTTGCTATCTTCATATGCACTTTCACAATTCTTTTCATTAGGTATTCCCTAATGAACTCTAGGCAACTAATGATAGGGAGGTCCCTTCCAGGTGTCAACTGCCTATTGAACACCTCACACATGTTGTTTAATTGCAAATCACTTAGTGCCCTACCTATAGTATAAGCATAAGTAATTCAACTGACAAGGATGTAATTAACAATAATGTAATGAACAAGAATGTAATTAATAACATAAAAATACCAGTAAAATGTGATAGTGACCAATGCCTTGGTGGAATTTCTTCAACCAATCATATAACTCCTTATTTTCTGTAAACACCTGTTTCATTGCTTTATTAAATGTCTGAGGAGTTGTTGCATATACACACTTCCAGTACAGATTCTTTGCAGCTTGACCCTTCCACTTTTGTTTCATATTTTCTTCAATATGTCTTGCACAATATCTATGTTCAGCATTTGGGAAAACTTTTTGTATTACAGGTATTAAGCCCTAATTTTAAAACAAAAATATTTGTAAGTAATATGATATAAAACATAATTAAGTGTTAAATAATTACCTTCTGCCTGTCACTCATAAAAGTGAAATTAGAGTTAGATGTCAAATCCAGATCATCAGCTAAAATCTCCAAAAACCATGTCCATGAATTGGTATTTTCTGATTCAACTATTGCATATGCAACAGGATAAATACCATTGTTGCTATCAACTCCAACAGCAGTTAAGATTTGGCCTGGGTATATCCCCTTCATGAAACAACCATCTAGCCCCAATAATTCTCTCCCACATAATTTAAAGCCTTCCCTCAATGGAGCTAAACATACATAAATCCTCTTAAACTGTCTAGTTGGGCTGCTAGGATTACATTCACTTTCAACATCAATCTTGATAGTTGTACCTAGCATAAGTAAACAGTTTTAAGATACATAAGTAAATATTTTAGCAAAACTACACTAAAATACATAAGTAAACAGTTTAAGATACTTAAAAATACATACCTGGATTGCATCTAACCACCTCTTGACAATATTCTCTAAGAATAGCATACTGACCACTAAAATCATGCACAACATTCTTTTTAGCAACTCTTTTAGCCTTGTAAATCTAGTTAGGGGTGACTTGAACTTGCAACCTCCTTTGAATATTTTTTTGCAATTTCCTCATACTTTCATTTGGGTCATCTTCAAGATCTTCCTCCAGTTCCTTTGCCAACCACCCAACCGTGCATAAGCTTACAGTTCTAGTTTGTAAACATTGATGCTCAGTATCTAATGTTGTCACACACCATATTCTTTCAGCCCCATCAAAAGACACATGTAGGACCCATGGGCAAGTGGGAGGAGGAATCTTATTCTTTTTAGGTTTGGATTTATGGCTGGAACTACCCTCTTGGGCCCCACAATTTTTTTTACATTTTCTTTTCCTTCTTGGCATGAGATTCTCTTCCACCTCATTTGTCTGGTTATCATTATTTTCACAACTACCCATATTTAAGTTTCTCCCCAAACACACTACACGATACCTAATCTTGTCATTCTTCACAACATGAAGTTGTCTCCTTGAATGAATTGCATGAGTCTTCACCATTTGCTTTATCTCATCTTTACCACCAAAAGTTTGACCCAAGTAAAAATGACAATATTCTTCATCATTTTCTTTTGAGTGTTATTTTCTCTTTTTTTTTCTTGTTCATCCTAATAGCTCTTTGCAACATAGTATCATTATCAGGATCACTAAGACTATCAATATCATGTAGATCTAAATCATCTAACTCATCTCCTTTATCTTCAACATCTTCACCTTCATCAGATATATCATCCACGGCTGCTCTAAATAATTCCATATCCTGATTTGGGTCATCCATACTGTTTTCATTAAATATGAAGTCTGAATCATAATCAGAACCTTCTGCCTCACTATCACTATCAAACCCCTCTACATCTTCATCAGATTCAGGCACCCTAACTTTATGTAAATCTATGTCATCTAATTCAACTACATCATCATCTGTAGGTTCATCAGATTCTAATTCATCATCTATTTCCACATTAAAACAACTTAACATTGAAGCCTCTTTTACCTTTGATATAATGTGTGAATGTTCCACATACACCTCAATTACCTTATGCACACTAATATATCCTATGAGGCTAAGAGCATCAGCATCATTGGACAAGGGTCTTAAACCTGAATCTAAGTCCCCTCCGGGAATTCTAAAATAGAATTTCTGGTCAGTAAGAACTTCCTCTTCGCTGTAGCCTAATTGTTGTACCATATCATTCACAATAATCACTGAAAACAGATCAGCATTCACTCTATCAACAAAAGTAACCAAACCCCCCTTGTATGTAGTTTCTGGAGATTTCTCGAACTCTCCCCCATGGTGGAATTTAATAGTAAAATGGTCTGGAAAATTCCCTGAAACCGATTAATAGATAATAGTTAGGGGTTAGGGTTTGGAATTCAAGGGTTTCTTTGATTAATAGATAATAGTTAGGGTTAGGGTTAAGGGGTTAATACATACCGTATTCAACGTCTGGATCGAAATCATCACCAGAAGCTCTGGTATCCCACATTTCCATGTTGTTCTTCACTTAATCGCTGGTTCTTCTTCCGTAGTTCTTCACTTTATCACTGGTTGTATGTGAATATCGTATCTAAGTTCTTGTGTATTCAGTTAATATAATAATTAATTGTAATATCTAAAAAGACTATTCAGTCCCTGAGGTAATATCTAAAAAGACACTTCTAGCCCTCAGGTGATAAAGAACTAACGGCATACTTGGATGCCGTTAGACGGGAGGATATAACAGGCTAAAATGAAAACTACTAGGACTAAATTGACAAAAAATCAAACTTTGGACTGAAGTGGCGAAAGTCGAAAACCACAGGGACGAAAATGGCTATTAGCTCTTAGCAAAGAGGAAGTGACCTCATATGATAGGATGGAATATTGGAATTTCACATATGATCTATAATCACTTGATTGTAAAGGAGATGAGACAGAATGGAACATTACAAGCTAGAAAATTTGACGCTTGATATTCTAAGATTGAGAAGTGTGTTCAATACAGAACCAATTTTAAGTAAAAAAAAAACTACGATAATCGCATAAACACTTACACATAGTCATGATGGGAAGTAATTATATATATAGTAAGAGAGAGAAAGAGACGAGTAAAAACTTGTTTTTGTATCATATTTTAAACTTTTAGTTCTTTACTTCAAAATTACTTAGTATTGAATTATTTTGAGTTGATGGAAACAAAAATATTGGCAATTTTCTATCTTGGGAGGAAAACAAATGGGTTGATTGAACTAACATACTTTAGGAAAGTTTTTTTTAATTGGTTTGCCTCCTTATGTTTTCAATTGGTTTCACCGAACTGTACTACTAAGGGCGGGTGGGGTGTCTAACTCGGACAACCCGAGCTCGAGTGAGTTAAAATCAGGTGGCACGTGTTTATTGGTTGGTTTATCTGAAACTGGACGTTATAAACAATCTACAAGACATCATATTGGGGCGATGGATTTAGCTTCTCGTCTTCTTAGTGAAAACACTTGTATCTATCACGTTAAAAGGTTAATGAAACAGAGTCTTGTTTCTAGTAAAAATATATGCCATGTGACGTAATAGTATCTAGTTGGTAAGTAAAAATAAATAAGCTCGATTTGATTCTTTTAAAGTTTCATTTACAACCTTTTTTAATGCCGTGTTACATCTAGTTGGATCGCTATTCGCTAGTTGTCGCTTGATCGAATCAAACTTCTTACCTATGACAGCTTGTATGATCTAGATGGAAGTGAATCAGATTCTACAAACATGGATTTGCGGTTTTCAACTGGTTTACGTGCTCTTGAAGCAAGATTATATTCAAAAAAAAGTTTATGATATCATGTTTATAGGCATTTCAAACTTCAAAGGTCAAACTTAACCAAATAAACATTTTTATTAGAGTTGTATGGATACATGAACAAGACAACCATTGTCCATTTGTCTCTTGTACAGTTGTACTAAAGTTTATTAAAATTGTATGAGCTGATCAAGGTTGCCTTTGATTTTAGCCAAATTATTTAAGGCCATTGTTTCAAAATTGAAGTCATTTTTCTATTATATTAAAATCCTTAAGACAGGAAAATATAAATATGATGAGACTCACTATAAGAAGTTACTATAAAAATGGGGTATATGTTATTTTACAGTTTGATAGAGTTTATATGATGGAAAAAAAATTTTAAAGATGATAGCTAAGTTATTTTATCTTGTTACTTTAGATGAAAGTTGTTTGGACTTTGAGCTAACGTATAAAATTTTATACTTACGAGATCCTATGGCGTGTTAATAAACGGGATCATGTAATAGCAACTTGTATTGGATATGTGGTCTTCATCATGTTATGGTATATGAAACCTAATATAAACAAGATTTGAAATTGAGACCTATGCTAAAAGAAAATCATGTGTCACTCCTTTAGTTTCTATTATTTCATCATGCAAGACAACTACATTATTGTTGTTTGGCGATATATTTTTCAAATATTATTTTGTCAGGGCAATAACTTAAAATGTTTTTATGTGAAAAATAAATAATTTGTAAACTTATCCTAATTTTTAAATATTATCTTGGCATTACTTTTATTGTTTGTATGCATGTAACGGTGTAACACGTGAATAAATAAACTAGTTAAGTTAAAATATGATACAATATAAAGATATTTTATTATATGCACTTGCGTTACCTATGGGATTTTGCAAGAACCACTAGTTTTTTAATTGGATTAACCAAGATCCGGTCCCAATTATTAGTTATCACTTTCGTGCGTGACTGTCATACTCAAAACTTTATGTTTAGGCCCATAAAGTTTTTTTTATTTTTCTTCATACTTGCTTCTTATGTTCCATTTGATTTATTAGAAGAAACTCTTTGAATACAATCTATCTCCACCTATTCTAATAAAGTAAAATAATTGTAGACACATGTTAGCTTGTGTTTAATCCTCACAATTTTTTCCCTCAAAAACTATTATATGACATAAGTCAATAATTATTCACTTTCTTTTTATAATTCATTTCTATTATATCTAATTAAATTATTTATTTTTCTTTAAACTCTACTTATATTATATCTATATAGTTTTATACAAATAAATATTTACATATTATACTAATATACATTGTTATAATATATTTCACAACATATTTAGTGAAATCAAAAATCAACAACAAACCATGTTTATTAAATATTGAAAATAATATAATTTTAAATGTTATCATTAACATAGTATACTATGTATATTGTTGAAGATTATAAATATAAAAAAACACTAATATGCTTTCAGTTTACAAAGTAATTTTTTAATAATTAAAATATAAATATGTGTTTAAAAGTTGATTATTTTTTACAAATAAATTCATTTATTTATTGGTTTTTTGTATATTGTTATATAAACTTAGAAATTATAAATATATGAATTAAATCTATCTATTTATTTTTTAGTTTAATTTAGTAAACTATACATATATGTGTTAAGTTGTAAGGATAGTATATACCATTCACTTTCAAATATAATAAAGTTTATCATATTTAGTTATTGGGTTCCTTTTATGATGGATCACTTCGGGTTTTTTATGAAACTTAAATTTGATTGTTACGGGTTAAAAGTCGATAATCGTTTGATACAAATTAATAACATTTGGCTCAAATTTGTTACGCGTAAAAAAAGGGGCAATCTGAATATTTTTTAAATTTTGAGAATGAAAATATATTTATCCTCAAACTTGTTACCGGTTCAAAGTTTTGACTTGAAAATGTAAAACAAATGAAAATTAGAATTTTAAATGTGAGTGAGTTACGACTTTATTTTTAATAACATTTTATAAATAGTCAAAAGATTCGAGATTTTGCACATTGAGTATTTTTCATATGATTATTAAAATTTAAGAAAAAATGACAACCACTTCTAACATGTCACCTCCAGGCCTATCAATACTTCTAACTTTTATCAAATTAGAAACTTTTGTGTCAGCAATGACTTTTTCTTAAATAGTGATCAGAATATTGTATGTGAAGCATATAATACAAAACTATGCTAAAGTGAAACAAAACATTCACAAAATTGAACGAGTTAACCTGTTATTTTTTTTGTAATTGACAAAGTTGCGAAGCCTCTCAAACTTATCAAAATATTTTTCATGGTGTGGCTAAAAACTATTATTATATGAGAAGTATTTTCTGAAATTGGTTCATAACCTAATTTCTTTCAATTATACATGCATGATACTGAGAATAAATTTTCAATAAATGGGGTGTTTTGGGTATGTTTTTGCACGTCATTATTTTTTTTATTAAGTTAATTTTTTTTTGAAAAAAAAAATCATTTTGTGATATAAATAAAATCAATTTATGTATAGATGTAATACATTTTTCTATATACATTATGTATTGCTTTATTTGTAACTTAATTATTTAGATTAACTCGTGTGTTACACGGGCTCTAAAGCTAGTATACATTATACAAGAAACATAAAAACCTTTAAGATGTATAATCATATTCTAAAAGGGCATGTATCCATATAATAAATGGCACATGATTGTTTTTCCAAACATGTTATTTTTAAAGTCTTTTTATAAAAAAGTGGGAGGGGGTACCTGATTGGTTGTTATTTCGCCTATGGGTTTCGTGTTGGACATGTAGCGTCAAATAACTAGGGCAATTGAAGACTTGATACACATGGACTCAGAAAACACGTTAGAAAGACTATATGTAAAATGATGATGATTATAACGAAAATCTAATTAAATCATCAATTCAATATGGTACATGCATATAAATAAAATCAATCTTAGTTAATGGTATATTATTTAATACTCGTTCATAATCAAGGCAAGACGATATCAAACACTCAAAGTTAGACGTAAACGATAACTTCATAAAAACTAAATTTTAATAATCCAAACTACCAACTATTAAATAATATTAATCTTACTTACAATTTTATTAATACAATCCATACTTATATTTTTGTTACTAATAACAATCTCAATCTAACAAACATTAACTCATTATTGTTATTGCTATTGTTATTTATGTCCAGAGAAATGGTTCTTTATTGTCTGTTTCACATACAATTATTCCCACAATTCTGGTTTAGTAGATAAGTTGGGTGTTTTTAAAGTAAAGATTTGTCACGTGGATATAACTTGTTCAACTTAATTATGTTTTATTAATTAGCATTCAATAATTGACGTATAAATTTTAAATTCTGATCGGCCACTCCATGTATTGCTGGAACCATTACACGCCTATACGTCTTGTGGATCCCGTCAATTATGAACATGTCGGGAGTGATATGGGTACCTTCGTTATCGATTAAAAAAACAAATAGTTGCACACCTATACTAAAGGTTAAATATTTTTGTTACTTTTTATTCTTGTACGGTGCAAGTAGGAGTGTAAATGAGTAGAGTCGCTTGCGAGCTACTTGAGTTTCGTTTTAATAAAAACTAAAGCTCAAAATAAGCCTTGTGTATTTTTGAGTTAACGAGCCTTGCATGGGAAGCTTGTTTAGGCTCTTCAAGACTTAACGAGCCTTGTGTATTTTTGAGTTTTATCCTTTTTATGGACTTTATATATTAATTTCACACTACACAGCTGAACTCAAGCTGAGTTTTAGCTTGTTTAAGTAACTATCCGAGCTCAAGCTAAGCTTAAGCTCGTTTAACGTATATGAATTAATTAACAAATAGTAACCCATCAACCGAGCTTGAACTGAATAAAAAAGCTCGAAACGAGTCGAACTCAAAACCTAGTCAAACTCATGTTTTACGCCCTAGTGTAACACAAACAAATACTTCATTCGTCTCTGTCAAAGTGTCTTAGTTTGAAAAATACAAAGTTTAAGATATATTAAATTATTGTTTTTTTTGCTTACCAAATAACAATAATGTCCTTGTAAAATGGGTCTATCAATATTGTTTATTAATGTTAGTTGTGTGTTTAAAGATAAACTTGAAAATTAACTAATAAATTTAAAATTTGACATTTATAATGAGAATAAAAATAAAATATGAACACTTTTAAACTTTTAATGAAACGAACGAGTAATCAGGATAACCCATAAAATAATATAAAATAAAATATATTATGTTACCTTTGGAATTTGTAAGAATCACTTATTTTTAATTTTTTATCAAATTGATGACTCGGCAAGGCCCATGGGTTGGGAGAAAGAGTACAAAGATCTGCCCCAATTATTACTTTTAATTGTGGGACCAATGTGTATCAAAACTAGAGGTGGTAAATGGATTAGGTTGGGTAGAACGGGTCATGGGTTGAAATGAGTCATTGGTCAAAAGGGTTGTTTTGGTTTGGGTCAAAATAGGTTAGGGTCAAACCGGGGTTTTTTTTTTTTTTAACGAGAATAACGGCGGAAACATTTTAGTTTTTTTTAGATTTTTCGTTTTTCACTTATATTTTAAGTTATGATTTTTTAATTATTTTTTTTGAATTTTTTTGGAGGGGTTTTCTATTAAGATAAAAAACCCTAAAAATATTCAAAAATAATAAAAAAAAATATAACTCAAAATATAAATCATAAACAAAATAAGTAAAAACACTAAAATGCTTCATACATGTCCTAGTTCCATAAATAAAAAAAACACCCATCTAGAATCGAACCGAAACCGAACGAATCGACGAAAATGAAACAAAGAAACAAAAAGCCAAAACCGGACCACATCAATCGAAATCGAAAAAAACAATCAAAACGGAACTAAAAGAATTCAAACCGAACAAAAACAAAACTGAAAAAACGAACAAAAACGAGTCCGGAATCGACCAGAAAGAAACAAAAGAAACCAAAACCCAACACGTCACGGGTGAAAACTCGTGTTGACATGAAACCTGAACCGAACCCGTTCCGATCTGAAACCCCGTTTCGTGCCGAAACCTGTCTTGTACGAAAACCCGTTCCGATCCGAAACCTGTCACATTTCCTTAGGACACTAACCCACATCGACCCATTTCTTTGAACTTGTCGACCCATTTTGACCCGAAAATAAAATGATGGAATTTCAAATGACTCATTTTGACCCATTTATTTAAAACCTTTTGCCCAAACCAACTCATTTAACTTTTAAAAGAACTCAAATTGACTCATTTGAAAGGGTTTGGGTCAATATTGCCACCCTAATCAAAACTTTACATTTAGACCCCATAGTTTCATAAAGTTTCAATCCCACCCCTTAGTTCTTTTGTTAAAAGAGGGTCTAACGAACAACATTTTAGATTAAATGTTACACATCACAAGAGATAACTATTGACCTATTATTCTATACCATAACCATTTTATCATCCCATTAAAATGAGCATGACAGGGTCGGTGGAGTAAAGAACAAGGCAAAAACTATAAGAATATTTTGATATAAAATAGTTAAAATCTTGTACGATAATACGCTTTTTAATCAACTGGATAGATATAAGTCATAAGTAAACCAAATATCCTAACTTTGGTAAAGATAATTATAATAAAACATAGCTTACAAATTCTATCTAATAAACACATGATCAAACATAAATCATGATTAACTTGTTAAACACGACTTCGGGTCTAACATCACATACAGCGCGTTCAAAATTCACCGAACCCAAATTATTCAATACAAATGGGGAAATTCCCAAAATAGGTATTTATGATTAGGTTTTTCAGGTTTTAGGTGCTATTTTCAACATATTCCCAAAGTACGTATTATAAACTAGTCGTGACGAATAGTTTATGATTATTCACGAGTAGTTTGTATAACCAATTAAAACTTGTCACGTGTCTATAAACTAACCAAAACGACTTGTTTCACTAATAATCTACTCGTAAAGATTAAATAAGTTTAAACCCTCATAATCAAAAAAAAAAAAAAATGAAACACAAAATGTTCTCTTACCACTTCATCCTCTGCACATCGGCATAATAATAATAATAATAATAATAATAATAATAATAATAATGAAAATTCAGAACCAACCGTACCCTTGCACACAGAATAAAAACAGAGTACATGGAAAGATAGAAAGAAAGCAGAGCATCAATCAAACCAACCAAACACAAACAATCAATTCAATAAACCAAATCTTTAATTCATTCATCAATACGATACGCAAGCAAGCATTCTAAGGCTCTCGGAATCAACCAATCCATCCCTCATCGAGGGAAGGATTGAATCTTTACGAATCCATCTTCAATTTCAAGAAAACCCTAAATCCCCTGTTCTTATTCTTAATATTATTATTTCAAGATTCTGTGATTAATTGAACAAAACCCAGATTCTGATTGAAACCCAGATTTGTTTTGCTGTTAATTTGATGGGTTTTGTTTCTGAGGGAGGGGCAAAATCGGGATTTAGAAGTTTGGTGAGAAGAAAGAGGGTTGATTCTGTTCATTCTAAGTCTTCAGATTCAGGGCATCATCAATTGGCTAAAGAGTTATCCATTCTGCATCTAATTGCCATAGGTATGTATTATAATAATAACATTATTATTATTATTATTATAACACAAAAGTTGCTGACCTTTTCATTTTTTGGTTCATTTTTCTTTTTTTATATATTTTTTTTTAATTATGTTGGAATTGTGTCATTTTATTTGATTTTGATTTTACGGTTTTAATTATGGATATTGATTAATTATTAAAGGTAACTGAGTGAAGAGGTGGGTCCCAGCAGAGCCCAGTTGGACCCGCAAGACTCACCTCAAAAAGTGACGTTTGCACAGGTGAACCCGCAAGACTCACCTTCAACAGGGACGTCTGCGCAAAGGCTAAACTCGCAAGACTCACCTTGAAGAGACGTCTGCGCAGAAACCAACTGGATCCGCAGGACCCACCATGCTCAGAGACGTGACGTCCTTACGCGCAGTACGCAAGCTGTTCCCGCAGGAAAAGCCTCCCAATGGTCGACGTACTCCGCCTGTTCCCGCAGCAACGGATACTAGCCGTCAGGGAAGGCTACCCGCGCAGCAAGGCTACACGCACAAGGCACTTAACTCTTAAATAATTCAGTAATGTCACCTGAAGAAGGAGTGAGCAAGCCGGGAACACTCCCGCACAAAGCCGGGAACACTCCCGTACAAATGAGCCAGTCCGTACGATACTGGAGGATCTTTTGTACTGTACCTGACGAGGTATGGACAAAAGATCTGACCAAAGATACGACAGCTCACTGACAACAGTATGACGATCAACACGCTCTTGTACTGTATGTCACTATCAGCCGCTGCCTACTCACCAATCTGTCGGAGGACGTGCATAGCCTGCAGTTGGTGGAACAGGAATAGTACACAGCCGGCCTGGTCACTATCAGCCGCTGCCTACCCACCAACCACCAGCATGGCACGTGCGTAGCCCACAGTTGGCAGAACAGGAATACTATTCAGCCGGCTGTACCTGCTTGGAAACCTACCTTCGGCTATAAATACTCCAACACCTTGGAATGGTATGGACACATTACATTACCTTATCACATCTTATCTTTTCTAGCAATCTCTTAATATACACTTATATTCAAGAGCAATCTAGTCTGATTCTCACGCCGGAGGGTGGTCACAAGGAGGTACCCCCCTTCTAAGTGACGAGCTCACGGTGTCTGTTTTGCAGGTCACCAGAAGAACCATCTTTGCCGGACATAACCCCTCGTGGGAAACATCTATTTAACCCCCAGATTATCCGTAATCTGCCCGGGGTCAATTAGTGTTTCTTCATTGGCGCCATCCGTGGGACCAAGCTAGAACTAATTCTCAGTTTTTTCAAAACCTCCGAAAAGATGGTTAACGTTACTCAGGTCCCCAGGCCAGGGAGTAACCAAGAAACCCCGGTAACCACAACCCCAGCTACTGGGGGGAACACCGGCGAATACACACATTTTACTTACACTACCCCGGTTACCCAAGCCGGGGCAAGTGTAGTAAATTTTACGAACACTACCCCGGTTACACGAGCCGGGGCAAGTGCAGTAAACAATCCTCCCCTGAGATTCATTGATACCCAGGTGGAAAGACAACAGACGAGGCCCCCCCGCCAAACACTTGAACAAGTTAAAGCGTGGGCGGAAAAACGTCAAAGGGAATTCCAAGCTGAGTTGGATGAACGCTTACGTTCACTCCAACAGGCTGACGAATTCGAAAGCACTCGACAACAGCTCAACATGAGCAATGAGTGCGAGTACTTGGACGATGATTCGGAGGAATCCGACACCGACGTAAACCCTCGCCATAAGGCTAAAGGGAAGCGTAAGGAAACGGACTTCCAACCAAGAAGGAATTTTGGAGAAACCTTCAAACCAAAAAACGCGGGTGGAAACCCACGTGACTTCTCTAAAACCTTCAGACCAACCGCTGCAAATGCGGGAACCTCCAAGTTTGCAAGGGACATTGCGGAAGCAATCGCCCCAAGAAGTGCCAAACAGATGTCAAACATCGGCACCTATGATGGTATATCCGACCCGGGCGATCATTTGAACAGATTCATAGCGGGGGCAACCGTCAGCAACTGGACGGAACCCACGTGGTGTTATATGTTCCAGATGACGTTGGTTGGAGCAGCCAGAGCGTGGTTCGACCGTCTACCGGTCCACCACATCTACGATTGGGCAGACTTCCAACAGAAGTTCAGCCAACACTTCAGTCAACAAAGAAAGTACACTGAAGAGCAATGGACAATCCTCAACTGCATCCGAGAGGAAGATGAGTCTTTACTAGACTTTATCACGCGCTTCAATTCAAAGAAGCTAAGTCTGGGCAGTATTAGCGAAGATCTTGTTCGCGCTGCTTTCATCCAGGGCGCGAAAGACCCAGAGCTCATCCGCACCTTAACGGGTAAAGATGGCATGCCATACACATGGGATGCCATCATGACAGCAGCTAAACGCTTCGCGGAAACGGAAAAGCAACTGGGTAGAGATCTTCCCCAGAGCACAAACCTCTACACCCAGAAAACAAGAGAAAACAATGTCCTTACCGCCCGACTAAACAAAAAGAGGAAGCTAGGCATTTGGCAGTCAAGGGTAAACTTTGACACCTCATCCGGCTCGCACCCTCGGTTAGGCGGAAAGGATAACATGCCGTCGTCAAACCGGAACTCCAGATGGACGCCACTCACCAAAAGCGTCACCGAGATATTCGACACCGAGAGACTCCCATGGCCAAAGGCTCCAATAATCCGAGAGCGTCACAACGCTGATCAGAGCAACATCTGTGACTTCCACAGGACAAGAGGCCACAACACCGAGGAATGCGTAGACTTGAAGGACATCGTCGAAGCATTTGTCAGAGATGGGACGCTCACGCACCTCGTGGCGTAATGAACGCTGAGCAGGCTAATGCGTGTAGAACCCCAGTTGGGGAAAACACGAATAAAACTGCAGCTTCAATGTCGGAGACTACATACTGCGTAAACAACGAGATTCCGAACCAAGTGCATATCGGCTCGAAAGGCTCGATGACACTCCCAAGAACATGGAAGGGAGCTCAATTACACAGTCTGCATGTAGATCAATTCCAAACTTGTAAAAGAAAAGGCCCAGAGCCACTTCTAATGGAAATGATTCTCCTTATCACATTGACGCTGATAATCTTACATTTATACTTATGAACTTTCCACACTGATATGCCGATCTTCACCGCATACATAAGTGGGGAAGTAAGTCGTTGCGTGTGGAAGGCGGCAAAACCCGCATAAACACAAAAAACGGCCAACCTTCACGCAGGTCAGTTATAGGTAAAGTTGGGTCATCCCACTAAATGAAAGTGCCGGTCCTACCCGCACAAATCATGATATAGGAAACCGAACTAACCTATTGACAACCGCGCGTTGAACGGTTAATTTATTCAAAACACTGATATGCCGGTATTCACCGCATAAATAAGTGTGAAAAGAAGTCATTGCGTGTGGAAGGCGGCAAAACCCGCATAAACACAAAAAACGGCAAGAATTTCTAAGGAAAAGATGAGGAAAACCTTCACGCAGGTCAGTCATAGGTAAAGTTTGGTCATCCTACTAAATGCAAGTGACGGTCTTACCCGCACAATCATGATAGAGGAAACTGAACATTAACCTATTGACAACCGCGCGTCGAAAGGCTAAATTATTCAGAACACTTAGAAAATCTCTTAAGGAAAAAATGAGGAAAACCTCCACGCAGGTCAGATATAGGTAAAGTTTAGCCATCCTGCTAAGTGAAAGTGACGGTCTTACCCGCACAATCACGAAAGAGGAAGCAAAACTTTAACCTATTATCTACCACGTTGAAAGGTTAACTTATCCAAAGTACTTAAGAAATTGCTAAGTTAAACTAAAGTATGCACAAGCGAATCATATATTGTTTATGCGGCAAAACAAGTGCCAAATTAAACTATAATATGCATGAGCAAGTCGTATAACGTTTATAAAGCAAGAGTGACGGTCCTACCCGCACAAAGGATTTACATTCCATAAAAATTCAAGTATTACAAGAATGGCCGGGTATCTACCCGCCTACAAGAGTGTAAATCTATACAAAAACATAAACCTATCCTAACAGTGGAAAGGGATCTAAAGGTTCAAGCTTCAGGACCACTTCCTCCAAACCCACTTGTACCCGCACCATCACTTGGCTGTGGCGGTTCAAGGAAGGTCTTGAGAATGGTTAACCCATCATCAGCAGCAGCAACTTCGTTCACCTTCTCCACCACTGGATGCGGGAAGGCAGCATACTGGTTCACTGCTTGGTCATAAGCAGCTTCAGTATCCACATCATATAAAGGGAAGTTGGAAGGCGTGATGCCCTTCTCAACGAACCCTAGACCAAGCAGGAAGCCAGCATTTTCTCCATCCTCATGAGAAGCGTTGAGGGCTGCGCTCATGGCATCGTCATATGATGTGTCCGTGAAGACCCGATGCACAACCTACAAAACAAAAATACAAGTATCAAAACCTTTTCTAAGTATAAAGAAAAGCGTGAAGACATTATGAAGCTAAGCTTACCTGCGACAACGCTTCTCGTAGAAGCCATTCCTTGGTAACCAGAGCCTCCTGGAGGGCAGCTTGAGCTTGGTTACGGGCGCGTTCGGCTTCACTTTTGTTAAGGTTGGCAAGCAACACTTCCTTAGCAGCAGCCTTTTCAACGCCCTTTAGCTTACGCTCAGTATGGTCAAGCATACCCCTCTGGTCCAAGATTTCTTGAAGCTTCTTGGCGTCTTCCATGGCCAAGGCGTCATGAGCCTGCTGGAGCCTCTCTAATTTGGCTTTGAGCTCCTCATTCTCGGTGCGTAGAGGCTCAGCAACAGCTTCAGCCCTGGTGGCCCTCTCAGTTGCGTTCCGAGCGGTTTCCTTAGCCAACCGAAGCTGTTCGTTAACAGCTTGGGCAGCCTTGGAACGGGCCTCGAGACGGGCCTGAACTGTAAGGCCCCGTTACCGGTAGCCCTACTTTCGTGTTGGATTTACTCATAAACACAGTTATAAATATCAGAGTTAATTAAAACATTTACGCGGAATATAAAACTTTCATAAAACTTTACATAATTCATAACTTGTCTCAAAACATCCTTTGTCTTTCAACATTAAAGCATTAAATTAAAACATCATAAGTCTTCAGATGCCAGATTCTTGTTCAGTGCCATGTGTCTCCTCAAGCGAGCTGCCTCATCCTACTCACCTGCGTGCATACTAAAAGTCAGCTACGCTGAGTGAGTTCTAGTTAATCACATAATCATACAATACATTCTTACGCTTCATACTTAATCTCTTAACTTTCTTTCATATACACCTAAGTGCTTTTACTTTCATTTTTACTTTCATACTTTCTTTACATTCATAATCATACGTTCATTTTTACCTTCATGCTTTCCTTACATACATAATCATACTTTTTAAAGAGCCTTTCGCCATATAACCTCACAGATATTATAAGGGTCTGGTCCCTAGTTTTCGAATATTAGAAGGGTTCGATTCCCTAACATCACAGATATTATAAGGGTCTGGTCCCTATCGTCACAGATATTATAAGGGTCTGGTCCCTAGTTTTCGAATATTAGAAGGGTTCGATTCCCTAACATCACAGATATTATAAGGGTCTGGTCCCTATCGTCACAGATATTATAAGGGTCTGGTCCCTAGTTTTCGAATATTAGAAGGGTTCGATTCCCTCTTCGTTACCATACAACCATACATCATACCTCGAGTATTAGTAGGGCTCGGTACCCTTTTCGTAACCATACATTATCATTTCTTTCTTCTATTATCTCTATCATGTTCATACACATAAACATACATAACATACTTACCTTATACATAGCGTTACAACCTGACAGTACGTGCAATATCCGAAGATCGTTCACGTACTATCAAGCAATCATTCATACATTTCACATTATCCACATAAGGCATACACTTATCTCTTAGGATAAGTGTATTAACAAACATATTGAGTATGCACACAGCCCCGAAAACGTAACAAATAAATGGGGCTAGAAACTCACCTGAACACGGTTACGTTATCCGTTGATCGTAATCCCCTTCTTCAGTTGTGCACGGCTGACTGTATAACAAGTATACATATCAATTTAACTATCATTACTTATAACATCTTTCTAGTCTTAATTACTACCCACAACGAACGGGGGTCCGGGGGCAGCGCCTCTGGCAGCGGGGTCTAGGGGCGGCAGCCCCTAGCAGGGTCCAAGGGGCAGAGCCCCTGGCTGGGGTCGAGCTGCCAGGTCAGCTTGGAAAAATTTTATTTCCATTAACTGTCTTAACACATTTTTCATTAGATTTTTAATTTATTTTCTAATCGAACTTGGCTTTAGGCGAAGTTAAACCTTAGGCGAACTTAGCTTTAGGCGAAGTTAAACCTTAGGCGAACTTAGCTTTAGGCGAAGTTGTCATCAGGCGAACTTGACCTCAGGCGAAGTTACCAGTTAGGCGAACTTAACTTTACAGCGAAGTTGCTATCAGGCGAACTTGGCTTCAGGCGAAGTTGTCATCAGGCGAACTTGGCCTCAGGCGAAGTTACCAGTTAGGCGAACTTAACTTTACAGCGAAGTTGCCATCAGGCGAACTTAGCTTGCAGGCGAAGTTCATCAGGCGAACTTAGCTTGCAGGCGAAGTTGCCCAGATGAAGGCGAAGTTGCCCAGATGAAGGCGAAGTTGCCCAGGCAGCCGCAGTTTTAGTTTCTGATCGGCATTTCGAGCGATTTTAACACCCTTGCTATGGTTCAATATCACCCACTACGCTACCCGACCATTTTTGGTCGTTTATACACTAAAAAGCTTGGATCTTTAAACTTCAAAGATCAAGAATCATACCTTTTTGGGCTTGTTTGGATCTCGTTTACTTGCTTATCACCACTAATCGCTCTCTCTCTCACTCGGGTCTGCCGGATCTGCCTTCGGTCCAGCGGCGAAGTTAGTGTGGTATGTGTGTGTTTTTGGAGTGTTAGGGAGTTTGGTGAAAAATGAAGATATTTTGGGATTTTGGGGGTATTTATATCCCTGAAATCCCATTCTCATTTAACCCCTCTCAATTAATCCAAGTCCAAGACCCGCTCCCTACCCGATATTAATTAATTACGCGAAATCACTAAATTACGCGGATCTGCCTGAACTTCAACCTCAAGGGCCTTGAAGGCCTTCTCCTTCTCCGCAGCAACGGCGGAGAGCCTCCTGTTCTCCTCCCGGACAGCCCGCGCCTGAGCTACTTCTTGGATACGAGCTGCTTTTAACTTGTCGTTTTCACGACAAAGCAGCTCGACGCGCGGCTGCATCCGGGCAAGGAGAATTCGAAGCTCGTTTGTCAGCCTACCCTCCTGGTAGCTTGACATAGCTTCTCCCAGTGCACCACTGGGGGCGGCGTGGCGCGCCCACTCGACGCAGTCCACAGCCGTCCGAAAGGTTGTTCCCCGGCGGATGTTCCACCGCGGAACAAACACCTCATTCGAATCCGACACTGCAAAAACAAAAAACAGTTAGGAAAAGATGATATAAAAAAAAACATAACAGGCCAAAATAACCCTACGCACCTGTAGGGTCGACGATAGGCCTGTAGCCGCCAAACCCATCACCCGAACCTAACGGATATCCATCCAAGAGGTCAGGCAGATGGGAAGGAAGCAGAGATTGGCTAGACGCCGCAACCCCGGACATACCTGAAGGACCGGCCGTAGTCGCCGGCGCCGGAGGAGGCATGGCGGAGGCCGCCGTGGTAGAGACCAACGGAGGTGAACTCACCGGAGGTGAACTCACAACCGCGGTCGTCGCTGCGGAAGAGACCACCGAAAAACTCACCGCCGGTTCAGTGAAAGAATTAGTGAATATGGCACTGACAACCGGCGGAGACGTCGTCATAGTTGGAGCAGTTGCCTCAACCGAGTGAGCAACTGAACCAACTGAAGCAGGCGCAGCCGCCTGGGTCATCGCCTCAGGTAGGTTGACCAAACCTACCATCATGGGTCCGGAGATGCTCCTCCCCGCTCCACCCTGGAATGCGGTAGCATCCACGCCTACACGAAGACAAGATATATAAGTATAATGGCGGAAAGATATGAAGTTAAAAGTAAAGGAAGTTTGTACTTACGAGTCCTCTTGAGCTTGAAGGTACGAACAGGCGGGGACGAACCCGATGGAACCGGCCTCTTTACGCCGGTCACCGTCGTTGTACTGGGCTGCCCGGAGGTGACAGCCGTCTCAACCTCCGGAGCAGTGATCTCAACACCACCAGGGTTCCCCGCCACCTCCTCGCTTTCGGTCTCTGAGTCAGACCGATTCACCGGATCGGCAGTGGAGGCAACCTTCGCCTTCCCCTTCCCGCCAGCAGCCTTCTTCTTCCTCACGAAGAATGGACCATCTGCGGATTCCTCATCAGAAGATGACAAGATTAGAGGAATTCTAGCAGAGGTTTGAGCATTGACAGGTCGAGGGTTAAACAACTCCTTACCTGGCCGCGTGGCGCTTAGAATCGGGTGGCCCGGCGGGTAGACCTCCACTAACCGATCCGCCGTTTGCTCAAGGATGGGCAACTCGTTCTCATCTAGAGCACGAGTACCCATCCGAGCAGGACCATCACTCTCCCGCGGCTGCATGAGAGACTGCAAGTCATTTCCCTCTGAAAACAAAAAGAAAAAACGGTTAGAACAAAAACCCTAAATTAACGGATAATATGAAGCATACCGTAAGGGACAGAGTTCAAACCGTATTCGAGGACGATGGGAATCTGTGACGCCTCCTTCCACACCCGGCTCATCCCGAGCATCACCATCCCGGACTCCGCAAAGCGGTAAACCGGAGACTGGATCCGGGAAACCTTGGAGAACCATTCCGCCTCCTGGTAGTTGGAGGCGTGAAGGTTCGGGAGAGCTCTCCCGTTCTTGAACGTCATCGCTATGGGGACGACGCGAGCGGAGATATAGAAGAACTCCCGCTTCCAAGATCGAAGACTGCGCTCGGTAGCGCAGATCTTCAAACCCTTGATCCGATTGACCAAGGTATACCACCCCTGGATGCACCTCCAGGAATAGAAGGTCATCAGGCGGTCAACATGGGGCTCCACACCCAGAATGAGACACACCCACTCGAAATGGCGGATCTTGGCGATCGCCATTGGGTGTACCTCAGTCAGATGCACACCGTGTCTCTCCAGAACACGGTATACAAACTTCGTCAATGGGAACCTGAGATTCCCATAGACGAAGAATGCAGCGTACACCCCTATCTTGCCCTTGGGGGCATCGTACACCGTCTGATGAGGTGCAGGAAACTCAGGCTCGAAAGGCTCGAGCATGAACTTCCTGACGACGTACTGATAGAGGTCGACCGGAAGAGCACACTGGCACTCGCCAGCAGTACTCTTGTCATCCTTGTCCGACGTGGACGACGGATTCTCGGCATACACGTCAGACTCCTCGGCGGTAGCCTCAAGATCATGAACAGAAGACATGTTTTGGATGTAAAGAAGAACGATTTCAGGAGAATGCTCGACAGAAAAGTTAGATTATTCGCCGGAAATTGTTTAGAAGAAGAAGAGAGGTGAAACTGTGAGTTGAGATGCAACCTCTCCTCCATTTATATACTCATCGCAATGAATGCGATGAATTTAATGCGGAAGAGAGAGGAAAACGCTGGTGCAATGAAACTATGACACGTGGAAAAAGCAAGCTGGCAACAGCTGTTGACAGGACGCGTGCCGTAAACTTCGCGGCCACGCGCCCGAAAACTCGCGCCCACGCGCCTGAAAAAGCGTCTGGAATGACCATATACTGTCACGTCGTCATAACGTCCTGCACGTCCTGACACTGCCAGAAGAAACCGTCGGACGACGTTTCAACAGTTTGGACTGTTCTTATCATTTCACCAACTCTTTGAATTTCAAAAAGATTCAAAAAGATTCAAAAGTAAGCGGGACTATACCCCTTACCTTGGCAACCAAGTAACTATAAGACATGTGCGAGTACAGTGTTAAGGCAAAACCCTTCACATACTTAGCACCCGCAGGGAATTGAAGCCAAGAATACCTCGGCAACCAAGTAACTATAAGACGGGTGCGGGTACAGTGTCAAGGCGAAACCCTTCACATACCTAGCACTCCGCAGGGAATTGAAACCAAGAAGGATCTTCTGGGCCATGCTTGCGGAAACGGGAATAACATCCCCGCATAGCGGGAACGTCGAGAACTAGATTGTTTGAAGCTCCAATATGGAATTGGTTGTTTTAACATAATTGATCACTATGTTCAAAACTACCAAAACCTCATGGAGAATCTACACAAGTGGAACTCAACGCTCCTGACTTGCGAGGAGGTTACAGACCTACCCGCATCATACCCAAAGATCAAGCAGAAAAGTCGGGAATTTCTGCACGTGACATTAGGACTTCCGCGGGAAGAATCCCCATGGAAAACCTTAAAACTAAACCCTTTTCAAAACCCTTTGCTTAAGTCCAAAAGTTCACCTCACTTATTAACAATTCATGAGAACATTGGACTGGGGGGACTTGAAGAGGTAGGTCCCAGCAGAGCCCAGTTGGACCCGCAAGACTCACCTCAAAGAGGGACGTCTGCGCAGTTGAACCCGCAAGACTCACCTTCAACAGGGACGTCTGCTCAAAGGCTAAACTCGCAAGACTCACCTTGAAGAGACGTCTGCGCAGAATCCAACTGGATCCGCAGGACCCACCATGCTCAGAGACGTGACGTCCTTACGCGCAGTACGCAAGCTGTTCCCGCAGGAAAAGCCTCCCAATGGTCGACGTACTCCACCTGTTCCCGCAACAACGGATACTAGCCGTCAGGGAAGGCTACCCGCGCAGCAAGGCTACACGCACAAGGCACTTAACTCTTAAATAATTCAGTAATGTCACCTGAAGAAGGAGTGAGCAAGCCGGGAACACTCCCGCACAAATGAGCCAGTCCGTACGATACTGGAGTATCTTTTGTACTGTACCTGACGAGGTATGGACAAAAGATCTGACCAAAGATACGACAGCTCACTGACAACAGTATGACGAGCAGCACGCTCTTGTACTATATGTCACTATCAGCCGCTGCCTACTCACCAACCTGTCGGAGGACGTGCATAGCCTGCAGTTGGTGGAACAGGAATAGTACACAGCCGGCCTGGTCACTATCAGCCGCTGCCTACCCACCAACCACCAGCATGGCACGTGCGTAGCCCACAGTTGGCAGAACAGGAATACTATTCAGCCGGCTGTACCTGCTTGGAAACCTACCTTCGGCTATAAATACTCCAACACCTTGGAATGGTATGGACACATTACATTACCTTATCACATCTTATCTTTTCTAGCAATCTCTTAATATACACTTATATTCAAGAGCAATCTAGTCTGATTCTCACGCCGGAGGGTGGTCACAAGGAGGTACCCCCTTCTAAGTGACGAGCTCACGGTGTCTGTTTTGCAGGTCACCAGAAGAACCATCTTTGCCGGACATAACCCCTCGTGGGAAACATCTATTTAACCCCCAGATTATCCGTAATCTGCCCGGGGTCAATTAGTGTTTCTTCACTGAGTTATTTTGGGATTTTTTTAAATTTCTTAGGCATTGGTTCAAATTTTTAATTTTTATATTTTTTAATATTGAATTTGTGTCATTGTATTTGATTGTGTTTGTGAATTATCATATTATTTCAAGACTAAGATTTTAGGGTTTTATTTATGGATATTGATTAATGCTTAAAAGTACTGAAGTTATTTTGGGATTATAAAATTTGTTAGGTGTTGGTTCAACAATTGGAGCTGGAGTTTACATTCCTGTGGGCACGGTTGCACGAGAGCATTCGGGACCCGCTTTAGCCTTCTCTTTTTTAATAGCTGGAATAGCAGCCGCCCTTTCGGCTTTTTGTTATGCTGAGCTGGCGAGTCGTTGCCCTCCGGCTGGAAGCGCGTTTCATTATTCTTACATATGTGTTGGAGAAGGGTATGTTTTTATGGTTATAAATTTATAATTCTCAACGCATTATAGTAATTATTTTTAGTTAGTAATTATAATTTGTTAATTTACAGTCTTGCTTGGATAATCGGTTGGGCTTTGATATTGGAGTATACGATTGGTGGATCTGCGGTTGCTCGTGGAATTTCACCTAATCTGGTGCATGAATTTTACATTTTTACGTTTTACGTTTTTACATTTTACATTTTATGCAATTTGTTTTCTAATGTAAAATTTTTTGTTATTTCTTCAGGCATTGCTTTTTGGAGGCCCGGATAGTCTTCCACCATTTCTGGCCCGATACTCTGTTCCTGCACTTGGACTTGTGGTAGATCCGTGTGCAGCCTTTTTGGTGTTTGTTGTTACCGGGCTGTTATGTGTGGGAATCAAGGAGGTAGTTGTTAGTTGTTACAGTGGTTTTTTTTTATTTTATTTTTTTACCTTTTTCTTTAATAAAGTTGTTAAATTGTTTGTTTATATGGCAGAGCACGTTTGTGCAATCGGTTGTGACCGCTGCAAATATTTTTGCTATGATTTTTGTGATTCTAGCGGGTGGATATCTAGGTTTTAAGAGTGGATGGGTTGGCTATAAAGTTTCCACAGGGTAATTGGCATTACTTTTGTACTGTACTTGAATTAAATCTTCATGAGTTCATCAACAAAATAAATATATATTACTTTTTTTTTATAAAAAATTTTTATTTATCTTTCGGTGTTTGTAGATACTTCCCATATGGAGTCGATGGAATGCTTGCAGGTGCTTCTACAGTCTTTTTTTCATACATAGGGTTCGATTCAGTTGCCAGTACAGCTGAAGAGGTACTTAAACTAATTATTCGACTTTTTGTCACGCATGTGAAGGAATTTAAAAAAAAATACCTTATGGAACTCAAATTGATGAACTTTACAGGTGAAAAATCCTCAACGGGATTTGCCTTTAGGAATTGGGGCTGCATTATCTATTTGCTGCATGTTATATATGTTGGTCTCTGCGGTTATTGTTGGTTTAGTACCTTATTATGCAATGGATCCCGACACCCCTATTTCTACCGCTTTTGCTAGCCACGGTATTCAATGGGCCGCGTAAGTAACTTAATAAATTCACTTAATGTTTTTTATCGTGTTTTATTTATATTTATAGTTCTACACGCATTTTGTTTCTTTCTCATAAAGATTAAATTTTTATATTTTGTTATTTCACAGGTATATTATAACTATAGGTGCTGTAACTGCTCTGTGCTCGACATTGATGGGTTCACTTTTGCCTCAGGTGAACGCAATCAAATGTCTAAAGTCTAGACAAAGTTACTTTACTTTATATTAGATGTCACTTGTGCAATGTTTTTTATTTAATTATTTATTTCCTTATGTCTTGAAGCCACGGATCTTGATGGCTATGGCTAGAGACGGTTTGCTCCCATCATTTTTTTCAGAAGTAAATCCGCGTACGCAAGTTTCAGTCAAGAGCACAGTTCTGACTGGTTTGATTGCTGCCACCTTGGCGTTTTCTATGGATGTCGAGCAGTTAGCGGGGATGGTATGTGCCATGTGGCATCTTTTTTTAGATAATTTGACATCACCTGTTTTGACCAGCCACCTGTTTTGCCCGGCCCGCCCATCTTTTCATAAGCATCCCACTAAAGTTATTCATATTGTTCTTCTAAAGTCACTCAACTTTTATTAGGTGTTCCGATCTTACGTAATGTTTTATAAATAAACGTTTTTAAAGTTAAGTGAGGCAAACGAAATATATACGAATCTTGATTACAGTTAACGTAATGTTTTATAAATAAATGTTTTTAAAGTGAAGTGAGGCAAATGAAATATATATGAATCTTGATTACTATTTAACGTAATGTTTTATAAATAAACGTTTTTTAAAGTGAAGTGAGGCAAATGAAGTATATATGAATCTTGATTACTATTTAGTGATATTATCTTTTGTCCATTTTGACTTAAATCGAACAATTATGAAACTTGGTTAATATTTAGTGAATTTTTTTTCGTCACGATTACTTCATACTTTATGTTAACTGGAAAAATAATAATCACTAAATATTAATCATGATTCATAAATAGTTTCATTTGCCTCACTTAATCTAAAAAAACTTCATTTATTAAAAAAAGTACACAAGATAGGAACATCTGATGAAAGTCGATTGACTTTAGTGGAACGCTTTGAAAACTTGGTTACTATTGTGTGTAGTTTTTTCTATTTTATTTTGATTTCCAAGGTGTATAGTAATAGTTGCTTCTTTGTGTTTGAAGGTTAGTGTAGGCACACTTCTTGCATTCACAATGGTGGCAATCTCGGTTCTCATACTTCGATACGTCCCACCAGATGAGGTCCCACTTCCATCCTCATTTCAGGCAGCCATAGATTCGGTTTCATTGCGCTATAACAATATTATTAGTCCTGACGAAACCGATGTTGAGGTCAACAAGGGTCAAAGTGTGGAGAAAAGCACACGTTTTCCCTCAAAAGGAGAGATTTCAGCTAGCTATCCTCTAATTGCTAAAGTAGCAGCTCAAGGTTTATAATCCGGGCTCTTTGTTTTTCATACACATTATTTTTTATTAGGAAAAAACTTGAGGGCTAATGGCGTTTTTGTGAATTTTGTAGCTTTATTCAGTGAAAAGAAGAGAAGAAAAATTGCAGGGTGGATGATAACGCTTAATTGTGTTGGAGCGTTGATTCTTACATATTCGGCCTCAAATCTTGGTATTCCTAGGTTAGTTTGTTTCGTGTTTGTATGTTAAGTAATCTTAATAGAATAATATTAATCCTGCTAATAGTCGTGCCATTGGTGGGATTTTACTATTGATTTTAAAATTTCTACACAGGCTCACCTAGTATTTGTGATTATCAATGTGTTCACTTGACTTGTGTTTTTATCTAAATGGGTCAAATAAAAAGTAACAGTCAAATGGATCAAGGTATAAAAGTCGCACAACTTCTATTTTTAATAGGGATGTCAATCGTGACGGCTTGTGGGTTCGCGAGTTCAATTGCTTGCTTTAGCTCGAACACGACCTGTATTTTTATTCATGTCAAAAACATCAACCCTAACCTGCACACACTTAAAATCGTGGGAAAAGAAAACACGACCTGTTTAGACCATTTATCTAAACGTGTCGAACAGGTTGGCGGGTGACAACCGAGTTGTAAACGTGTTAATCGAGTTGGCAGGTTGTTAAAAATCAGGTTAAACGGGTCAAAACAGGTTAGTGGGTTGACTTGTTCAAGTACACGGGTTAACCAGGTCAACCCGAACACAACCTGAACACAACCCATTTGATTAAACATGTCAACCTGAACACAACCTGTTTTTCTAAACGGGATAAAATGCATACAACTTCCTATATTGTTTTTTTTTTCAAAGAATTAGGTTTTTATTGAATGGATGTTGATTTTGTAATCACAAAAAACACATCAAGTATATAAAAAAATTTAGAAAATCGACAAAAGAGTGTTTTCAGGTCAACACATCCCGACCCACCCTTTTGACTGATTAGACTTGTACATCTTACCACCTTTTTAATCAATACTTGTGAGGTTTATTGACTCTATTGTTCTTATTGCTTTTACAAACAGTTTATTACGGTTGGCATTATGTGGAATCGGTGGACTTCTATTATTGTTCAGTCTTGCTGTGCTGACTTCTATAGAGCAGGATGATGCGCGACACAATTTTGGGCACACAGGCGGTAATACATTCATATTCGTTGTTTTCTATTGACAGTTGACTTTTCATGGAAAGTCAAATACCGTAAATAGATTTTAAAACATACTATTTGTTCTGTTTTATAGGTTTCATATGCCCGTGGGTCCCTCTCCTGCCTATCCTTTCTATTCTCATCAATACATATCTGCTGCTTAATCTAGGGTGAGTATTATTATTATGGTCGAATTTCATATATACCTCTACAAACTTATTAAATAGCGTATATACCTTTAAATATACTCATTTTTAATTCATTTCGTTAAGAACAATTGCTCTTATTCATTTCAAAACTATATGTTACTGTAGGGCGGATACTTGGATGAGAGTATCAGTATGGCTGATGATTGGAGTGCTTGTATATGTATTCTATGGGCGGACCCACAGCTCGTTGCAACATGCAGTGTATGTACCAGCATCACATGTGGATGAAATATATCAAAGCAGTGCAGAATCATTGCCTTCTGAATAGACGATGAAACGGGACAAGATTAAAACTTAGATTGTTTGTCACATCCGGTGCCTTGTGCTTTAAGCTACTTGTGTTATATGTTCTGCAGTTAACAACCAAGGAACATGTCCATTTTATGTAAATATATATACACATATATGTACGTATTGATTATTAGGGTTGGTTGGAATTCTTAATCAGGAATTCCAAATTGAAATGTATTATTCTGCTTTTCAATATTTTCCAATTTGTCTGTCATGTGCATTGGTTTCGTCCTTCACATCTACATACAAATTGTGTTTAAAGAACACACCAACGAATATATGCACACACACGATAACACATACACGAGAACATACGTGAAACTGCAGTGATCTGCTATAAAAGGCAAATTGGTTGATAAACTACTTCCTTAAACACAGAACATGTCTTCGTTGAATCTTTTATATGTACAAAAGCACAATGTTACACTCATTTTGGTCCTTTTCGTAATTTTTTTAAAATAAAACTAGTGTAATTTAAATTCCCAATAGTTTGTTGGCTAACGTAATTTAAAACACAATGTAGTTGACATTTCTAGTATCTGAACATTAAAACACAACCTGCTGGTTCCAAAATTCTCACATATTTAAAACAAGGAAGAAAATGCAAAATTGGTCTTGTACATGATTAATTCTAATCTATATACAAGTATCATAATTAATAAAAATTCAGCATCATTTGTAGGACCCGTGTAACGGTTCTCCTATTAATCATTTGTAGTACCAAAAATTTCTGAGTGTCCTGTCTTCCCATCGATCATGAAAATAAATAAAGGTACTTCAAGAGTTCTAGTTAGTTTGGTAGCCCCGATTTCTGTTTCCAAGTGATATCGATACGAATTCAACTCCTGGTTACATAATTAAGCCACTTTAGTGAAAATAACATTTTCTTAATTTTACTTTCTGATCATACCTCTGTCCTTTTAGAGAAGATGATGTCAAAAATAATGAAATTACTTTTTTACCCCTCGTGTTTCTTTTATCCAACTGGAGCCTCTCCATTAACTAGTGCACTTCCACTCTCACTGGATTCAACACTATCAGATTTGCTGCTACTTGTTTTCGGCTCGTTTTTGCGGGACCCAACATATCTCTTGGTAAATGTACCTTCAGGGGTTTTATCCACCTCACCCTTTTGTGGGTTTGAACTTTGTCTAGGTTTACTTTTCCCGCCAGCTGGACGTGGATTTTCATTAGGCTTATCAGTACCTTGATCTGGTAGCAATGCTTTTCGACTTAAGCGAAGTTGCCCTTTTTCATTTATCTGTAATTATACATTAAGATAATTCTGATTAATATACAACCTAAAAAAAACTAAAAAAACAATCCGTGTTATATAAACAAAACTTAATTTTTAAAAAACTCAAACCTCAATGAGCTTGACATCGACAATGTCTCCAACCTTGAAAGCCTAAAACAATATAAACAGAATGTCATTGTTTGATTGAAAGAATATAAGATGCTAACAAAAGGTGATAATACGTACATCGTCTGGTTTTGAAAGCCAATCTGGACTTAATTCACTAACATGACAAAGTCCCTGAAATGAAGTTTAAACTTGTTTTAGATTTATAACTATAAATCATGATTATTACTTGGGATAGAAGTTATACCTCTCGGCCAGGTACTATTTCTACAAAAACTCCATAAGGAACAACAGATGTGATTCTACAGTTCCTATATACATCACCAACAACTGGGACCATTGTCAAGTTACTAATAATGACTCTAGTCTTTTCTAAGCTTGCCAAATCTCTCGATGTTATTTTGACCTGCAAAAGTCAAAAGACATGTGAGATAGTGATTGCGAAAGAGCATAAAGAAGCTGGCATGTTTAGCTTACTGTTCCATTATCTTGAGTGTCGATAGAATCCACGCCAGTCTCTTCAATAATACTCTTGACCTTTTTACCCCCAGAACCGATGATAAGGTTAACTTTAGCAGGTTTAACCTTCATAACCAGAATAAGTGGAGCATGCTTAGAAAGCTTCTTTGATGGTGGAGGTGAGCATTTTAACATCTCAGCTGAAAAAAATAAAGTCAAACCAATTTTTAAAATATATCTGTATATACTTAAAGATATATTGATATTATTATGTTTTTAAAATTTACCAAGAATTCGCTTTCGCCCTTCTTTTGCTTGCAGTAAAGCCTGCTTCATTATTGACAAAGTAATCCCACCTACCTATAATGTTAAAACACATGATATTCAGATATAAAGCCACCAATATTCACCAAATTACTTGACAACCAAGAAAACACACAAAGATAAAATAAGTAACCTTTATATCCATTTGAAATGCTGTTACTCCATCATCATTCCCAGCAACCTGCATTGTTAAAGTTCAGTAATTTGACTAATTTCGTAACCTATATGATGTATGCAAAAGAAAATAAAAAACCATTGTTTAGATAGAATATTATTAATTTACCTTAAAGTCCATATCTCCAGAAGCATCCTCGGAGCCGGTGATGTCAGATAAAATAAGTGGGGTCCCATCTCCCCCGAATTCCTCTGTGTCCAGAACCATACCCATTGCTATACCCGCAATAGAACTCTTCAATGGTACACCAGCGTCTTGTAACGCAAGGCATCCCCCACAAACTGATGCCATGCTGGCATCATCATATAAAAAGATGGAAATATAAATGTCAAAGAATGTGGAACTCTTTATATAACACCAAAGTGAACCCTAAAAACTGTCACACCTTGAAGATCCATTACTTTCTGTTATGGTGCTCTCAACACGTATAGTATATGGAAAATCATCTTCAGAAGGCAAAATCGGTTCTAGGGCTCGTTCTGCAAGTGTACCGTGACCAATCTCTCTTCTACTTGGTGCTCCAATTCTTCCAGCTTCTCCAACACATGATGGTGGGAATGAATACTGTATAATCAACAAAAGACGGGTTTAGTTAATACTAATAATCTAATTAATATGTATTTAATAGAGCTAGAAGCATAGTCACACCTGAAGATAGAATCTTTTTACATCTTCCACACCTACAAGGTTATCTATTCTTTGTGCCATCTGTTTATCACCAAGGGTAACCACTGCCAACGCCTATAACACAACATATAAAAACACAATTTTCTCATAAGGCCAATGCCTACAACACAAGACAATAAATAAAAACACCATTTTCTCAAAAGGTCACAAATGTCCAATTTTGATGGTTTAAATACAAACCTGTGTTTCACCACGTGTGAAAAGAGCACTTCCATGTGCTCTAGGAAGTAAACCACATTCTGAATCAATAGGGCGTATCTCCTCTGAAGTTCTACCATCGCTTCTTTTCCCTCCCTTTACGAGGAATACACTTTAATTAAGACAAAAGCATTGGATATAAAAAGAAGTATCAACTTCATATATACCCTTAATGCATGGGTATATATATGAAATTAAACCATTAAGATCAAAGACTAGCATATCTATGTTTCAATCAGTTTCTAATAGCAAGTGATTGCATGCATACCTTAACTATTCGGTTTCGCAGGTATTTGGAACTAACACTTTTGAACACCAATTTCACATCTACCTCGGAGTAGAACTGCATAGGAAAAGAGAAGAATAAAATATAAAATATAAATTATTAAGGAAAAGAGGATAATTATACCGCGGGAACTGGTTTTTTTAAAACTGGCTTAATGTGAACATCGCCTTCATCAAATTCACCATCAACAACAAATTCTTCCTCTTCATCTTCATCCTCCAGCATGTCTGGAGTTATTTCAGCACCAACACAAGTTTCATTTTTGCTGACATAACCCTCCTCAGTAAGTATGTTTAGAACTTTGTCCTCTAATAATGAGAGGGCTTTTCTTCTTGGTACTTTGTTTTTTATTTGTAGAACATTGACTAATTCATCACCAGCAATTTCCTGCATTGTGTTTACTTGTGAACTTGAGAGAAAACATTGATGCAGATAAATGAATTTCATAGGGTGATAAATCAGATTAAAACATCAACATATTTAAAAAGATAAAAAGAGTCACATACTTCTACATGCTTATACAGCTCAGGTGGAGGTAACTTGATTGAATCAAGCATTTTCGGTTTTCCACATATTTTTGCCAAATTGTCCACCTCTTTGCATATGGCTTTTACAGCATCCTGATGCATAAAAGAAAATAAACTTAACAAACAGAGACACGTACACATATAGGCATAGAAAACAGAAGACTATCTGATCCCAATTCTTGATTTATCTAACATTAGTTATTTAACAATAAAAGTAAACCCTACTATTTATCTGAAATAACCATAACAGTCCAATAAAACTGAAAGTAAAATCCAACACAATTAGATAACAACCTGGCCAACTTCTATTGCTTGAAGCAACTTCTCTTCAGGAAGAAAGTCACAGTAACCCTGAGATGAACAAGTCCATAAACACAAACCATGTCAGGGCATGTGATAATGATGTATGCATAGTGTACTAACAATAAAAGAAGAGTGGTACAACCTCTATCATTAATATCCCGGCTTCTGAACCTGCTAACATTAAATCCAGTTTTGAATCTTCCATCTCCATGGTTGTTGGATTCACAACAAACTTATCACCAATTAAACCAATTCTAACTCCTACTACAGTCTCTGTATGTGGCACTTCTGAGAGAGCTCTGTTTGGTACACAGTGTGGCAATAACTGTAATTAGGCTAACTGAAACTAAAATAACCTATGATATCATCTAAGAGAAAAAAAGCTTAGTTTGGTATTAAATCTTACAATGCGATTCCAGCCGCTGTAACCGCCAAAGAATCTGGGGAGTGCAAACCATCATAACTCAAAACCTGCAAATGAAATGAGTTCCATTATGGATTATATAATCCAGCAAACATAAAACTTTGAACTTCAAATATGCATTTAGCATCATCCGTTTTTCACTTTTAACGTATCTTTAACTTTAGAAGTCCATGTTATTTTCAGTTTTCCATGTCCCGTGTAATAAATTGCAGATCTGGTTATCCAGCCTTTTTTTAAAAAGAAGGCAAGAAGTTTTATAATATCATTGCAAAAGCTAGAAAACTCAACCGACCAACTTAACAGAAAGCTTGAATAAGGGTGTCCAGTGTATAATGACTATACAATAAAACTCAAAAGTCAAAACATTTATCTTAGTATCAGCTACATGACTTGGAAACGGTATAAGACACCTCAAAGTCATATACATGAAAATAAAAATAATAAACGCAGACAGAAAAAAAGGGTCTAAGAAGCAAGTACATACCCAAGATAGTATTTGAATTTCATGGTAGAATCCCTTAAGCATGGTTGGCCTCAACGGCCTATCAATTAGTCTACAAATAAGTACCTGTATTACATTATTAAATACCATTCAAAACTCCAACATTTGTATTATAACTTGAGGATGTGCTAATTAATAAATCCATGAAATGAGAAAATAGGGGTGGTTTTAATGAAGGGCACAAGAACAAACTAATACCTCATGGTCCTTTGTCCTTCCCTCTCGCTTAAAAAATCCTCCACTGAAAAAATAATTAAAAATCAATGCATATATGCCTGGTATAATAGATATGAATAGAACTTTTAGGTATTGCTAGTAAAAAAGCAAACAATAATAATACTTGCCTAGTTCTACCAGCTGCTGAAAACCGCTCTTGATAATGTACAGACATAGGGAAAAAGTCAGACGGTTCACTCGGGACATCAGCCATACAAACAGTTGTGTATATAATCTGCAAGAGATTATTATTATATTAAATTGCATAACCTAAGATAACACATCACAAACTTGCATATGTATAATGTGAATAACCTACTTTAAAAACCAAACATAAATGTAACTGTTCTCAAAACTTACAGTTTCTCCATCTCTTACAACAACAGATCCACTAGCTTGTCTTCCTATTTGACCAGTCTCAACTGTTATCTGTAGAAAGAACACATATTAGAGCAATAAAGATAAGAGATGCTAGTAAGCTTTACATCCATTGTTGTTAACATGTTTGTACTGTTTTGGAAGAAAAATAATATATTAAATCATTTATACTCAACAGTTTAAAAAGGTAACAATCTTGTAAACTTGAAAATTATGCAGGAAGCACAAGTAACAGATAGCTAATAGTTTATAACCTCAATGTGTAAATTCCCCGTTCTTCTTGATACCAATACAATTGGGATGAGATCGGTACCATACCAAAAAATACCAATACCAAAACAAGTGAAATTACCAAATACCATACCAAAAAATACCAATACCAAAACGAGTGAAATTACCAAATACCATACCATTGAAAATACTGAAACGGAATGTTACCGATACCGATAGGGGTGTAAACGAGCTAGTGAGCCATTTTCTCAAGCTTAAGCTCAAGCTCGGGTCAGGCTCGGGCTTGGCTCATTTCTTGTTGACTAATTATTTCTCAACATTTAAAAAAAAAATTTATTTTGAGAAACACGTTAACGAGCCTAAACTCGGCTCAAGTTCCTGTGAGTACCTTAAACGAGCCTAAACTCGGCTCAAGTTCCTGTGAGTACCTTAAACGAGCCAAAGCTTGTCTCGAGCTCGGCTTTGCAGTGTGAAATTAATACACATAAGTCCAAAAGAGTTAATAACTCGAAATACAGTAAGGCTCGGGCTCAATAACTAAATGAATTTTATTTGAGCCTCGTGCTCGTCTCGTTTCAAGCTTTTTATCGATTCAATCTTAATTAGCTCGTGAGCGGCTCAGCTCATTTGCACCCCTAGACACCGAAAACATGTATATGTACCCGTACCAATTGTGTTCGGCCGGTATCCTATTCAGTATACAGTACCGGCTTCAGTAAAAAAATGCTCATCCCTAATTATACAAATTCATCTAATTTTGTAATAAAATAATTCAATTTTGTTTCTAAGGCAATTGAAACCGAACTTAATAATAATAATAATAATAATAATAATAATAATAAGTGGCTTACGTATCTATCTCCGACGGGAATTCGAACGGAACGGCGGTTAGGAAAAAACGGCGTGGAGTGCTTTTCCGAAGCGATGACGTCATCAGGTTCACGATTTAAAGCCTTAATTGTGAAGCGTTTAGAGTGTATTCGGCTCGGTGAAATGAAATTATTGGAAATAGAATGAGGCTTAGTGAGGCGGAAGTAGGATTTGTGGTGTTTATTGGATGATGATGTTGTTGGATGTGTGAAGTGACAGCAAGGTCCGCCATGGAAGCTACTGCTTGCAAGCATTGTGGTGGTGGGACAATGAAGAAGATGGTGATGGAGTGAGTGAGTGAGTGAGTGAGTGTATGAGACTCTTATCCGTTGTTGCTGGTGCGCGGCATTTGCAGATGGGCTACTTATTATCCATCCTTATTGGGCTTTTATAATGGGATTATTATTTTACTTGTATAGTTGTATTATATTTGTGGCATTCTTTTCGGGCTTTATAATGTGATAGTTATATTTAAAGCATTCCTTCCCATATTTGTGAGTGGAAAGTAGAGGTGTACATATTTGGTTTTTCAAATATCTGGGTTTGGATATGGAACTGAGTTTGGATATGATCGGGTATTGAAAAATCGGATATTGTTAATACTCGGGTCGGTTTCGGGTCCGGGTATTGTCTCTAAAAACATACCTTATGTATCAGCTTCGGGTCGGGTATAGAACCGGGTATTTAAATACCCTATTTTCGAGTATTTAGAAAACCATATTTTTGGGGTTTTTCGGCCTTTATTCCGGGGTATAGATTGAACTTTTAAGGAGTTGCACTTTTTAGGGGTATTTTTTGGGATATTTTTCATGTATTTTTCAGGTAAATTCGGGTATAGATCAGGTATTTAAAAAACCCGGTTTCGGGTATTGGAAAAACCTGGTTCCAGGTATGGAACCGGTTCCGATTTTCAGGTATTTCCGGGTACAAATCGGGTCCAGTTCGGGTACGGGTTTTGGGACTGAAATGCATACCTTATCTGTACCATATAGGTAGGGTCGGGTACAGGTTCGGGAATAAAAAGACCTGGTTTCGGGTTCGTGTTTTTTGTGCACCTCTAATGGATACTACTTATGGTAGGGACTAGTAGGGTTGTTCACGAACCAAACCGAACCGAACGCAAACATGCTCATACTTGGTTTGGTTTGAAAGCGAGCCGAACCGAGCGGATTGAATTTAAAGAAACGAGCGATATCTTTATGCTTGAACTTGGTTTGGTTTTGAAACCGAGCGGCTTGGTTCGGTTTATGCTTGATTTCGTACAAAGTTTCCAATTTTAAATTTCTAAAACTTCAGATATCATTAATTCAAGACTTTTAACTCAAAATTATCTAAACTTTCCTCTTTAAAATGTATAAAACTCAAAGTTAACAACAAAACATGTATAAAAAGAGCGGCTACGGTTTAAAGTTGGATTTTGAATTCAACACAAAAGAGGAGAATTTTAAAAACTTTAAAAAATAGTATACTTTTATATATATACATAAAGTTTATATATAAAACTAATAAATAAAAAATAATTCGAGCAAAGCGAACCAAACCAAACCGAGCGAGGCTTTGCTCCTACTTGGATTGTTTTTAAACTGAACCGAGCCGAACGGCTCACTTCCAAACCGAGCCTAAATCAAACGAGCATTTTTCGAGCAATTTTCGAGCGAACGACGAACGAGTTGCGAGCAGTTTGTACAGCTCTAGGGACTAGGGAGTGTTTGGCCTAGTTTTTTTTATATAAACTTATAGCTTTTTTAGCTTTTTTTTTTGTAAAAGAAGCTTAACTTGATGTTTGATTTAGCTTTTCAAGCTTATGCTTATTAGCTTATATAAGCTAATAGTTATTGAAGCAACTTACTTTTTTAAATTGAGGAAAGAGGAAAATATTATTGTTTATAAGTTGATTTTGAAAACGCTTTTATTCTTATTAATTCTTTTATGTTTTTTTTAAAGTAGTTATGAGTGGAGAAGAGAAAAAAAATTATGATTTTTAATGCAATTATATAGATAAAGATGAGGGATGAGCCGTGAATACAGAAAAACAAGATTGGAACCCAAAGTTGTATTCAGTCAAACCCGACTCAAACAAGTTAAAACATGGTTTCAAACTGGTCAAAACTAATCCTTTATTATAGAAAAACAGGGTTGGAACCCAAAGTGGGTTTACCAAAAAAAAGCCGTTTGACTTTCTTTGACACGATTTAAGCCAACCCGATTGGTTGGGGGGGAGGGGAAGCCAGATTTGTGCACCTTTAGTTATACATGTAACTTTGTTTGTTCATTATAAGATTAATAGTTTGATGATAAGTGATTAAAATTTTAGTTGTATGCACAAATAAACGGCCGCGTGCTGCGGCGCGCGGTCATAAAAACTTGTTAAAATAAAATATAACTAGTTATAGCTACTAGGTATTGACTTTTGTTTATCACACCGATTTATTTTAGTAAAATTGTGATTAAAAATTTGTGCAAATGAAAAATCAAAATAATATTTAGGCAAAATAAATATTAATTTTTGCAAATTTCACAATAAACTCAAATCATAAAATCTCAAATTAATTTTAAGTCTAATTAATATGGAAAAAATATTATGCTAGAGTATGTGTATAAGTGTATAACTTTGGCATAATATTATATATTTTACTTAACAAATATATCATCAGTATTTGTATTTCTTCCGGGGAGAACAGCATGTTAAAAAGAAGCATTGTTGTAGGAGCTTCCCATTGAAGATCTATGAGTCAGGCTAATTAATATGGAACAAATATTATGGTAGAGTATAAGTGTGTAACTTTGGCATAATATCATATATTTTACTCAAACAAATATGTCATCAATATTGGCATTTCTTTCAGGGAGAACAACGTTTTAAGGCTATGCGTAGTAGATGGGCTACAAATTGGGACGAATTGCGACACGTGACGCCCAGTCAACAAATAGTAATATATATATATATGTATATAACACACACACACGTAATAATATAATAATAATAAAATTATTCCCCCTTCCGGCAACAAATACCCCCACGCCCCCGCCCCATTTCGCCCAGGGGGCGGTGTTCCACCCCAAATTCACCCAAAATCGCCCCATTACATATGGCCTAAAAAGAAGCAGCTGATGTAGTGTAGGAGCTTCCCATTGAAGATCTATGAGTCAGGCTAACGCCATTCAAAAGAAAAAATATTGGTGTTCATCTAATTAATTAACAATTTATAGGGGTGTTTGGGTTTCTTTATTTAAATGCAAATGTTCTTTTCCCAAAAAATTATAACTAACAATATCCAGACTTACCAAATATCTTATGAACATATTAACTTTTTAGAAAATTTAATAAGTTAAAAATGAGTCTAAATAAGCGGTCCCAAACATGCCCTACATATCAACATATTTTCAAGTAAACATAAAAAGTTAAAAAATATAAAAGGTTTCATTTGCGTCGACTCATGCCTTGTTGAGTATCCATGCCTTATGTCTTATTAGTATCATGTCTAATTGTGCCTATTTTCTTCCACTTTATTTTTTTCTTTATTCAACCTTCGTAACATCACGAGGTTCACCTTGATAGTTTCATCATTTCGCTTTCGTTTACTTTTATTCGAAAACAAGTGGTTGAGTCGGGTCAACATCTCCCGAACAGAAAATAAGATAACCTAGAGACGGCCCGCATCTAGTCTATTAGTCTAAGATGACTTGTGTACGTATGACCATTATGCAAAGCAAAGTGAATCATGTGACAAGAGAGACATGTACGCATATACATGTTATTTTCATTTGACATACATTATGTAGTTGGCTAAATGCCACCTTTCTCTCACGAGCTCCTTGTTTTCTTCTCTCTTTAACACACACACAAACACATAGTATATTAATGCTTAAGAACGCAGGGTTCATGTGCATAGTCTTATTCTTCAAGCTATAATTTCTAATATTATATGCTTCAAATGGTAAATGTGTCTTTTAGTGTTGATTAAGGAAAGAACATTTGAATTAATAATTGTTTAAGTGTCGGCTTAATGTTGTATTATATATATATATATTCGTTTAAGCATTATTTATATAACGTTTTGTACTATTTTGATTGTGTTTTGACTTTTCAATTTTGCATGAGTAAAAGGATGACAAGACTTTAAATTTAAGTTTGAAAAAGGTTCAACGTATTTTGAAATGAATAAAGAAGAAGCTAAGATATTATTTGTGTATATTACAAAAACTAATTAGTGAACACAAATTTTATTTATAAATATGTTCTTGGGAAATATATTTGCTACCATATCATGTATTAATCAAACAAATGAATAATATATAACTTCTTAGTTTATGTGAGTTAATGGCTTCGACTTCGTTTTTAACTGTAAAATGAGCAAACTAATAAGGATTCGTGTTTAACATAGCTCCCTTAAAAGTTAAAACATATTATAAATCTCCCATTGAAAAAACTACATGTTTACCAAGATACAACAACCTAATCGGAATATATTGTCAGAGATGGCTCCCACGTATGAGGTTACATAGGGTAAAATGGTGTTAATTATGATTAGGAATAAGAAAATGAAGTACAAGAAGAAGATGGTAAGTTGTGGAACCAATTAGAGAGTTCTCATCTCTAGTTCTCACTTTTTAACAATACTTGTTTTTGAGTATTTTGGTGTATGTGAAGCATAACTTCATAAGAGTAGATGGCCCACTAGCAAAAAAGATAAAAGCATTTTATACTAGAAAATTCTTCCAAGATTAATGTTTAATAAACACAAATATATTTATGGTCAACCAAACCATCATAATGACATTAGTTGAAGATCATTGGCCGAAATTAAACTTGGTCCAACACTAGGTGAAGACCAATAATGGCTTGTGTATGAGAGTGGTAACTCGCGCACGAGTAGTGGTATTGCAAATTCGCACAAGCAGTTGTTACTATCACACAATTTCAAGTAGAACACACGTCTGGAAATAATTGTCTAAATACCACATATATAAATACAATTATTTAAGTCCAAAGCTGAGAAAAACCATTTTCCTGTGGCGGAAACCACCTAAAACTATTAAAAAACCAAATTATACTAGATATGCGTGGGCACCAAAATCGGCATCCGGGCTGCAAGTGAAAGATGCTGGATGTGCAATGTTGTTCAATTCACGTCCTCTTAATCCCGCAACTGAAACCAATATATTCAGCAATACATACGGTCTCATTGTATTTTGTTGTGACATTATTATTTGAGCAATCAAATGTACATCATCTTAAAATTTATAAAGTTCAAATGAGTTTGGAGTCATAGACTATTTAAATAACCTAGAGCTCGTAAAATAGAAACTTTAAATGTTACTTTAACATAGGTCCTTGAAGCATAAACCGTATATATGAAAGATGCCTCATAACTAAGTTACTAAAATACATAAAGGTGTTTTAAAAGGAAACTCATGCATTCTTTATTTGTGATTCGGTTTATAGTAACCTCCCATTTTTGTATTAATATATTGTGTTTCAGAAAAGCCAAAACTCACCAAAAAAAAAAAAAGAAAAAAAAAGTCATACTTTTGACTTTGGAATTTTTGGTGTTGAGGAAAAGCAAAATCTATACATAGATTCTGTAAATGATAGTGTATTAGTGATATATTAGAATAATAAACTATATTTACATACTTTGAATGTTGTCTTAATTGATTAGAAACTACATGTTTAATCTTCAACGTAGAAACAACTGTATAACACATTTGATATTAAACATGTAACAAATAGACGTTAAAATGAGTCGAAATAACTAATTTGCATTTTTAATGAAATGTCATGTGTTAAAGAGGTATGGTCCATACGTGTGGTAAAGAGAAGAGGTTAAGATCAAGATCCACGTGTAAGGTCAATAATTCACAATTTCATGAATAGTTAATGTATGAGTGATGAGGAATGTGGTTTTCAATATATATATAATATAAAAAGCCCAAACAACTCTTTGTCTCCTTTTTCATCTCTTAACTTACACGTGTAAACGAACCGAGCTGGCGAGCTACTCATGACTCATGAGCTAATTGAGATCGGCTCGTTAATAACTTGATTTGAAGTGGGCTTCAGCGAGCTCAAGTCTATAAACAATTTCATTAAGTAGACAAGTCTAAGCTTTATACACCACCGAGCTAATTTTCAAAGTGAGGTAAAGTCGAGTTTGTGGTTCACAGAATTACAAGAGTCAAGCTCGAGCTTTCTCATAGCTAGCTTAACACATTTACACCCCTGTCAAAACTACACACCATCGCCATCAAACTCCATGTTCAAAATTAATCTCCTTTAGATGACACTTCTAATCGCAAGCCATCGCCTATTGTGGCAACACCACCATACCACCGTGAGAGTATGTAAAAATACTTCTCTCCCTCGCCTTGACCTAGGGTGTAAACGAGTCAAGTTGGGCTCGTACAAGGTCTAGCTTAGCTTGTTTTGAACTGCATTTCTAAAGTTTAATCTCGGCTTATGAGTATTTTTTAAGCTCAAGCTCGGCTCATGCCATTCTCGTTTATTTTACAAGTTAATCTAGATACATTTACAATTGTTTAAATATATGTGTGTGTGTATATTGTGAACCCGATCGAGTCCGGTCTTTGATAACATGGGTAGCTATAGTCTATATAAAATTGAACCACACGTTCGTAAAGGCTCTCTCATGATTGAGGGAGCATCCCTGCAACTATTTTGAACACGTACTAAAGTTAAGATAGCTTCATTATGGATCAATGTCAACAGTGGCAGATCCAGAAATTTATTTCACAGGGTGCACTGTTTATAAATGTTTCAATCTCATAGAGTCGGATATGAAAAATTTTGGGCCGGTTCGACAATTTAGATTGGTTAAATGGTTCAGTTCGGGTAAGCTTCATCACATAATAAAAATACGATACAATGATAAAAGACACAGTTATTAGAGATTATTTATTAACCACATAATGATGAAATTATTAACCACATAACGGTGACGATTGGTGATGCCGGTTTTCCTTTGACATTTCAGGTCTACATACTCGCCTTTGATACTTCAATATCATATTTGGACGTCACATCTTTCAACCGCACTATCTTCTATTTGTATAGAAATTTCATTATATAGTTGTGCATCTATAGTATTATTTTAACAACCGAAACCAAACCTTTACAAATTAAAACCGAACCAAACAGTAACGGTTTAGGGGTTAGGGCTTTCATGAAAATAAAATAGCTCAAAATGTCAAAATACAACTGTTTAATATGTAATTATAGACGCATATAAAGGTATTGTCTTTATAAGGATTCTTTTGTGCATTTTAAAGGCTAGACTATGTTTGTAAATTCAAGTCGGGTTGCTATAATAGCCTATTATCTTGAAAAATTACCAGGTCAAACAATTTAGTCCAAACAAGCTTTAAGCAATAAATCTGTCTGCAAATCCAAGCTTTAATTGAAGAATAATATGAATACTATATATAAATACAAGAAACTAATAGTTACTGTTGACACAAGTGTGTGAAATATCCAAAAATAATTTGAAGAGAATATAAACTACAAATATTAAAAATATTAGGTAAGCCACAGTGGACGGTAAAATACCGGCCAACAACTAGAATCGAACACTTGACATCCACATTATCAACCAATGCCTTAGCCACTCTACTACTTTTCAAGTTTGTTTAGATGGTGTACTCTGATATTATAATGGGGTGTGAAGAGGTAGGTCCCAGCAGAGACCAGTTGGTCCCGCAAGACTCACCTTGAACAGGGTTGTCTGCGCAAAGGCCATCTGCTCCCGCAGGACCCACCATGCTCATAGAATCTTACGCGCAGTACGCAAGCTGTACACGCAGGGAAAGCCTCCCAATGGTGAAGTACCCCGCCTGTTCCCGCAGTTGCGGATACAAGCCATCAGGGAAGGCTACCCGCAGACAGCAGGGCTACACGTACAAGACTAGCTACTTCAGCAGTCACGTGAAGGCATGAGCAAGGCGGGAACAATCCCGCCCAAGTGAGCCAGTCTGATTCTGAAAGATCTTTTGTACCATACCTACCAAGGTATGGATAGGACAGACGATCTGACCAGAACAGCCCATGAGCCAATCACAGGGTGACAGCTCACCGACAACAGTGCGAGGAGGAGCACCCTCTAGTACTGTTTGTCACTATTAGCCGCTGCCTACTCACCAACCCTCACTGTGGAGCAGGCGCAGCCTACAGTTGGTGGAATAGTATTACTGTTGGCCGTAACCTATTCACCAACCAGCATGGCCTGCGTACAATCCACAGTCAGTGGGACGTGCATGGTCTACAGTTGGTGGAATAGTGCAGCCGACTTTATTACTGTTGGCTGTAACCTACCCACCAACCAGTATGGCCTGTGCGTAATCCACTGTTGGTTGAACAGGAATACTATTCGGCCGGCTGTACCTTCTAGAAAACCTACCTTCGGCTATAAATACTCCAATATCTTGGAATGGTAAGATCATCTACAATCTCGTATAACTTACTTGATAACTGCTCTTATAGTATTCATATACTTTTATATTCAAAGAGCAATATAGACTGATTCTCACGCCGGAGGGTGGTCACAAGGAGGAACCCCCCCTTCTCAGTGACGAGCTTACGGTGTCTGTTTTGCAGGTTCCCTGAAGTACAACTTACTCTGCTGGACCTAACCTTCGTGGGAAACATTACCTGGCCCCCAGATTACCTATAATCTGCCCGGGGTTACTTAGTGTTTCTTCATTGGCGCCATTCCGGTAACCACAACCCCAGCCACTGGGGTAAACACCGGCAACACAATGTTTACAAACACTACCCCAGCCACCCAAGCTGGGGCAAGTGAAATACATTTTACGAACACTACCCCAGTCACTCATGTAGGGGCAAGTGGAGTAAATATTCCACTGGGATTCACTGATGCCCAGCTGGAAAAACGACCTCGAGCCCCTCGCCAAACACTTGATCAAGTGAAGGCATGGGCCGAGGCACGTCAAAGAGAATTTCAGGCTGAGTTGGACGAACGCTTGCGTTCAGTCCAACAAGCTGAGGAATTCGGTAGTACTCGCCAGCACCTCAACATGAGTAGTGAGTACGAGTACTCAGACGGCGAGGGGGAAGACTCCGACACCGACGCGAACCCTCGCCATAGGACGAAAGGGAAGCGTAAGGAAACGGATCCCCAGCCAAAAAGGAATTTTGGGGAAGCATTCCAACCAGTCACAGAAAAAAGCGAGCGTGACTTCTCCAAGGCCTTTAGACCTACTGCTACAAACGCAGGAAGGTCAAAATTTGCAAGGGACATTGCAGAAGCAATCGCCCCGAGGAGTGCCAAACAAATGTCCAATATTGGCACATACGATGGTCTATCCGACCCAGATGACCATCTGAACAGGTTCATTGCGGGGGCAACCGTCAGTAACTGGACGGAACCCACGTGGTGCTACATGTTCCAGATGACTCTGGTAGGAGCAGCCAGAGCATGGTTCGACCGTTTACCGGTCCACCACATTTATGACTGGGCAGACTTCCAGAACAAGTTCAGTCAACAGTTTAGTCAACAGAGGAAACACACTGAGGAGCAGTGGACGATCCTCAACTGTGTCAGAGAAGAGGATGAATCCTTACTGGACTTCATCACCCGCTTCAACTCCAAGAAGGTGAGTCTGGGCAACATCAGTGAAGACCTCGTTCGCGCCGCTTTCATTCAGGGCGCTGAATACCCAGAACTCATCCGCACTCTGACGGGTAAAGACGGTATGCCATCCACGTGGGATGCCATAATGACGGCAGCCAAGCGCTTTGCCGAAACAGAGAAACAGCTGGGAAGAGATCTCCCCCACAATACAAACCTCTACACGCAGAGGACAAGGGAGAATAATGTAAGAACCGCCCGGCTAAACAAAAAGAGGCGGCAAGGTATTTGGCAGTCAAGGATAAACTTTGACGCCCCCTCAAGCTCTCGCCCTCTGGTTGGCGGAAGGGACAAAACGCACCCTTTGAACCGGAAAAACCGCTGGACGCCACTCACCAAGAGCGTCACGGAGATATTTGCCACGGAAAAACTGCCATGGCCAAAAGCTCCAGTGATCCGACAGAAACCCAATGCGGATCAAAGCAAGTCTTGTGACTTCCATGGGACAAAGGGCCATAGCACTGAGGAGTGCACATCCTTGAGGGACATCGTCGAGACATTCGTCAAGGATGGGAGGCTCGCACACCTCGTGGCATCTATCAAGAAGGGAGGAAGGAACGACAACAGGTACAGGGGTAACGGACGGAAGCCCGTCGACATTAGCATCAACATGGTCCATGGTAAGGTCAGAGGAAGAAAGAGACCAATGACCGAACCATGCGCATGGAAGGAAGCAGAAGTGCGCTTCCCGCGAGTGCCGGGAGGCCCAAACAAAGAAGGCCCCATTGTCATTAAAAGCCAGCTGGGGCACTACATCACCTCCCGCACCCTCGTTGACAATGGCGCATCGTCGACAGTGATGTACAGGCAGTTCTTCGACAAGCTCGATGATGAAGACAAGGAACGCCTGGAGACGGTCTACGCTTCAATGGAAGGGTTTGACGGCAGCATGAACACTCCCTTGGGCATCCTATCTTTCCCCGTCACTCTCACTGATGGGAATTATTCACGCACGGAGGATGTGGATTTTGTTGTGATGAAAAAACCACATCATACGTATGACATCCTATTCGGGAGAGACGGGATGGCAAGATTCAACGCTGTGGTATCCTCAGTCCACGGCATGATGGGATGGCCAACAACTGAAGGCGTAGCGATGATCACGGGCATTCCCCAGGTATGCATCGCATCTGTCTCCTCTAAACCCAAACCGAAGATGGCCAAACAAACCATCACTGAGCCTGAACAGTGGGCATTCAATGGGAAATATCCCGATCAGGCCGTTACCATTGGCCCGACAATTGTTGATCCAACACGCACCTTACTCAAGCGCTTACTGCAGCGAAACGCAGACATCTTCGCGTGGACACCAGCCGACATGACTGGTGTACCCCGGGGAAAGGCAGAGCATAAGCTCAAATGCGATCCGGCCGTAACGCCGATCGTACAAAAGCGCAGAGTAATGGGGCCCGAGCAAACCAACGCGTGCAGAACCCAAGTCAAGGAACTCCTTGATGCGGGCATCGTGCGCGTTAGCAAATATCAAACATGGGTTGCAAATCCCGTAATGGTACCGAAGAATAACAAACAATGGCGCATGTGCATAGATTTCAAAGATTTGAATAAAGCATGCCCCAAAGATTGTTATCCGTTGCCAGAAATTGATCTCAAGGTGGATTCGGTGGCACCATTTCGCCTTAAATGCTTCTTGGATGCGTATAAGGGGTACCATCAAATCCACATGGCTGTGGATGACCAGGACAAAACCGCCTTTCGGACGCCCGATGGCACATTTTGTTATAAAATGATGCCGTTCGGACTTAAGAACGCGGGGTCCACGTACCAACGACTAATGGACAAAGAGTTTCACGCCCAAATTGGGAGAAACTTGGAAGTCTATATGGATGATTTGGTCATCAAAAGCCCCGAGCCAGAGACGATGTTGAAAGACATTGAGGAAACTTTCAACACGCTCAGAAAGATAAACATGAAGCTCAACCCGAGCAAGTGTTCATTTGGGGTGGAAGAAGGGAAGTTCTTAGGGGTCATTATTACTAAAGATGGCTTCAGAGCGAACCCTGAAAAGGTCGAAGCCATTGTCAAAATGGAATCACCTACCACCATAAAACAGGCTCAAACACTTAATGGACGACTAGTCGCGCTTAACCGCTTTTTGGCAAACCATGCGGATAGGTCGTTCCCTTTTGTGTCAACACTAAGAAATTGTTTAAAGAAAACGCACTTCCGCTGGACACCAGAAGCGGAAGCAGCTTTCCAGGAGATTCGATCACGCCTGATCGAACTCCCAACACTCACAGCACCACAAGCGGGAGAGGAGTTAATCCTATACCTCTCCGCAACAGATAGAGCAACCGGGGCAGTCCTGCTTGTAGAACGAAAAGGCATCCAGATGCCAATCTATTATGTTAGCCGCGTGCTGGCAGACGCGGAAACCCGGTACTCTACCCTGGAAAAACTGGTCTTGGCACTTATACACGCTTCACGCAGGTTGAGACGATATTTCCAGGGTCACCCAATCACTATTCTCACCAACTTCAAACTCTCAAATGTTCTAGGCAAACCCGAGTTATCGGGACGCCTAGCCAAATGGGCAATTGAATTGGGAGAATATGCGATTCAATACAAGCCGAGACCAGCCATTAAAGGCCAGGTCCTGGCTGATTTTATTGCCGAAGTCCCCGCTGCGCGGGAGAAAGAGTGCCAGGAGGAGGTTCAACCCTCCCCAGCACACGAAATCGATGAGGTCTGGCGACTCTATACTGATGGAGCAGCTAGTAACGAGGGTTCAGGCGCAGGGTTAAAATTAACAAACCCAGCAGGCCAGGAATATACTTATGCTATTCGGCTGGATTTCCCAAGTACGAATAACGAAGCTGAATATGAAGCATTCCTGGCCGGATTGAGGATTGCGCGTAAAATGGGTGTAAAAAATTTGGAAGCCCATGTAGATTCCATGCTAGTGGCAAACCAAATAAACGGGACGTACACGGCTGTAAATGACACAATGGCCCTGTACCTTGCCCAGGCCAAAGCCATCATGCGCGATTTTAATGATTGTAAAGTGATACATGTCAAGCGCAGCGAAAACAAATCTGCGGATGCGTTAAGCAAGCTTGCATCACTGGCCTTCACCCACTTGGGTAAGGACATCCGCGTGGAACTCCTCGAAACACCATCAGTCCCGCACAAGGAAATTTGTGTCATCCAAACGGTACAGAAACATGGATGACCCCAATAATAAAATACCTTGAAGCAGGAAC